>NW_003314261.1:2302903-2711228 GCF_000143415.4 Selaginella moellendorffii | reverse complement strand
TTGTCCTTCTTCTCTTCCTTCTTCTCTTCCTTGTCCTTCTTCTCTTCCTTCTTCTCTTCCTTGTCCTTCTTCTCCTCCTTCTTCTCTTCCTCCTTGAACTTCACCTCCTTGTCCTTCTTCTTCTCCTCCTTCTTCTCTCCCTTCTCTTCCTCCTTGAACTTCACCTCCTTGTCCTTCTTCTCCTCGCCCTTGTCCTCCTTCTTCTCCTCCTTCTCCTTCTTCTCTTCCTTCTTCTCCTCTTTCTTCTCCTCCTTCTCCTTCTTCTCTTCCTTCTTCTCCTCTTTCTTCTCCTCCTTCTCCTTCTTCTCCTCCTTCTTCTCTTCCTTCTCCTCCTTCTTCTCCTCCTTCTCCTTCTTCTCTTCCTTCTTCTCGGATTTCTCCTCGTCGGATGATTTCTTCTCCTCTTTGGGTGGCGGAGGAGGAGATGGCCAGAAATCCGCCTGCTTTCCCGTCTTCTTGGCCCTCTTGAGCACCTCCTTGGGATCCACAAACCCTTTAACCGTCACCTTTCCTTCGCTGCGATTCACGTCCAGCGACATAAGCCCTGAGAACACACCATCAGATCGAGGAACACGCGAAATTCGCGATAAATTTCCATACCTTTCACCTTGCTGAGCGATTTCTTCACCTTCTTCTCGCATCCCAGGCAGTGAATTTTCACCTTGAGCACCACAGTCTGCGAGCACGAGATGAATTGGATTCCAAATCCAGCCAAAACCCCTCACAGAAACATAAACACTCACTCACCACGGGCTCCAGCGGCTTCGCATCCTCCTTCTTCTCCTCCTTCTTCTCCCCGTCCCCCATTCCAGACCGATTCGATTCAACCGCAGCTCCGATTGCTCCTCAGCAATTCCGGGCACCAAATTGCCCTGGATCTACCCCGACCTAACAGCAGAATCCCCCAAGAACAGATCGGCCGCGCGAATCCGACACCCGCATTTGGCATCTGGCGGCCGCGCCGGTGCTGGCGATGCGCCGTGACATCGAATTGGACAAGAAGAGATGAGGGAGAGAGAGAGAGAGAGCGCGTAGTGTGTTCTTGGTGGAGGTCGACAAGCTTTGGCTATGGCGGCCGACTAACGGACGAAAAAAACTAAAGATAATTATACGGCTGGGGTATTTGCCAATGCTTAAGGGCCCCGCCCAAAATGCCCCCACTGGGCATTTCTGGTCAAAGTACCCAAAAGTAAAGTTAGCCGATACAAAATTTAGGGCAGATTTAGGGTTTGGCAATACAATCTCTTGCTCCATTAGAATATTTGGTTTTCTGTATGTATTATATAAAAAGGCCATGATTCCATTCCTTTCGAGCGTCAACTTTTGCGGTGCATGAAATGGAAGTTTTTGAGGAGGAAAAAGAGGGCACCACGAGAACTTTGCGCGTAAGCTTTTTCGTCCGAAGCTTCTGTGAATCAGCGCATACGATCGAGACCAGCCACAATTTCCATCCGAACTCTTGTGTTGATCGAAGCAAATTTAACATTTCAACCTTCAACTTCTCCCCTGGAACACCTTTTGACAGCATATGAAAGCTGGCGATGATTTCGATTCATTTGGATTGATCTCTCTGCTGCGGATGAATCCAATTTTCACTGTTTTGTAGCTCTTCTTGATGTCGACATTGGATCAAATTCTTTGATTTTTATATACTTTGGGGTATTCCAGTTTTCAGTTTCTGGGAGCCCGCCATGTTACCTCCAAATTCGTATTGTGTTTCTAAAGGTAGATAGGGACGCCATTCTTTTCCTCCTCTCCTTTTTTTTAACTCCCTTTCTATTTTATCTTCGCAGGAAAGATGACGATTTCAGGACCCCCGGGAATCGTGGTACCGCAAAAGTTCTTTGCTCACGCATGCAAGCACGAAGAACTTATCCCTACGTTACACACACACACACACACACACACTTGCATAATTTGCAAAGATCCCTCCATTTTTTCTTCTCGAAGCAGTATACTATACTATACTAGCTACTTGAAACATACAAAAATATGTACCTACTATATATTATACTCGGGGCCTTGGAGTACCCAGCAGATCCATGGGACCTTTTCAGAAACTCCAAGAGTTTCCAAGGACTGTAAGAGACATTACCTCTTGGATCCTGCAAATGGGGATGCTGCCATTGGCACAAAGGATAATTCGTTTAGTCCTGGCTCTTAAAGTCTCCCAATTCTTGCAGCCTACAGAAGAAAACTGGAAACCCTGCGGGGAGGTTTCCATCGCTCGCAAAGAGAGCCTGGGCATGTGTAAGCCTGTATATGCTACTTTTTACAACAGAAGCTGGTACTGGAAGACTTGGCAGTGGAAAAGAAGGTGATAAAGAAAAGAACTGCGGTCGTTGTTACAAGGCCGCAAATTTCAATCACCGCTCAGCTCAGTTGCATTTGCAAATCCAAGAGTAGTGTCAGCAGTGGCGTCACCTTTTGGTGTGCCTGAGCTGGAAAACGGAAACAAGCTCAGATGTTGATGGCGCTCGAATCGACTCGAAATTCTCCAAGTTTACGTAGGCTTTACACCGGCAAGAGATTAGTGACAATGAATAATCAACCATTTGTTCCAAACATTTTCTTTAACATTTTATTACGGTATAATTACTAACTGCTTCATTACTTTCACTACCATCATCCACACATATACGAGGCCATTCCACAAGCTACCTAGGAAAAAATATGGAAGGAGAATCAAAAGAATGCAAGCAAGCCTGATGGAACTTGTGAAGAAGAGTTATACTCCAGCGGCTGTTCTCTTCTTCCTTCTCCATCCCTGCAGGAGAAACCACAAGAGTGAGCACACAAAAGCCTCATTCCTTGCGGCTTGGACTTACAAATGCCAGGTAATAAACCAAAGTCACCACCGATAATACACAGAAAGCAATTTGAAAGACGTTGTACCTGCGCTTACACAAGGGTTTAGCATCGAAACAAGAGAAAACTCAAACAGCCAAACCGTACCTAAACAAGTACTTGATTCCACGAAGGGACTCAAGTGTAAGACCAAATATTTCTTGAGCTGTGGTTGCACGCGCATACAATGCAAATGCTTTAGAGCAGAACTGGATCACACTGGAGAGTTTGTATCCAAGTTGGAGTTTTGAAAGCTAAGAATCTTGATAGTGCATACCTGACAGAGCAGAGAAGAATAAGGCCCACGTTGAAAAGGAACGAGTTCATCAGCGTCCCGCCATACCTTGACAAAAGAAAGTGAACAACTTAGAAACGCAAGAACCATCTAGCATGAGTTACTAGTTACTTCATCGGGTGAATTGCTATCAAACCAAAGTTTAGGCCAAGGTGCATTTCACCAGATATGACTGCCAGAATCAAATAAAGGCAGAAAAACGCAAACGCCACTGTGCCAAGTAGTCCTGCAAGATTGTACGTCATTGATTAGTTTAACTAGAAGAAGAAAAGTATACCCCAAACGTCATCAAGCTTGATGAAAACTTGATTTAAGAATGAAGAGAAAGGCGGTTTGATGAGCATGTAGACAATTATATGTGCCACCCATGCTCCTGAAACGACAAGGCTGCACCATACCACATTAGAACTTACAGAAAGCTCATTCGGCTAAGCATACCCAACAAGGCCAAGTAGAAGTTTGGAAAGATAGCCCAGCACTGTTAACGCCCAAGTCGTATCAGCCTGAACCACTCTGTAAGCCAAGAAAGAAAGAAAAGAAGCTAGAAAAGCAAGCGCACCTTTTCCCCCTGCGGATAAGCTTCTTCAAGGCGTTGCACGTCCTCTTCCAGGTACAGCAATTCCTGTTTAAGAGAGAAAGTCACTTTAGCAGAAACGTTGCAGATTTAACCATACTTGCTGGACTTTCTTCATTTCCTTTCTCCACTTTCTCCCCTTTCCCGAGCTTCTTTCTTCGCGTTGAAGGGCCAGTGTCGTTTCTTTGAGCTCCCTTGCACGCTTTCCTAGAATAGTTGCCTCCTGAAACGTAACATGGTAGTGAAAAGCCGAAGAACAGTCACTCAGAACAGACCTTTATATATTGCGACCTTGTGATTACTGCCGTTGGACGCTTGAAAAAAGCGAATATCAAGCTCAGTGGCAAACAGGCGATTCCAACACCTCCAAAAATCTGAAAAGTAAAAGTACTATGCAATGGATATTCGCTCAAGTCGCGGCGCTTACGGTAAACAAAACCGATCCAACTATTGTTGTCAAAGCAATCAGGTACTGTGGGAAAGTCGTTCGCATTGACCAGGTAGCTTCCGCTCCATAGCCGGCATTATACGCCGAACACTAGACAAGAACGTGTCAGCAAACAGTATAATCTTCGAAAGAGATCCTAAATTCCGTCACCTGAATGCTCCTGACAGCGTTCGGAGAATTAGTGGGAACAAGGCAAGGACTCCGAGAAGTCAATTGAGAATAATCGGTAGTGAAACCGATGGTAGTGGAGGACAAATGCCGCACAGTGAAATCAACCTTTCCAATGAGTCCTGTGTCAATGTAAGATAAGGTCACCCGGAAACAAACAAAGATCTCAGTACCATATAAGATCCCAAGAACGAGCCCGACGACAATGGCGATCACGATCACCCACATAAGTGCGCCTACTGCTCTTCGTGCTACACTCCTGTGAAAGGAAAAATAAACACAAACAATGAGAACTCAAGCCAATCGAAGAAACTAGTAATGACTTACTTCTCTTGGTCACCTTCGTAGTAGAACATCGTAAAAGGAATTACCAAGAAGACGAGCACAGCGTCGATGATGTAGACGGCATACCAGAGGTCCTTCATGGGAAGCGTAAGATCACACGCCCCATTGTACAAGGCACGCTGACAAGCATGCCGGTTTGCGACGTCCGCCGGAAGCATCAAAATCGAGAGCTGTGCTACGGACAAACCGAAAACCACTACCGCCTTTGGGAAGTACGCCTGATTGTGATCATCCGGGTGCTGGTAATTCACTAGAAGATAGGTGTTGAAGAGGAAAACTAGAACCGTCACGACGATGACTATGATCAGGAGGATCACATTGAAGTCCGACATTGCAGGAGCTCGACACTTCTTTCCTTCCAAATCACCTGTGCCCCAAGCGCATTTTCGGCGCGCGGCGAGCTCGCAGCTGGCCCTGTCCTAGATTCCGCGAGAAGAACCCGGAGAGACAAATTGGAGAGCCAGATCTAGCTTCCCTGCGCTGCCGACGAGGATTCAGCTACTTACATTCGTCGCCAGCGACGAGCACGAGGCAGCGCCCCTGAATCTGGCGCCAGAAGCACGCTCCGGAGCTCCCGCGCATCCAAAACCCTAGCCCTCGACGACGCGCTTGTAACTCTGTTCGCCATATCCAGCCATTGAAAACATACTGGGCGTCATATTCTGGTAGCTTCGCATATTCCGTTGGGGAAAAGATTCCGTCAAAGCTCTAACGAGAGTGTTTGAATTTCGCGCTCGCTGGCAGCTCTCCTCTTTATACAGATCGACGGCGCGAGCGCGACGAGCTAGGGTTCCTCCCCGGGCAGGGTTTCGCGACCGCGCGCGCGATTCATGTAAGATTTCGCGGTTCCTAGATCTCAGATGGGCGTTCTCAAGGATCTACTGGCGTCGGGAGCTCTGGAGAGCAAGGCCAATGCGCCGGCAAGGGCGCCGCTCAAGGTTCTGAATGGACCCGGCGTCGTTGACATCAAGCCCAGGTTCGTCCACAATCTCTCGGCCTGCCAGGGCTGGGGCGCCGATTCTGATGCCAAGCTGGGAACTTTCCCTACAAAAATCGAGATCGGCACAGTTGGTTCGTGCCTAGATGCGCAATCGCAGTGGCAGAGGAGGACGAGGAGGCCCAAGCAGCCGACCGTTATCGTCAGGCCCAGTGTTCTTCCGGAGGATGAGAAGCCGCAGGAGCCCGTTCCCCCGTCTGGAGTCTTGGGCGAGCTCAAACCGGGGATAATTGGCCGTGTTCACGATAGCAAGTACGTCCATTCGGCGATTGGAGCTGTTCTAAAGTCCGGGACTTTGGTCCGCAAGCGATGCCGGGAGTTTGCTGATGAAAATCGTGGAGTTGCGAAGCCGGCGGTTGTGGCTTGCAAGCAAGTGAAGCGCGAGCGTCCAGAAGCCAACTTAGAGGAGATGCTTACATTCACGGAGGCGCTGGAAAGCTTGGAAAACAGGGCTACAAACGATTCGGAGGTGGCCACCAGTGTGGAAGATTTTAGCTGTGGGACTTTGGAAGGTTCCCGCTCTAAAACCGAGAGCTGGGACGTTACGATTGACAAGCTGGTGGATGACGAGCAAGACGATGATCATCACTTGATGACTCAGAGCGACGCAATGATCCAGAAGCAAAGTAAGTCTGGCTCGCTCTTTGGGTTGATGGAATGGTGTTCGTGGTTTTCTTTTTCCAGGTGGTCCTGCCGCGATCTGGCTTAAGCTTGTCAACCAGGATATCAAAGGAAGGATCTCAGGTCTGCTTTCGCTTGTGACTTGTCGTGGAATCTCACGAGTGTAAGATTTGCGCAGCCTTGAAGCGGAGCCGGAGACGAGTTAGAACAGCCATCGTTGCCAAGGACGATATATTTATGCCGGCTGATAAATCCAGCTTCCTCGACCTCAGCCGGCACGAAGATCCGGCAAAGGCCAAGCGACAGTACGAGCTTCAAATGGACAAATGGAAGGCCTTGTTCCTCACCATGGACCACGCCCTTGGCGCGGAGGCCGCTCAGCTGGTAAGCAAGAGCTTAAATCTTCTTTGCTGAATTTCTTCCTCACATTCTTTCTGCTCTTGGTTTTCGCAGGATAGTCAGTGGAAATCGCTCCAAGAGCTGCGATGCTCATGTAATACCCAACAACATGGATAGAAACCACCTCAAGAAGATAAGACACCCGAATATTCTCTAGGGTTTATTTGAATGCGCGAATATTCTAATCTAACCCTCTGGTAGGGCTTGGTTTCGATTCGTACCAACGGCATGTGTACGGCATTTTTCACTTTGAGGAAACCTCGCCACTCCCTCTTCACCGTCGCCGCTCTCCTCTTCACCGTCGCCGCTCTCCTCCTCACCGTCCTCGTCCTCTTCATCGTCCTCACCACTCTTCTCTTCATCGTCCTCTTGGGCCGACGAAGTGATTGGAGATTTCGATTTCTTCCAAGGCGCCTCAACCTTTTGTATCACCATCTCATCATCCATGAACCCCTGCGCTTGCATATCTGTACAAAGCACCCACAGCAAGCTGTTTGCACCCTCGGCAGAAACCTCACGAGGACGAATGTGCTCCTCAAACATGACTTGCGGATACACCTCCTCGGGGTACTTGGTCACGTACGGAACGAGCTCCGGCGCACCACCCAACCTCAGCTCCTCGCGGAAAAACCTCAGTAGCTCCTCCTCCTCCTCCTCGTCAGGCTTCTCGCGATAGTGGAAAAACGGGAGAAAGAAGCCCCGCGCAAGCCAATGCACCGTCACCGTTTTCGCGCCGTCCCAGTCGCCAATGCTCTCGACGTGCCCCTAGCCGGAATCAACCAACACCTGCCCGCTGCCAAACTCGGGGTGACAAAGGAAGAACTTCTCCGGGAAATCGGGCTGGAAATCCTCCAGCCACTCGAGGATGATCTCCGCGTTGGCTCTGATCGATCCGCCGTATAAGGGGCTGTCTCCATACAGCAGCAGCAAGCCCTGGATCTGGTTCCAAGCATACTCCTTCCAAGTCGAATAGGGGCCGGGGCTGAGGCGATCGCCCACGTCCATCCCGCGCTCCATGGCGATGGCCACGGCGCCGTCGCGCAGCACGCCCACGCACGGAGACCCGTCGGATGCGAGCGCCATGTCACCAATCCCCTCCAGCGGGTGGCGGTACAGCTGGAGCGTGACGGCTGCCAGGTCGGACAGCACCCTCTTCCTCCATGCCAGCGTGGAGCGGCTGTCCTCCCAAAGATCCCACAGCCGTACACCGTCGGCCACGGGTAGAACCGCCAGGTAGGACATCCCCCGTGTCGCGTAAGGGAGGGGCGGGCTTGCCACGTGGACCGGCCCCGCGACGACCGTGGGGCCGCCTAGCTGCGACAGGAAGAGAGTGGCCGCGTAGCCAGAGACCGCCTCTTGGGGAGAAATCCGGCTGCGGCGAGTGAGCGGGAGGCGAAGCGCGACGCGACGCTCGCTCCGACCCTTGTCTATCAGCAGTGTGTCGAGCACAAGGTGCCTGCCACGGCCAAGGACGCCCTGGATGCGGACACAGCAGCCCAGCACTTTCCCGATGATCCTCTCCAAGCGTCCCGGAAAGCAACCAAAACAGTCGAAGACGATGCGCCTGACACGCTCCATCACTCCTTCACTCCTCTCGCAATCCCTAAAAGCTGACGGTCCGCGCTGACTTCTTTCACAAGGAAATTCAAGACACAACGTGGGATGCCAACTTTGTCACGCTGCAAATGGAGTGTCGAGTACTGGACTTAAAGCGCGGTGACAACGTTCCATAGAAGCAATCAACCCGAGCAGCAGCACCAAGTTCCACAGCGTTGACAAGGCCTTGCAAGCTTCCAACAGACTCCGCCTGGGTCAAAGTTGGGGAGTTGCATATGGATGTGGGCTACAGATCTGGAGCTACTCAACCAACCTTACATGGATTGCTCCAGATTAATCGCAGTGCAAATTTGATGGCACCTGAACCTCTGAGACCATTGATTAAGTGGACCTGATGATATCACAGGAGGGAAATTGTTGCTAGAAGACTGAAGACCATATTGTTGCCGTTACAGAGCTACTGATCTGTGGTGGGACGGAGTCTATGGCCATTACCTCTTCTAGTCCAGATAATAAAAACTAAACATCTTCAACAAACGGTGGATGTTCTAATGTCCTTGCTCCTGTATAAGACAAACTTGTAAATGTAATGCTAGTACAAACGAGATCTAAATAATATTTGTGTTCCCCCAGGCTTGTAGCCACGCGGTGGACCAGGCAAGACCTCGCAGCTTTAGAGGGCATGGAACGTTAAGAATTGGCGAGCTTGGTGTTGTTTCTAGCTGCATCAGTCAAGTTGCTCAAATCAGTGGAAGCACTAGTAAACTTCAAGTTCTTGCGACCGATTCAGTAAAGGAACATGGATCAAGCTTTCCACAGTCTTGTTGAGCATGTTCTCAAGCGTAGATTTTCTCTTGCGAGCCCCTCCACATACTCCGGAGGAACTCGCTCCGTGCTTTGGTGAGCCCTTGAATAAGTCTCTTGATCAGTAAGAGGTGACATTGTTGAAGGTTTCAAGGTACTGTTGGATCTGAACTTGAACGTGTTGTACAACTTGAGCATCATGAGGGCATCAGTCTTCAAGCTACAAACAGTGTCAAGCACAACATTCTATCCCATAGGTTCCAAGACCAGAAAATCAGACACTGTAGCAGGATCTCTTTTTTGTGTTGAAGATGTCAAGTCTGAATGTTGTACACAAGGTCTTCATGCTTTAGGTATGTCAACGATGCTTGGGAACGATCTATAGAATCAGGTAAAAGTCCAAGGTAAGGTTATTTGCGTGCGTTTGAGGTGATGCCCATGGCATGATGCATGCGCTGGCCAAGACCGGCGATCCAGACGGTGCCAAAAAGGTCTTCAACGAGTTCTTGTTCAAGGAGACGATGTTACACTTATCAGATTCCGGACAGCTCTCTTACTATTGAGGAGTCCACACAGTGATCTTGGAGGTGGACAGCAGACCACGCGAGTTCCACTTCCGGCTGCTCGAGCACGAGGACTTGCAGTCCTCCAGCGAGTTGAAAGAACCAAAAGAAAGATTTTCAAAATACCAGAATATTCTTTAGGGTTTATTTGCATGAGAGAATATTCCAACTCTTAAGCATATTTTCGCAAGGAGAGAAGGGAATGCAGTCATGTAATAAACCTAGATAAGACCCGAATATTCGGTGGGGTTTATTTGAATGAGCGAATATTCTAATCTATAGGGCTTGGTTTAGATTCGTATGTGTACGGCATTTTTCACTTTCACGAAACCTCGCCACTCTCCTCTTCACTGCTCCTCGTCCTCGTCCTCGCCGCTCTCCTCCTCACCGTCCTCGTCCTCTTCATCGTCCTTGCCACTCTCCTCCTCGCTGTCGCTGCTCTCCTCTTCATCGTCGCCACTCTCCTCCTCACCGTCCTCGTCCTCTTCATCGTCCTCACCACTCTTCTCTTCATCGTCCTCTTCGGCCGACGAAGTGGTCGGAGATTTCGATTTCTTCCAAGGCGCCTCAACCTTTTGTATCACCATCTCATCATCCATGAACCCCTGCGCTTGCATCTCTGTACAAAACACCCACAGCGAGGTGTCTGCACACTCGGCAGAAACCTCACGAGGACGAATGTGCTCCTCAAACATGACTTGCGGATACACCTCCTCGGGGTGCTTGGTCACGTACGGGACGAGCTCCGGCGCACCACCCAACCTCAGCTCCTCGCGGAAAAACCTCAGTAGCTCCTCCTCCTCCACCTCGTCAGGCTTCTCGCGATAGTGGAAAAACGGGAGAAAGAAGCCCCGCGCCAGCCAATGCACCGTCACCGTTTTCGCGCAGTCCCAGTCGACAATGCTCTCGACGTGCCCCGAGCCGGGATCAACCAATACCTGCCCGCTGCCAAACTCGGGGTGACAAAGGAAGAACTTCTCCGGGAAATCGGGCTGGAAATCCTCCAGCCACTCAAGGATGATCTCCGCGTTGGCCCTGATCGATCCGCCGTATAAGGGGCTGTCTCCATGCAGCAGCAGCAACCCCTGGATCTGGTTCCAAGCATACTCCTTCCAAGTCGAATAGGGGCCGGGGCTGAGGCGATCGCCCACGTCCATCCCGCGCTCCATGGCGATGGCCACGGCGCCGTCGTGCAGCACGCCCACGCATGGAGACCCGTCGGATGCGAGCGCCATGTCACCAATCCCCTCCAGCGGGTGGCGGTACAGCTGGAGCGTCACGGCTGCCAGGTCGGACAGCACCCTCTTCCTCCATGCCAGCGTGGAGCGGCTGTCCTCCCAAAGATCCCACAGCCGTACACCGTCGGCCACGGGTAGAACCGCCAGGTAGGACATCCCCCGTGTCGCGTAAGGGAGGGGCGGGCTTGCCACGTGGATCGGCCCCGCGACGACCGTGGGGCCGCCTAGCTGCGACAGGAAGAGAGTGGCCGCGTAGCCAGAGACCGCCTCTTGGGGAGAAATCCGGCTGCGGCGAGTGAGCGGGAGGCGAAGCGCGACGCGACGCTCGCTCCGACCCTTGTCTACCAGCAGCGTGTCGAGCACAAGGTTGTAGCTGCCACGGCCAAGGACGCCCTGGATGCGGACACAGCAGCCCAGCACTTTCCCGATGATCCTCTCCAAGCGTCCCGGAAAGCAACCAAAACAGTCGAAAACGATGCGCCTGACACGCTCCATCTTGCAATGCCCTAAGCTATTGACAGGGATCCTTAGTATCCTTAGTATCCCACGGTCCACATGGAGCCGGGCGCTCAGGGTCACCGCGAGGATGACCTGAAGGCTCCCCGTGCTGCTGCTGCTCGGGTTGATTGTCTCCACATATTATGGAACGTTGTAGAATTTGGTCGCTGCTTGCACTGCGCTTTCAAATCCAAAGTCCAGTACTCGACTGACTCCATTTGCAGCGTGACAAAGTTGGCATCCCACGTTGTGTCTTGAGTTTCCTTGTGAAAGAAGTCAGCGTGGACCGTCAAGCTCCACAGCGTTGACAAGGTAAAAGCCCTGCGAGCTAGAAGTGGTTGGAATATTCCTTCATTCAAATAAGCCCTAAAGAATTTCTTTTGGTTCTTTCAACTCGCTGGAGGACTGCAAGTCCTCGTGCTTGAAGAGGAACTCGTGTGGTCTGCTGTCCACCACCAAGATCACTGTGTGGACTCTTCAATAGCAAGAGGGCTGCTGGGTGAGCAAAAAAGAAAAGAACAGTCCAGAATCTGATAAATGTAACATCGTCTCCTTGAACAAGAACTCGTTGGCGACATTCTCGTTGAAGACCTTTTTGGCGCCGTCCAGATCGCCGGTCTTGGCCAGCGCATGCATCATGCCACGGGCATCACCTCGAACGCGTGCAAATACCCTTACCTTGGACTTTTCCCTGATTCCATAGATCGTTCCCAAGCATCGCTGACATACCTGAAGCATAAAGACCTTGTGTACAACATTCAGACTCGACATCTTCAGCACAAGAAAGAAATCCTGCTGCAGTGACTGATCTTCTGGTGGGATGGAATGTTATGCTTGACACTGTTTGTAACTTGAAGACTGATGCCCTCATGATGCTCAAGTTGTGCAACACGTTCAAGTTCAGATCCAACAGTTCCTTAAAACCTTCAACAATGTCACCTCTTACCGATTGAGAGACTTATTCAAGGGCTCGCCAAAGCATGGAGTGAGTTCCTCCGGAGTATGTGGAGGGGCCTTCAAGCAGAACTTGCCAACCAAGAGCAAATCGACATGCTCCAGAACATGCTCAAGAAGACTGTGGAAAGCTTGATCCTTGTTCCTTTACTGAATCAGTCGCAAGAACTTGAAGTTTACCAGTGCTTCCACTGATTTGAGCAACTTGTCTGATGCAGCTAGAAGCAACACCAAGCTCACCAATTCTTAACGTTCCATGCCTTCTAAAGCTGCGAGGTCTTGCCTGGTCCACCGTGTGGCTACGAGCCTGGGGGAACACAAATATTATTTAGATCTTGTTTGTACTGGCATTACATTTACAAACTTGTCTTATACAGGAGCAAGGACATAAGAACATCCACTTTGAACGCGCGTTTGTTGAAGATGTTTAGTTTTTATTATCTGGACTAGAAAAGGTAATGGCCATAGACTCCGTCCCACCACAGATCAGTAGCTCTGTAACGGCAACAATGTGGTCTTCAGTCTTCTAGCAACAATTTCCCTCTCAGTGATATCATCAGGTCCACTTAATCAATGGTCTCAGAGGTTCAGGTGCCGTCAAACTTGCACTGCAATTAATCTGGAGCAATCCATGTAAGGTTGGTTGAGTAGCTCCATCTAGATGCAACTCCCCAACTTTGACCCAGGCGGAGTCTGCTACAAGGAGATGAGAGAATATTCTGGGATCGGAATATAACCTCTCACTCTAGCTAAGATGCTTGGCAGCGGCCACAATAGGTGACCAAGAGGGATCATGACAGGCTTCGTCGTCGCAAGAACCCATGACTTGGATGTTGAAGATGTTGTAGTGAAGTTCTGCACCAAATGCCCAGAGACAGAAACTGCTGGATCCAAGAGAAGTAGAGGAGAAAAAAAGAGAAAAAGAAAAGAGAAACTGAAAATAAAATAATAAGGTGATAGAAAAGAAAAAAGATAAAGGTAAGTTTGGGGTTAGAGGGAAAACCTTGTGAGAAATACTCTAAACGCAAACTAGACACCCAAAGTTGTGAGTACCAAGAGAATGGGACACGTACTTGGATCTTGGCTCAGGAAATGGTAATATGCACATGCAGCATCTTGTTGATCCCAACCTTGCCCGAAGGGAATGACCGAAACTAGAGAAGAAAGCGAGGTAGAAGGTGGGAAATGTTGCCCAATCGTGGTAACTGCAGATTTGGAGATGGATGGAATGGAATCATGTGAAAGAGAAGTGATCATAGCCAAGTAATAAAGTGATGTGGATTGTCTGAGACGTGCTCAATTGTGATGTCTTTGAATCTGGAACAAGCAGCCGTAGATGATGATAAACTCGCTGGAACTTCGTGAGAAGAGGTGGCACTTGCCCGCTGAGATGCTGGAGCTGATGGAAGAGGGTGTCTGCTGCATTCCACACCAAATAGTCTGCCAAGTTGCCTGGGGAAACCGGGTTCAACTAGCTGGAAGAGAGTTGCTCCAAAAGATGATGGCATAGATGATGTCGAGAAGTCCCAGCTGGATCTTGTGTGAAGGACAAGTCCAAAAGAGGTGATGTTTGTTTCTCCTAATAGAGAATGATGTGCCAAATAAAGTGATGGCCAAAATGTCCCAAAAAAAAGTGCTGAAGGTGATGAAAAACGGAATGAAAATGAGATGGCATTTATAGTGATGAATGCGCGTGTGGAGAGAACATGGTATGGAATTTTGTGACTGTGTTTGGATGTGAGAGATGGTGGGATGATGTGAAAGTATATGATGGTAGGAAAAGCCAAGAGCTGGAACCAATAGAGGAATCTTCATACGATCGGTAATGTAGCTTGAGCATGGAATCCAAGATAAGAGTCACCATGCCCAAGATAAACACAAAATGAAATGATATTTTTATCAATCTTTCAATTTTTGTCTAACTTATCATGTTATATTGCTTAGCCATTCCAGCAAACTTGCTATTGCCTTCCTCAAAGCTTGATAAAGTTCACCACACAATTTAGTCCAAACTTGTAATAAGTGTTTATTTGTGAAACTGTTCCAAGTATATAATTCTGCAAATTTGTTATTGTTAATTCTTAGAGCTTGTAGTGAACCTGACTTCTTGCACTAACACTTACTACCATGATCGCAAGAGGTACAAACCCATTTTTATTATGTTTATTAATATTTCAAATGTACTTAAATTGGGCATAAGGATGGAATTCCTAAGTTAAATATTACTTAGGCTACTAGTCTTACATTACTTAGTTTCAATAACTCTAACAATACTGAGAAATAGGTATTTAATATTGCTAATAGATAGCATTAAGTTCTCTCATTATCTTATTGTATAGTCCTAATAGCAATCCCATTTTGGGTAATAAATATTCAACAGTTTTGCAGCATATTCCCCATGAAGGTGGTGACCTCTTCTTCCCTGCTTCCAGCGATTTCAACCTTGAAGAAGTGGTGACTCCTATCCACCAGGGAACTCCCTTGGAGTTGGTCCTGCTCATGGAGGCCCAGGATCCTCTGGAGGAGCGAGATTCAAGAGATTCTAGCATTTTCCAGATCTCGGCATCTGCAGCAGATGAGAAGTTCTTTGCTCCACATGCTGCCTTGGGAGATTACACACGTTTCTTTGGGACCTGTATCTACACTATTGTCTATATTTTTGTACTAATCTTGTATTTACAGGCTCTACCACTCCAAGCTCCGTGCACTTCATCGTGGAGTGTTACAACTTATGAGTTGCCACGCTTCCCTCTTGGTGGCACAACTTCTATTCATGGAGTCTTTCACTCTTCATCCGCTGCCTACTCTCACAGATCACTTCATCCAGTAGCAGCTCTTTATGAGGCATCAGACTTCCCCGATTGAAACTATGTTCCAGCATTTTTGAGGAGACTTTCCAGCTTGGGCACTTCATCCTTTTGGACCTGGAGGACCTGTTCATTATATTAGTCCAGGCCAAGATATGGCACAGGCATCTTCAACGAACTCTTCCTTAGCGGATCATCACAGCCACTCTTCGGATTTTCATGACGACTCGACCCACAGCTTTGCGACCTTCTCAGCCCGACTTCTTCACAGCATCATGGCTCTTTGGAGGAGTGCAGCTCACTTCTCTTCATCCACTTTCCAGCAGGACTCACTTGTCTTCCCACACACGGGCATCTTTTGCAGCATTTGTCACGACACTTCTTCATGTGACTTGGCACAGCAACATGAGTGGCCTTCTACTCATTTGGAGGCATCCTTCCAGCTTCCAGGGCCAAGCTTCTTCAGTTCTCATGCCCAGACTTGGGGGCCACCTCCTTGGCCAATTACGGTTATTAGCCTACATACATCTTACTCGGTAATGTGTAGGTGCTTAGAGGATGTTGGCAAAGAGAAAGGCTAAAAGAAAAAAATTGTACCCTAGAAACAAGCACTACCTTACTGTGTTCTCCTGCCAATAAGTCTCCTATAACCTACCTGTTCATCTTATAGATAAAATGCTTTTGGCTGGCTGGATCCTTGCTTGCAAACTTACACACGGCGTATACTCTGGAAAGAGAAGAAACAAAATGAAAGAACAAAGAAAAAAAAAAAACAAAGAAAAGAAAAAGAGAAATGGGGAAAGCTAGAAATAGAATCAATTTCATTTGAAGTTTCCCAGGTGGTTTGCCACGTGTCACGTTGTCCATCGTGGTGATAGTGAGGGGAGAAATCATTGCTGTAGCAGCTACTCTAGGCATTCGTACATACCGCCCTTGCCTCCACATGAAACTAGATGGAAGCCACGTCAGCACAGCTGAAGCTACAATTGCCTCTAGGGCCACTTGCTAGGCAGCAGCAAGGCGGGAGCAACTCCCAGCCCTAGCAAAATTTGGGTGGCAGCGCTCTAGTGCAGCAGCTAGGTGGTATAGGTTTCCTCAGCAGAAGTGGGCCATAGTTGCCGGAAAACGTATGAAACTAAAAAAACGTAACGTTTTAAACGCGTTAAAAAACGCCGTTTTAAACTCCCAACGCGTTTGCACTATTTGCGAAAAGAGACAAGAGTTTCTTTAGGGTTTCTTTAGGGTTTCTTCAGGGTCATGTCAGGAATTGGAGGACGCCGCGAATGCTGGAGCTGGAAGCATGTGATACGAGCAGAGCGGCACTGGACATGTAAGTATTGTCATGAGATTCACACTGGGGGAGCAGAGCGAGTGCGAGCACATCTCGCTGGAGTTCGGGCAAGAGGTGTGAAAACGTGCAAGGCAATGAGGGAGATCCCTTATGAAGTTCTTAAAAACGCTCGCAGCAGTTTTTCCGATTTCGAGCTAGCAGACCCAGCAGATGCTGATGATGGGCATCTGCTGCAGCAAGCCGCACAGGGTTCAGGGGGGCCAGCAGAATCTATGGTGGCAAGCACGGAGAACTGGTCCAGTGCTGGGACAAGCAGAGCAGCGAAACGTAGATCCTCGGATGGAAATTTGGTGACATTTTTTGATACTGCTTCGGCTGAGGCACTGGATGATGCTGTTGCAGAGTTCTTCTTTGCCGAGAACATCTCCTTCAACACAATCTGAAGAGACAACTTGAAGAGAATGCTGAAAGTTGCCGCAAAAGTGGGGCGTCCAGCGATTGACAACCTCATGGGATATGAGAAGTTGCGGACAACTGAGCTACAACGAATATACAACACATTCAGAAGCGGCTTGAAGATGTGCGGCTAAGTTGGAGGACATATGGTTGTACCATTGTCATGGATGGCTGGTCTGATATCAAGAAGCGGTCTCTTTATCAACTTCATGGTTAGTTCTGTGAGAGGCTCAATTTTCCTGAAGGCTGTGGACAGCAAGAATGCGAAGAAAACCGGAGCATGGTTGTTTGAGCAGCTGAAACAAGTGATTGCCGAGGTTGGTGCAGAAAACGTTGTGCAGGTGGTGACAGACAATGCAAGCAACTGCGTGGTCATGGGGGAGCTTTTGCAGCAGGAGTTTCCACAGATTGTACACGTTCGCTGCATTTGCCACGTTATGGACTTGCTGTTTGAAGATATTGGAGCTCTGTCTTGGGTGCAGCCTTTCGTCGATGGCTGTGCGAAGATAGTTACCTTCATCACCTCAAAGCCACGGGTTCTAGCTCTTTATAGAACTTTCTGCAAACGGGACCTGATAAAGCCTGTGACCACGAGGTTTGCTTATATTTTTCTCGTGATGTCTCAGCTTCTGGAGACCACGAATCTCTCCGGGCTTCGAAGAATGGTGGTGAGCCAAGAATGGGAGCGACTTGACTGGTCTAAGAAGCTGGAGGGCCTGGAGCTGCGATCTCGTGTTCTCAATGACTCGTTCTGGGAGCGGTGCGAGAATTTGTTAATTTTGCTCGGACCTTTACTTCGAGTTCTTCGACTCGCTGATCGGGAGGGGGCGACTTCAGGCCTCATCTTTGAAGCTGTTGATCGGCTGATTGAGAAGATGGACGAGGGAGCTCGAAACGGAATTTATGCACATGAGGAAGTGGGACAAATCAAGGATTTCCTACTTGAATCACACGGTCTGAAGGAGGCAAGGTGGTATCAAATGCACAACGTCATTCATGGAGCTGCTTTTGCTCTTCATCCTCTGTTTCTGGGGGATAACCCAGAGAACGACAAGCTGGACAATGAGGCACGCGGGAACTGGTTGGAGTACATGCATGTTTATAGTGGAGGTGATCTGGACTTGCAGCTGAGATTGCAGGCACAGTTTGAGAGGTTTCGGCAACAGCTTGGACGGCAAATGAGGTTACCTGTTGCCAAGGATCGGGAGACCAGAAAGTTTCCAGTAACCTGGTGGAGTTCTTTTGGTTTAGAGATGCCTGATCTACGTTGCATGGCTCTCTAGATTTTAAGCCAGGTTGTTTGCGCTTCTCCATGTGAGAGGAATTGGAGCTCATGGAGCTTGATACAAACAAAGTGCAGGTCCCGCTTGCTTCCCAAAAATGCTGAGAAGCTGGTTTACATTCATACAAACTTGCGGGTTGTTCAGAAGCTGGAGAGTGAAGGTTTGAGGATGCTGGAGATTGATATAGACAAGCTGGAGTTGGAGCCTCATTGGAAGAGGATTTTGGATCTGCAAGAAGCTTTTGAGGAACCAAATCAGGTTGCTGACGAGTTTAGCATTGATGAAGGAATGGAAGACGATTCGGAATCAGAAGACGACTAAAACGGCTTCTTCTTTCATTTGTTTTATCAGTTGGGTTTTATAAACTTAATATCAGATTAAAGTGTATTTAGTAAATATTAGTGTTTTCCTAATCATTTTAGGCTTTAACATGTAAACGTTTGATTGCCCTGAAAAAAACGTTTTAAACGGCGTTTAAACGTGGACGCGTTTGAACGTTTGCACGTCTAGCTGCAACTATGGAAGTGGCAGTAGTGACACTGTGGGAATAAATCTTCAGGCAACTATCACGGCTCTCTCGCAGCAGCATCCTGGCCTTGGTGTAGGGTTTAGAGCTCTCAACTCCAACTGGCAGGCACCAGCTCTTGACTGCATCAAGTTCCGAGCTATGTTTGTGAGTTAGACAGGTCTAGTGACTCTAGTGAGGCATTTAGCACAGGTTCTAGCACAGCTTTGGATAGCCAAAGTAGCATGATCCATGGTTTACATTACCTTAAAGAAGTTGATTATGTCTTGTGTGATTGGAGTATGAAGCAGGTTGCAAGGGCCTTCATTAGAGCACTACCTCCAGAATGTATTGAAAACCTATGGGTGGAAAACCAATTTGTGAGAGCTCCTTCTACTAGATGTAGCTAGGAGTACTTGGGGAGTGAGAAATACACATGGCATATTAAGGCATGTTGGGATCAAGATTGGCATGTATGTTGAGCGCTACAAATCATCGATCCTATTCAATAGGCAATGGGGTTTAAACAAGTGATCAACAAGCAAGTGTACAATATCACTGCTCCTATAAGAATTTAGTATATTGACAGTAAGTAGAATTTTTTTCCTATGCTTCTCTTGCCCAGTGAATTCTCTTGCAGGTTGGTGTACGTTTGCTCCATAGAACATATGGATTCATACTATTATAGATAGCTTTTCTTATTTTCTGGCGGCTGCTGAGGTGTGCATGAACATGTGCAGTGAAATAATCTTCAACCTTAATGTTGGCACTGTGAAGCAGTTTTCATGGCTTATGCATAGGGATCATGCTAGGACATGGACGGGTGGTACTATAAAAGGCTCAACCACAAGTAGATTGGTTTGATCATGAGTGCTACATAGAGCAGTAGCTGATGCTAGGAGTTTTGGCAGCTCCTAGAGCTCCTCCAGAAGCTTAAATTAGAGGTTTTTGATCCATTGAATCCAATCAATTTCCATAGCTTATTTGAAATAATTGTAGTGTTAGTGAGTAGTGGAAGGCAGTGGCAAGGAGCGGCACAGCGGCAGCGGCAGTGAGTGACAACAGCAGGGAACGGCAGCGGCAGCAACAGGGAGGAGTAGCAGCGGCAGGAGCCATGGCCAGGCGCCAACATTTGGAAGGAGCAGGCAGTAATGTCAAAAGTCCGCAAGTTTGATGACAAGTTCTATGATGTCGAGCTTCTCCCAAAGGTGGGACTTTGCCTGACTGATCGACACAGCTACCATGTCAAACGAGAGATAATGGATCGAGTTTGGGACATGGCGCAAGTGGATCAAGACCGTCTTTGCGCACGAGACAAAGTTGCTAACCGACTACAAAGTTGCTTGGTTATGGCTCAATACATTTGCAACGCTGAAGGAGTCATTTGACAGATTCACCGTCGAGTTTTCCAGAGCGACAACTTTACCAATGGGCAAGTGAGTATTAGCTTTGCTCGGGCATTTGCAGTAAAGCTCACAAGAGGTCAAGTGAATTGGTACTCCTATGCAGTTTCTAGAGCGACTAACTTGAAGAAGATGCAAGAGAAAAGAGCAAGGAAGAAGTAGTAGCTGGTCCGCAGAAGCCCACGAAAAGCAGTGCTGTCCAAAGACAAGGTTGAAACTTAGCTCCGACAATGAGCCTCAACCTAAAAGTCGGACAAGTGACAGTGGTAAAATGGTGATTAGTGGTACCAAAACCTGTACCAAAATTGAGGCTAAACCTAGAAGCAGCAAGAAAAGGAAGAAAATCTCTTATGAGTCTCCATCAACCACTCTTCACTATACTGTTGATTCTGTTCAACAATCTAAGGTTTCATATTCTATGGTGGTGGTCCTTAGTAGGTGGGAGAAGTTACTACGAGCAAAGTACAAACCTTTTTGTGCTGTTAGCTCAACATTGAAGAAGGCTTTTGACGTTGAGGACAAGAAGTATCAGTACGAAACTACCACCTCAGCATTGTCAACATGCAACTATTTTGCACCACACAAGCTTGAATGTGGATGCGTTTTCCATCTGTGAACTACACTCTTGATCTTTTTAAATTGGTTGCAATGATAATCCTGATTGTTTGTTGTTTCTTAAGCTAAAACAAAATGCTCAATGTAATGAGCATATGAAACGAGTGAACAAGGCCAAGTTGGTGCAGCTAGATAGTGAACAGGATATTCTACTGCAACATATAATTGAGCACTTGACACAACTTTCTGGAGACAAGCTGAAAATTGCTCTTCCACACGGCAAAAACTTCAAAAAGTCACGGGCAGTGATCTTACAACAAAAGCATAAGTACGAATTTTTGTTGGAAACCTTGAACGAGACGAGGACAAGCTGTTAAGGAATGCCAAACTTTCAAAGGAGAAATCTTGGGATCCCTACTCCAGTGTATGAAGATCTTTTTGAGGCTCACTTTCGTGATTTTTCTGCAGTTGAGAGCTCGTTGAAAGCTGGAGAACTCCAATATTCAAAGGCAACACCAGTGACAGCACTTATCAATGGTGTTCTATCAACAACAACTACAACTTGCCTCGTGGAATATGGCAAATACAACTTTTGTAAAGAACACATACTTGACAGAAGAAGCACAATCTTAACACCATGTAAATGTAAGTATTTTCTTTTTTCTTAAATTTCTACATGCTAATAACAGGTGTGTACCACCCCTTTTGCTTTGTTGCTGCGTTTGGCAAAGGAAGAAGAACTTGCTATGATTATAGATGCTGGAACCATATTTTTCATTGTTTTTTCACACTACTACATTTGGTTTGTGGAGTATTGACTCTTTCAAGCTATCTCATTCAAGTATTGACTATTTCAAGCTATCTCATTGAAGCTATCTCAGCAAATCCATTGTGCTAGAACATGCTATCTATAAATTTAAAGATAGGAAAAGAAGGGGGATTGTAAACACACTATTTTTTAAAAATCAAAATCCAACTTGGAGGAAAGTAACAAAATGCCATAAAAACATTCCATAATTTCTTAGCAAACCATTGGACCATAGCGTTTTGAACACAACCTCACTTTATACTCGTACCTCAGTTTGTACTCATGCCAAAGACACAACAAAGTCAGGGACTTCCTCGTACTGATACGGCAGCATTTTCTTGATCCATTCGGCTTCAATATCCTCTGCATCTTTAAGAGGATCCGGCCTGGTTACAAGTATGTTCCTGAGCAAGCCCCTCACCTCCATGGACAGGTAACCGTAGTTGCCATCAAGGCCATAGCATGTCAGCTGGAGATATCTCTTATCCTCCCCATCCCACAGAATCCAAGAGTTTGGGGCAGCAACTGCTGGCTCCCGCATTGACATGAGGACAATAACAATGGGTATCCTAGTGCCAACTTTGAGCTTGGTGAACTCAGACTTGAGGAACTCCAATGACGGTCCCTCCCACCAGCCCTTGTGCGACTGATTCTTCACGGACACAACACAGCAAGTCATCCCCTGAGGAGTCCAGATAGGAAGAATGAGATTGGCACCGGGCATATTGTTGTCCGCTTGATACATGATGGCAAGACCTCCTGCGAAGCATCGGCACAGCAATGCAGTATCTGGGACTTTTCCCACCACCACAAAAGAATGGAAGAACAGGAGACCACCTGCGGGCAGCCCGGACACAACTTTGCTGAACGCCTCCTTCGTAGTTATGTCCCGCTTATTGTTCACAAGCAGCGTCCGAAAGAAGTCCCGCACTTTGATCGGTCGAAGGTACCAGCCACCTGATTGCTTTGCCTTGGCCAAGTCCCAAACCGCAGCAGCCAAGATAAACTTGGCCACAAACTCGCCACGGGGTCCCCCAGTGGCGTAGCCAGCCAAGCACGCCGCCTCCATATGCATCAGAGCATTTTGCTTCACTTTTTCGGACCTGAGAAGCCCAGCAGCTGCCTCTGAGAGGATGGGCTCTGCCGGCAGCGCAACAAAAACCCGCGACCTGTCTCTCGTCACCCGTAACACGAGGTTCATATGCGACGCTGCCAATTTCTCAGCCAGCGGGCAGCGAGGACACACCTGCAGGCCTGTTGCAGCAGCAAGCAATGCCATCGCTTGGCTCTCTGTCATCTTCCCGTCCTTGGCGAACTCGTCGCTGATTTCACCACCCATGAGCTTCTGCTGAGCCCACGGTAACAACTTGGTCCTCAAAACCACTTCACTCTGTCCTTCCCGAGCCATTCTGGCGGCCCACACCGGCCTTCCATACTTCATCCAGGTTGATGGAGCGCTATACTCGACAACGCTGAGGCCCGGCTTGGGCATGTTTAGTTGCAGTGTTGGCAAGTAGTAGATCGGAGGCAGCAAGGAGATCCCGATCTTCAAGGCCCTGCTACTGTCCTCGTCGCTCTTTCTCGGCAAAATGTTGCTCACTTTCGCAGTTGTATCCAGCAGGAGCGCAAAGTAGGCAGTCCACACGAAAAAAACTCTGAGCGCCCGGCGGAGTTGAGAGAATGGGGTGTCTGATGGCAGAGTCAGACCCCTGGCCTCGTCAAACACGAATATGACTCGAAGATTTACCAATTCGCCCTGGCTGTCCGAATCCATCCTGTCCATGTCCATGTCTTCATCGTCGTGATCACCATCCAAGAGCTCTTGCACCCGCTCCAATGCATCGTTCATAATCTCACCATTCACGAGATCCCTGTCACGCTTGTCCTCTTCATAGCCCTTTGCTGGATGTGAAGCAATGAGCTCTTCCCACTTCTCCCTCACTGCTTGGGCGATGCCGGAATTGCTCCCAGGTAATTGCCTGTCCTTCCACTCCACGGCCGAAGTTCCTTTCTCCAATGCCACGGCCAGGACTAGGACCCAAGCATTCAAGTAGAGCACCATCTCCAGCTCGGTGAAGCTCTCGGCGAGCCTGTCCGCGAGGAACTCCGTCCGTGGCGGATAAGCTGACGAGTCCTTGCCCGCCAGGCTGCAGTAGCAAATGTAGACCCCCAGTGTGGACATCTCCAGCACACACCTCGTCTTGCCGACACAGGACGATTGCACGAAGGGAGAGTAGGGCGAGTAGTGCATGCTTATGTTGGCATCTTCGCGAAGCTTTAGAACTTGCCGGTAAACCTGCCGGTGTGCATCGCCCACGAAATCCACACTGAAGCATTCACCTGCTAGCGCCGCCTCGACCCTTGCCGCCCGATCCACCTCCATCCGATCCATAAAAGTTTTAATTTTTTTTAGGGTTTATGGTGTGGCGCCACAGCAATGTTGCCCTAACATTTCGATTTTGTGTCCGTGGAGAACCAATCGGACAAGTGCCGGTGGGAGGGACTGGCATTCGAAGCCTGGCATTGGAAGTGCTCAAGGTGCTCGAGCAAAGTTTTAGCTTATGTGGGACAAGGAGCATGAGAATTTTCTCTAGGCCATTATAGTTGCCATGTTAAGGGGGTTGACACTTAATGTGTTATAGCCATGAGAAGTTCTACAGATGTGAAGTGAATACAATGTCAATTCCTTCCATATAGTCATAAGAAGGAGAAAATATTCTATCAAGGAATATTCCAGGAAGTGGAATATCTTAAACATCTACACAATAGAAGATGGCATGTGTCCATAGGCTACGTTAAACACAATAAAAATCTTTTTATTGTGTTTTATGAATAGTGATTTTCTAACTTCCTTCTTTTGCTTTGGATTGTTATCTCTAAAGTAGATGGGGTGTTCTTTTTTAAAGAAATAAACTGAGGTAACTAAGTCAGCTAAATTTAAGTAATCAAACTCCTCTTCAAATCATTTCTTAAACAAACGACAACAATATTAAAAGTATAATGGTGAGTTTTTGGAAAATTTATATAATCTATTACTTTACCTAGACTTGCCTTTTCAGTTTCACATATAAATAATGTTTTGTGATATTTGTGCACTTTTAACTGCCTATGGTATATAAAATTATTAAAAGAAAAGGTTTGCATACATATTACAAATAATATTTTATTCAAATGTAAATAATAACAACACTTAATACATTTTTCTATTAGGGCTACTTTCAAAACCAAAGAACCGGCTACAGACGGTAGTAGCAACCGGCTGCAACCGGTAACTCCAACGTTCCAATTTATGGGAGCTTGAAGAAGAGCATTGTATGCGCGAAGCGAGCGAGCGATACCACGAGAAGAGGGAGGAAATTTTTTCGATCTGTGCGACGGAAATCGCGTGGCCGTGAGGAATTTCAAGCAGCGCCATCGAATTCCGAGGTAGGTTTTCTAGGGATCGAGCGCTCCGGGGGAGTTCTTCGCTTCCTCCCTCCCGGGAATGCGTGCGGCTAGAAATGCCTGTGACGCGCTCACAGTCTGCACTGGGAAAGACGCCACTGGGATGCAAGCTGAGCAATGCCGCCGGATTCGTGGAAGAGAAGCAGCGAAATCTCGCTCCACAGTCGGTTCTCAAGGAGAACGCTGAGCCGCCGCAAGAAAATTTCCAGAATTCCTCGCAGCAGCAGCCACTCAAGACTAGCCATGCCAGTGTGAGTCTCTTCACGCCCCGGGTCATGACTCGATCATCGTCTAGGCAAGCTCAAGCACAGGTGGTCCCGATGGATATAGAGGATGATAGCGACGAAATCAGCAAGATGCTACTGCGATGCTCGTCCAAGGGAAGGATCCAGCACGAAAGCTTTTTGGCTTGTCCACCACCAGTTTCCTCCACTGTGGTGTACAGCACTCCTCCTCCTTCGTGTGGAAACCGGAATATCAACGATCGGCCCGTGCTAACAGGCATCGAGTTTGGGTGTAAGAAGACGAGCTCGCCGCAGGGTCAAGGGGAGAGCACCACCCCCAGGTCGGGATCCAGGCGCAGGGACTTGAGATCACATTTTCTTCGAGGGAAATGCGATGATCCTGAAGAAGTTGGCAGGATAATGGTCTACGTTCGGCTCCGTCCACTGTCCAAGAAGGAAAAGGATGCTGGTGCTCGAAGTTCTGTGCGTGTTGCTGACAAGAAGGATATCTTTCTCACCGAGATGCAACTGGAAACGGATTATTTGCGGCTCAAGCGCGTCCGAGGCCGCCATTTTGTGTTTGATGCCGTGTTTCACGAGAACACTGGGCAGCAAGAGGTCTATGATACCAGGTATGCTCGGTGCTTTTGTTTCTAGTTTGCCGTTTTAAGTCGCTCTTTTGTTTCCAGTACTGCTGATCTCGTAGAGGCAGTTCTTCAAGGCAAAAACGCGTCAGTCTTTTGCTACGGGGCAACAGGGGCCGGAAAGACGTACACCATGCTGGGAACCGTAAGTCAGCCCGGCGTCATGGTTTTGGCACTTAAGGACCTCTTTTCCAAGCTCAAGGACCGAAGTAAAGACGGTGATTATTTAGTTAGCTTATCTTACTTGGAGGTCTACAACGAGACTGTCGTGGATTTGCTATCGCCTGGACGGCCGCTGATTATACGAGAGGACAACAAGGTCTGTGTCAGTTTGGTTTTTTAATTGTCGATTCATGCTCTCGTTGTACAGGGAATAACTACCGCGGGGCTCACTCACTATCAAGCATTTTCCGCGGAAGAGGTGAGCGATTTCTGTAACCAGATGAGTTGCATTTCATGACTCTCCGTTGTATGCGTCCAGGTCATGCTGTTGCTTCAAAGAGGAAACCAGCACAGAACAACGGAGCCGACTCGGATCAATGAAACATCATCTCGATCGCACGCTATCTTGCAGGTTTATTACTTTACTTTTCCATTTTGTCAGCACGTAATTCAAACAAGCTACAGGTTACTGCAGAGTACAAAGTGAGAATGGAGACCAGTACCATTACACGGATAGGAAAGCTTTCGCTTATTGACCTTGCAGGATCGGAAAGAGCACTGGCTACCGACCAGCGAAGTTTAAGGTCTATAGAGGGGGCGAATATCAACAAATCCTTGCTTGCACTAAGCAGATGTATCAAAGCTTTGGTCGAGGGTGACAAGCATGTTCCTTTTAGAAACTCCAAGCTTACTCAGCTACTAAAGGTACACAAGTTGAAATTGTAATTGTGAAATCGAACCGTGCGATAATAGGACTCTCTGGGAGGAGCATGCCAAACTGCCATGATAGCAAACATCACGCCAAGCCATGTCTCTTTTGGTGAGACTCAAAACACACTTCACTGGGCTGACAAAGCCAAAGAAATTCGAACAAAGGTAATGACCTGCATCTTTATATGTATTTTAAGTTACTCACTCCCTGGCACAGGTCACTGCCAAGGAAGAGCTGGAAATTCCAGAGTCCCAGGAGGAACAGACAAAGTTACTTCTAGAAATGCAAAAGCAAAACCAGCAGCTGAGACTCCAACTAGCAAGCCTGCAGCAAAAGTACATAGCGCTTCAGTTCAGCTCGGTGACGAAGGATCCGCTGCAGTCTCCAGTAAAGAATCCCCTGGCATCTCCAAACCGGTTCCCGGAGTACCAGGCTACTGCACTACTCTCCCCTCGTGTCAACCGTGACGCAGAGAAGACCGTAAGGGAGCTGAAAAAGGCGATCGAGATGATGGAGAAGGAGGCACTACGCGTGCAAAGGCAGCACAGGAAAAAGGAAGGGGAGATGAGCAACAGCATCGCCGCGTTGACAATGCAAGTGAAGCAAAAGGACGACATGATAAAGAAGCTAAGCCAGCAAAAGGACGGGAGGGTGGTGGCCACAACACCGAGAGGCAAAGCCATGCAAAGCGAGACGCCGAGAGGCCTGGCTACCAATCTTCCACCATCTGGCCGGCCAGCTCCCCTCACTTCCGAGCAGAAGATGAAGCCCGCGAGGAAATCGAAGCTCTCGTTTGCAACTCCAGGGGTACCAGAGCCAGCTGCTGCTCCCGAGAGTCCAAGCGCGACCAAGTCTAGATTCTTCTCGCCCGCCAAGGCCGAAGTCACGAGCAAGAAGCGGAGCTTTTGGGACCTTGGTGGATCAAACAGTCCATCCCTGGCGGACAGGATTCGGTGCACGAGAAGCAACTCCACGACGCCGTCCCTCCTTTTGCAAGTAAGTAGTATTCTATCATCTCAAATGTTGTTCTCACGTGAAGCCTCCTTGTTGTTTCCACAGCCGGGATTCACCCGACGTCGGAAGTCCGACGAGTGACACCATTTTGACACTGTAACAAAACAACAGGACTCCTTTTTATGATTTGGGATTGCGATGCGAGCGTAGCAAACATCAAACAGCTGTAAGTTTGATTCGTATCTCTTTATGTTTCACTTTCTGCCGGACTCATCCATGGAGACGATGCACATGACTGACTCCCTATTGTATTACTCTTCTTTGTGTGCTTCGAGACACAACACCCAGTTATGCATAGCATCGAGTTTTGATCCGATCTAAAGACGACTGCGGATCCCATCAACAGGAGGTATCGACTCTGAGGGACCAGGCGATCTGGTATGGAAGCCATACCAGTTCAATGCCGTCGGCCGTCGCTACCTCGCCTACAGAGGGCCTCCTTAAGACGCCTGGCCATTCCCCTCGTGCTGCTGGATCCCTCCGAGGAGTTTTGGCGGGATGCCACGGCCGAGAGCTGCAGCGGCTTCGACAACCAAGACATCGATCTCGCTCAGGCGCTGTGGGACTCCTTCACTACTGTATTTGACGATGAAGCGAAGGATATCACTTCGGGGAGTATCTCGGCGTGATACTGCTCGCGAACCCGTCATTTGCTAAGGATGGCCAATGCTGTGCCTACTGGAATGCCAGGCAAGAGCTTTCCGACACATGAAGAATCTTCCCTCTTGGCTGTCACATGGCTTGGCGGTGCTGAGGAACTGTCCGAACATCCAGTTCGTAGCCATGAGCATGGACTGGGACCATTGATCGGACGTGAAGAACACCAAGGGAAGAATCATGGTTATTAATTTGTGGATTATAACGATAAGAAAATTATTTGCATTAGAATTAACGTTTTAAGACAAAACTATAAGCTTGTCTTTATCTCTTTTTCCTCTTTCCTTATTATAAGAACTTTTCTCTTTTTTCTCTTTCTCCCTATTTTTTTCTACTCGAGACACTAATTTTCCTTATGGCAGTTTATTGGATGTTGGGATTCATGCTACATAATCTCCACAGCTGTTGGACTACAGTGACAGGGCTCTGACTATGTCAACGTCGAGGTGTTGTTCAACAGGACTCTAGACATGATACTTGAGCATATAAATCGGCTCAGGGATGATGCAACGATAGAAACTGGTGCAAGAGCACTGCAAGGTTTTGATACAATTGGGTCTCAACCCGTCTATTGGGCTTGCGGTCTGTATGGCACTGATCTCGCCACTGGTGGTGGACAAGGATGCTCTTCGGGCTCCTTCTCATATATCACAGGCTACATTTTCAAGATCCAACTTGGTGTACTCGTTAGAAAGGTGAGAGCTCGACTCTTGAGCGTCAGGAGTCCTAAGTCAGGTCTTTACCCACGTCAATTTGAGGCCCATCGTGATAAAGATATCCTTGAATTTAGTTATCAACCATTGATAACACCACGAGCACCACCGCCATGGCCATATCAGCTAGATTCACGAAAAAAATCAACAAAGAAACATTGAAACATACATCAGAATAGCAGAAGCTACAGATTGCTCAGTTGCAGGGCTTGAATTGGAGAGTAGCAGTCCGTTCAACTCAAAGCTGTCCGAGGGTGGCTTGCTTTTGTCCCATGACAAGCATTATGCCCTCTATGTGACGGGTGCACGTAACCTCATTTGCTTCGAGTTGGGAGAAAATGATGCAAGGTTTGTGTGGGCAAGTGGAATGCATGCCCCAAATTGTGTTCTTATGCTTTCTATTGAGGGAGTTCTTGGGCTGTTTGACAGAAAAGATGTTAGCTTGTGGTCTACTCCTAGGCAGTGGTCATGAGCTCATCATTGGTCATCCAGAAGGATGGGAATGTTGTCTTGTATTCCAATGCAAAAGCTAGATGGGACATAAATAAATCCAAACTTAAATACTGATCAAAATAGAAGTTGCTAATTTGAAACTATTTGGATTTTTCATAGCTATAACTATATGCTGACTTTCTTCCTTTGCTTTAGACAAACTCTATATCTTCTTTGTATGATTTATATGCAATATTGGACAGATTAGGCTTTAGAAAGCTACAAGCTTGCAATACAACGTGATTACTCTCCACGTGTGCCCGATTGAGGAGAATAGAACTTACTTTACCTCACACTCTCATGGTCCCTCATTAAGTATTTTTGTAATGAGCCTTGATCAGATCACTCCATCTCGCAAAGGTAGTATGCCACCTTGGCTACCAAAATGTCTATAACGTTTTTAAATAACTTTTTTCCAGGAATCTTAGTGCACAAATTCTGATTAGTCTTTGCTTTGAGTTGGTCTAATTGACCAATAAATATGTAATTAATTCTAGAACAAGTAGAAACTAGACTATGATCCTCATCTTCAAGTTTCGAGTGAGAGTTTGATACAGCCCCTGAAAAAAGAATGAACATTCATAAAAGCCGCAATAGGAGGCCTTTTCTCCATCTTTGTAATGATGCCTTTTTAATCTTTGGACAAGTTCTAACATATAGTAGTAGTGAGAATAACTCGATGAGGATCATTGTCCAATTTATAAATTATTATATTGGAAATCTTAAAGGTACTTTTATAATTTTCTATAAAATTTTCAAGAATTGTGAGTTAGAATTGCTGCCATGGTGGGATTAGCTAGACTCATCATCCCATAAATAGGACCAACAAAGAAATATTGAAACATTCATGATAATTATAGATTGCACAGCTGTAGAGTTGAATTCTAATCAATCTATCAAATTTAAATAAAAAAACATTTCTTCAACTTCGTAAAAAAAACTGTATTCTTGAAGATAGTAAGCAGAGTGAATATGATGGTTATATTCTTCTAAGTCTCAGAGAAGATAAAATGTCATTAAAATATATAATCAAAAAAATCAACAATGGGGCATTAGTCAAATGAGAAGGTGGCCATAATAAATATAAAAAACTGGCTTCCACACTCATCACCCTTTCAATTAATTGGGAGGGACAGTGACTTTGTTTGTGCCACAATAGTCAAATATTAACCCATTCTTTTTGTATATAAAAGAAATAAATGCATTAGAAGATGCCAAATAAAACCCTCCAAAATATGTGCAATGCTTCCAATTTGTTAGTGAAAGATTATAAATAGGACTAAGTGGTGATGATTTTCCCAGCATAAGATCAATAGGATAATCATAAGGTAAATGCAATGGCAAAATATTAATTTTATTCTTGTCTTCAAAGCTAACATATTTGGAGGGAAGGGTGGGATTAATTATAACAAATGAAATTTATATAAGATGAATGGTAGTTGCAAAAATGGAATCAGAATTATAATGATTACAATCTTAAAACTTGTTTAAAAGTAATATGATAAATTTAGAGAGATTGGCAAGAAAACACAAAAAAGTATATTATTAAACTATTTTTTAACTTTCTATCCACCTTTCACTTTTTTTAACTGGCTATAGCATTTTTTTATAGTAGTTCTTGACAGAGCTTTTACCTTTTTTGCCAATCCATGCCGCTTCCACTTGCATTTTTTAACAGTAGCAACATTGGAAATACAAACAAATGCTCCATAACTTTCAAAGCTGTATACAGGTTTATAGTAGTGCTAGAAGCTTAAAAAACTCCTCACACAAACCGTGGTAATCCAAAGCACGGCAAAAACCTGGAATGGTAGGTCACGCATCAACAAAATGTACAACCAAAATTGAAATCACTCGGAACCATCGGGTGGCGAGCAAACTCTAACCATGTCGTCCAACGTGTTGTCATAGAGAATTCTATCGAAGGCAGAGTCCACTGATCCAATACTTCGCTCGATCTTCTCCACGACGATCAAAGAATCAGTCAAGGACGCCGCTGGCGATGGCTGCAGCAAATCAAGCTTGGCCATCATCTTCGAAAACGGTGAGAGAGTCGCGGTACTCGCTGGCTGGCTTGCTCCTGCCGATGGAAGTATCCTCGTTCCAAAGTAGCTCTCGTCGGTGTGATTGAGCATCACAACTCCGCCACCACTGTCGCGGTTCATGTCGAACACAAACCTCTTGAAGCTGCCATCGCTGCTCTCGCTGCTGCTGTTTTTCCTACTTCTACTGCGGACGTAAGCCTCCGGGCTGCCTATTCTAACCACGGGCGATTCTTCAGTACTGTGCTTGGGACTATCCTGCTCCTTGTCTCTGACCACCACCTGTTTCATCTCGAACGAAAGTTGCGAGATTTCGTCCTCCCAACGCCTCTGACTTGGTGGAGGAGACTGGATATCTCTGCAGTCGGCTGTGAAGTCGCCACTTTCCATGCCTGTCCCAACTGACGAGGAGTGGCTCGCAGAAGAACACATAGGTGCACTGTGAAAATACTAAGCCAAAATTATTAAGAACATTAAATAAGTGAGACCGTACCTTGCATCAACCATGTTCTCCGACTCTTGCCCTTCAGTGCAAACAGCAACGGGATCGCCAGAAAACTCGGAAAATCTGCTAGCTCTTCTGTGCTCTAGCTTGATTGCCTGTCAAAGGAAAAGCATGATGTTAAATATAAAAAAGACACACGGAGGCACAGAAAGAAACTACACAAACCTGAGACTCGAGCTTTTGCTGGAGTTTGGTCAAGGTCCCACTCAGCTTCGCTCGCTCCTTGTCACAAGCTTGGAAGAGTGACGCATTCTTTGATGCCAAGTTTTTTGCTTCCGACAGTTCTGATCTTACTCTTCGAACTTCCTTCTCGTACTCTCGTGCCTGACCTCGCTTATTTTCTCCAACGACCTTAAGTTTTTCCGTTAGCCTTCTTGCTTCAGAGACCAAATCTCTCATGTCCTTGTGCTGGTTTTCACACGTCCATCTCTTCTGTGCCTTGAAAACTTTGTCTTCAACATGTAGGCTCCCCAGTTTCCTAACTTGGCACGAAGCGGACCGGCAACTACAGCACTCGGCCAGCAGCTTTTGCAGCTGTTCAATCTCCTGCTCTGCTACAAACAGCGATCTATTTGCTGCCGTCAAAAGAAGCTCGAGATCACCGATCCGTAACTGGTGCACATGGATAATCCGGCTCTGCTCTAGAATCTGAGTCTGCATTTGCATGATCATCTCGTCCCGGTTCTTGAGCTGCTGTCTAAGCCTGTGGACAACGTCTCGCTTCCCCGAAAGCTTTGGAGTGAGCGGTGTAAGTGTTCGTCCAGTTGACGGCGTTGAGTATGCCTCCTTCAAAGTCTGCTGGAACGGAGTACACAACTGACCATCCATGCCAGGAGTAGCAGCAGCAGCATTAGTGGGAGGAATCGCCACCACCGTTTTGAAAGCTTTGTGAGGATAAGCCGCATTGAAACCACCACCTTCAGCGTTAACTCTTTTGTTTACGGGCCTTCTCTGCGCGCCAGGAGTCTCTGATAAAAGACAAAAGAAGAGTTTCTAGGAAAATAGAAGAAGAAAAGCAGTACCTGTGGACATTGTTGTCTAGAGCAACCTCCAAAGTTCATTGTCACAAGCTGGACACCCAGGAGCATCTGAAACATCCAATAGAATTAAAGCGCGGGTCTTAGATCGTTAGAACAAATACCTATCGACATTGTTCTTGGGAGAAATCCAGTTCGCGAGATTATTCATCCAAAGCGCTGCGAATCCATCAACATAACAATGTAGCCTCGAAATCACGGCCGGAAACCCAATCCATACCTCGGTGGATCAAAGCGCCATCGCCGCTCGCACTGCCCGGCGCTAACCCTAGCACCTTCTATCGAGCTCACTCACTGGGTGGAAGGAAAATCTAGAACACGAGATGGGCCATATGGCGCGTACGGACTTCCCGCGCCCACAAATTTTCCCTCCACGTTTGAAGCTATAGAAAAAAGTAAAATGCCAGGCATTGAGATTGGCATCAATCCAGGCATTCTTTTATGATACAAATCGCGTGGACATTCCGTGGAGGAACAAATCTGACGCGTCAGCGGTTCCGACGGCGAAGATTAAATCTGGTCCTGTAGAATCGCCTTCTCTTTTATTTAGGCATTGTTTGTGAGAAGCGAGAGGCGCTCTCTCACGTCGGCATCTCGAGTGGACCCGCAGCTCCAATATTTCGATCGAGGTACGTTTTTCTCGCGAAATCTCCACTCCGTTTGCAATGGCATCGATTGCATGATCATTACCCTCTCCTCCTCCCAAATCTTTGTCGACAAGAACAGTGCTTCATGCATGCAGTAGGATTCTTCGTGAAAAACCTCCGATTCGTCTCGAAATATCTTCGCTGCATCCATTCCTCGCGAGAATCTGTCCTTCGCGGCGTCGCATCGATTCCTGCCGGAGTAATCCCCCATCGCTCTCTCTTCCTCGCAGATGTCCGACCTCGAGAAGCCTCTCCGCCCCAAGAAGGCGCGCTCCTGGGTGGACTGGGCCGTCCAGTTCCGCTGGATCATCGTCATCCTCGTCGTGCTGCCGTGCTCCTTCACCTTCTACTCCCTGGATTACCTCCGCTCGCAGTGGTCCGCCTCCAAATCCTACAAGAAGCGCCAGAAGGAGCACGACGCTAACGTCGCCAAGGTCATCAAGCGCCTCAAGGAGCGAGATCCCAAGAAGGACGGCCTCGTTTGCACGGCCAGGAAGCCATGGGTCGCGGTGGGGATGCGCAACGTGGACTACAAGCGCGCGCGCCACTTCGAGGTGGATCTCTCGCCCTTTGGCCAGATTCTCGACATTGACACCAAGAACATGATCGCGCGAGTGGAGCCTCTCGTCAACATGGGCCAGATCTCACGAGCCACGGTGCCGCTCGGTGTGTCCCTGGCCGTGGTGGCCGAGCTCGACGATCTCACAGTGGGCGGCCTCATCAACGGCTATGGCATCGAGGGCAGCTCCCACATCTACGGCCTCTTCTCCGACACGGTGGTGGCTTACGAGATCATCCTCGCCGACGGCCGCCTCGTCCGTGCTACTGCTGACAACGAGCACAAGGAGCTCTTCTACGCCATCCCATGGTCACAGGGAACTCTTGGGCTGCTCGTGGCCGCCGAGATCAAGCTCATCCCAGTCAAGGAGTACATGAAGGTGACTTATATTCCAGTTCGCGGGAGCTTGCGAGATCTGGCGCAGGCATACATTGATAGCTTCTGCCCGGCCGATGGCGACCAGGATAGCGCTGACAAGGTTCCAGACTTCGTGGAGGCGATGATCTACAACCGGAACGAAGGGGTGATGATGACGGGACGATACGCGTCTCGGGAGGAAGCCAAGCAGCGGGGGAACAAGATCAACGAGCAAGGGTGGTGGTTTAAGCCGTGGTTCTACCAGCACGCACAGACCGCGCTGGACAAGGGCGAGTTCGTGGAGTACATTCCAACGCGGGAGTACTACCACAGGCATACCCGGTGCTTGTACTGGGAGGGGAAGCTCATCCTCCCATTCGCGGACCAGTTTTGGTTCCGCTGGCTCATGGGCTGGGCGATGCCTCCCAAGGTCTCGTTCCTCAAGGCGACGCAGGGTGACGCTATCAGGAACTACTACCACGAGAGGCACATCATCCAGGACATGCTGGTACCGCTCCACAAAGTTGCGGATGCGCTGGAATTCTCGGACAGAGAATTTGAGGTACGCACTTTCCTCTCATTTTCCAGTCCTTGCACCGAACTTTTACTTTGTTTGCTTATGCTTGCTTGCTTGACTCATAAACTCTTTGCAAAGGTCTCGCTTTGAGGTACGTACATCCTCGAAGTTCTTTTTTTTTCATGCTTGTTTTCCATGCATGCATGATAGCGTCACCCTGCGTCGTCAACTCTTTGCAAATCTCATCGCTCCCTGCCACCAGGTGTATCCAATCTGGCTGTGCCCACACCGCTTGTTCCGGACGCCAATCAAAACGATGATCACACCGGAGCCGAGCTTCGAGCTGTACCAAAGGCAGGGCGACACGAGCTACGCGCAGATGTACACGGACGTGGGCGTCTACTACACGCCGGAGCCGGTGTTCCGCGGCGAGGAGTACGACGGCGCCGCGGCGGTGCGCAAGATGGAGCAGTGGCTCATCGACAACCACGGCTTCCAGCCGCAGTACGCCGTGACGGAGCTCAACGAGCACGACTTTTGGAGGATGTTCGACGCCACCCTCTACAACGCGTGCCGCGAGAAGTACAGGGCAGTGGGGACGTTCATGAGCGTCTACTACAAGTGCAAAAAGGGGAGGAAGACCGAGCAGGAGGTGAAGCAGGAGGAGCAAAAAGTTCACGACAACGGGTACAAGGATCTTGAAAGGCCACTCGACGCTTGATAAGTTTTTGTGAGGCTCCTCTTCTAAGTACTCTTTTGCTTGCTTGGTTCTCCTTTTTTATTTTTTTTTCCTCTGTCTTCTTTGTGTGCTTTGGGACACCAAAACTGATTGCGAATAATTTCTCCGCGGCATCACATGCCTCGGCAAACAAAGCTGGAATTTTGCTCCCCGAGTCTCGGTCATTTTCCTGCATTGTCTCGATGGATGAGTACGGCAGACCCAAAGAAAGCAAGTCAAGAATAAAGAGATACGAATCAAACTTCCAGGTGTTTGTTGTTTCCCCCACGGGTCGCATCGGCATCCCAAAATGATAAAAGTTTGCTAAAGTGTCAAAATCGTGTTACTCGTATGACTTTCGAAGCCGGGGCAAAAGCAAACAGGCTTCACGCGAGAAGAACATGAGATGATAGAATGCCACTTACTTGCAAAAGCAGGGACGACGTTGTGGAGTTCTTCTTGTGCACCCTGTATGGACTGTTAGATCCCCCACCAAAAGCTTGCCTGCTTGCTGGCAACGTTGGCGAGAAGAATCTCGACTACCTAGAGCTCTAGACCTCGTAGAAAGGAAACGATTGTGCTGGTTTTGGACGTGGAAACACCCAGTATATTTGACAGCGGCTGACTCGAGTGGCTCGCTCATTGTGCAAAGTTGACCCTGCTGTTCTGTGAAAACACCATCGTGATGTCCGGGATGAAAAGACTTTCTTTGAAAATCCATGGGAGAGGTTTAACTGCCGCGTGGTTAACGGGTAATTAAGCACTATTTAATTCTCAATAAATAGTATTCCATACTGCTATTCTGTTGGAATACAACACAAGGTTTCCATCTCTTTGCATGGCAAGGGATGAGCTTCTGAAACATGAGCTGCATTGTTCCGGCGTGGACCATAGAATAATCTTGGTGATTTCGTCGAATAACATAAGAACCCCGCGGATGGAGATTGCAAGCCTGCAGTTTTCCAGAGGGTAGCTTGTTCCACTCGCCCACACAAATCTTACACCATCTCCCAGTTCGAAGCACATCATATTGCAAGTAGAAGTTACAATGAAGATGTAGAGTTTGTCGGGTGACAAGAGAGTGTCACCTTTGTAGAGACTCGCAAAGGCACTGCTCTCCAATTCATACTTAGACACCGAGCAATCCCTAGTTGCTTGCTCTAACTCCGTGTCTATCTCAAGCAATTCGTCTCGCCTTTTGGGTTTGGGAGTCCAATCTGGGATTTCAAACTCAACGACACCGTCTCCCATTGTTGCCATGAGCTGCACTATATACAGACCTTGGTCGTTTCTAAATCGCCACAGCTCGCTACGAACCACGTTGATGACATTGTTGATGTTGTCCTTGAATTGCGAGGCTGTAATGGTCGAGGAAATCGTTGAGGAACAGTGATCCTCCAAGTCTCGCCCATAAGTTCCCGCTGCCCAGTAGATTGTGATTCCGCCAACTGCCAGTGACTCTTGAACTGATCTGCCACCGATCATGATTCTCGTGTCATTATTGACCTCGTTGACAAGGGCAGAGATTCTGTCCAAGAGCTCAGTCACTTCGTGTAGCGTAAACCTGTAATCTCGAGTGTACCTGTATGTTATGCCGGATGCTGTGGTTATGAGAAATGCAAGAATGTATATTAAGCGTATTTCCATTTCCTAGGTGTAGCGAGTTTTATTCATCGTTTTAAAGGAGAGATTCAACAATGACTTTCTATTTTGCATGTTGAAAGCTCTCAAATACGACTAATTACATGTCTTAGTGACAGTTCCGATCCTTTTGCATTGGACAAGACAACGTTCCCAAAGTAGCTTGACTAACAGCAAGATGAGCTTGAAATTGGCTCGAGAGCTGAGCTCTCAGACAATAGTTACTAAGCAAGTTACATTCCAGCAGAGCAGTCGTCTGAACCAGCGGGCGGACATCTTGGGGTACCGCTTGAGTCCATTGGTATAATCCACAAAGTATAACCCAAATCGGACTGTAAAGCCATGAGACCATTCCCATGTATCCAACAAAGACCATGCAAAGTAGCCGCGGACGTCAACACTGTCTCTGCACTTTCATCACAAAGTTCATCGATGCTGTTGTCAAGTAAACTCGTGTTTGATTACCTCGTAATGGCCAGATTCAAGTTTGCAAGGTATTCCTGGTGGTAATCAATTCTGGTCTTGTCTCCAAGGGACTGCGAAAGGTTGTGCCCGCTTGCTTGATCCATTCCTGGAGGATTACGATTACGTTAGGAGCCACTACGAGAGAGGAGAAACACATATTTCTTACCATTCTCTGTGATGACAATGACTGGATTTTTGTAGTGAGCCTTGATATACCTCAGGAGCTTTCTGAAACCCCATGGAACAACATATAGCCACGTCGAGGAACCCTGCTCGAAACGCACAAGAAAGATTGTTGAAATAGCAAGCACGTCGTTACCTTGGGACCGATTGGCACCCCGTCTCGACTGACTGTCAATGAAAAGACGTCAACGGATGATTTTGAAAGCGAGAAGTGCTCACCCAACGAACGAACTCTGGAATCAAGGTCGTAGTTCGTCATGCTCGGTGGAACTTCTGGCGAATCCCGCGCATAGTTTGAGGTGTAGTGGTTTAAACCGAGAAAATCCAGCGAACTCATCAATAAGCGGGCTTCGTTCCCTGTGAACTGAGGCAGGCGACTGCCTACATAGCTTCTCATCACAGGCGGATAGTTCCCATAGACAATAGGATTTAGAAACCTGTACATAATGCGCTTTAGGGACATTACCAAAACCAAGTAATGTGAGACACATACCATCCTAGTTGGAAGTCAGTAGCTCTTATCGCAGCTGCTTTGTCCGCAGAGGAGTTTGAGAATGGTTCATACCAGTCAGCATTTAGCGCGATGCCAATTTTTCCTTTCTGCTGAGCCTGCATTCAAGTAACCAAATTATTAGAGCACAAGAGAAAAAACGAAAACTAGAACCTGGAACTTCTTTTTGTACACTTGAGCAGCCGAAGCATGAGACAGCAGTACATTGTGCGCTGCTACGTAAGGCTCAGTAGCTGAATTTCCACCGATGCATCCAGAGCACCGTCCAGGTGCTGATACTCCCAGACAGTAACCTTCCCTCACAAACGAATGGGGCTCGTTGAACGTTATCCAATGTTTTACACGGTCTCCGAAGGCATCGAAGCATGTCTCTGCGTACTTCGTGAACTCTTTTACAATCTGAGGATTAAGCCAGCCGCCTAACGAGTCTTCTAATGCCTGAGGCAGGTCCCAATGGTACAGAGTCACATATGGTTGGATTCCTGTTCAAAGTTTAAATAAAACATTAAGAAGCTTTTAAGATTCCACCTTGCTCTAAAAGGCTGTCAATAAGCGAGTTGTAGTATGCAATACCCTCGCCATTCGCTGGGCTGCTTTGTCCATCTACAAGAAAACGAAAGGGATGCAGCTTAGATGTAATTTACAAACCTGCGATGCAATAACATACCAGGATAAATGCGCGACCATGAAATGGAGAAGCGATAAGCATCCATAAACATTTCCTTCATCAACAGTACATCCTTCTGCAAGACAGCAAAGATATTCTGAAGACAAGAAGGCCTACTCCGTACCTTGTAGCGATGATATTGATCTTCTGTAACATCCCCATTGCTGCTGTCTGAAATATTTGCTGAATGACGAACATATTACAGCATTGGTGCAAAAAAGAAGGAAAAAGCATACTCGAATTATGAGAGAAAATGTCCCAAATGCTCGGTCCTCGTCCGCCTTCTTGCACTGCTCCTTCATACTAGGGAGCAAAATATAAACACAGAATTGATCGAGGAAAATATCTACCTGGTACGCAGCTGACGAAGTCCCAAATACAAAGCCTCGAGGGAAGCTGCATCTGCTAAGTGCTTCGCCTTGAGAACCAAATACTGCTTTGCTGCGAGATAGCGCCACAAGGACAACGAAAACTAGAACCATGCCCATCGCACCAAAACCAGGCATGCCCAAATTGCGACTGTCGGCTTAAGGAATAACATTCCATGAAGAAACAGTAAATTTTTCTTAGTGTGCAACCACATGTATTTATAAACAAAACCAAACCTTCCTTAAAAGATCTCTACATTCGCGACAATACCCCCTTCGAACTGCAAAGAGCACTATAAGAATGCAATCCAGAAATATGTTATCAAGCAGACCTTGGAACCTTGCCAATTCGACGGGGATCGGGCTCACAAGCCTGGCGAAGAGCTCTCGCAAACGCTTTGAACATGGCTTCTATGATATGGTGGCTATTTGTACCATCCAGCTAGAAGACGAACACGAACACAAGTTTGAAAAATACTTTGAGAACTTTTATCAAACCTGTCGGATGTGGAGAGTCATTCCTGATGTGTTACATAGCGATTGGAAAAAATGCTCAACAAGCTACAAGACATTTCATTAGAAAGCGCTAGATTTCCACAGCACAACAGCCTACCTGAGTATCATACAGACCAACTCGCTGAGTGGGGATTGTCGCCGTATATCTCAAACAAGGCCTGCCACACAAATCCTTCAAAAAACACAAGTTCAACTCGACCATTACATATGCAAAATGAAAAAAAAAAAAAAAAAACATACCACAACGACATGGACAAGGGCCTCATCGAGTGGAACACTGAAATCACCGTAGCGGTGAATGCCGGAGCGATTCCCTATAGCTCTTGCGAGTGCCTGAAAAAAAACCATTAATCGAAACGTTCACAAAGATAGCAAGACGAACCGTTCCAAAAGCCAAAGCAACATCCTCGTTCGTGTGGTGGTCATCGATGTGAGTATCTCCGACTGCCTTGATGCTCAAATCAAAGAGACCATGAGAGGCAATTTGCTGAAAAGAGGAGATATGAGTCTAGGCGTCCAAAGCGAAAGAAACTTACGTCTAGCATGTGGTCTAGAAATGGGATGCCGGTGTCACAGTCGCAATTCCCAGTGCCATCCAAACCGATCGAAACATCCACTTTTGTCTCCTTCGTGTTACGAATCTCCCTTCCTATTCTCACTGCCAATCAAAGACGAATAAGAGCAAAGATCACGAATTTCGTGCCAGACCAGGAGGAGCAGTATCATCGACGGACACACTGCCGTTGGATGCCGCCATTGATCGAAGAGCCGGGATCGTGGCGCTGCTGCTAGAGACACGAATTGATCGCAGAGACGAGTAGAGAGGGCAAAACTCAGCAGCTCGCGCTTGCTTTTCCTCGATTCGACGACTACTACACTTACATTCTACTGCCGATCCGGAATTTCTCAGCGATGGAAAGGACGCTTCCCGGCACATCGCGGAGAGCTGGATCGCCATAGCCGAAAAGAAAATTTAGGGTTTATTGACAAGAAAGAAGGGGTCACATAGAAATATTTTGGTCTAGGGGTTTGGATTCGCTATTGTAGGCGCTGGGGGATCTTGAGGCGGAGTTCTTTGATCTGCAAGAACAGCACACAGCGCGATGATAGATCGAAGATTTTGGCAAGGAGCACAGATGCGATGATCGCTTACCGTTGCCGCCGCAGGGCTCGCCGATGTCGAGAAGAACCTCGCAGGTCGTGGCGATCGGCAAGAGGCTCTTGATCACGGTCCGTCCCACGGTCTCCGGCGAGCACAGGCAATGCGGGCTCAGGACGCTGCGAATCGCTTCGCAGCAATCGCCGTGGATGGAGGCGCCCTTGGATGCCAGACAGGTGAAGAGCTGGTATTTGTTGCAATTGATCCCTCGATAGGTCGGGATTGGATCACCGTCCTGCCTGGAGGGAAATCCAAGAACAGCGCCGCCGCCGCCGCTCGCCAGAATCGCCATGGCCAGGAGGAGATTGATGCTGCTGCGAGCGGCCATAATTTCGCGGTGATCGGTCAATCGATCGATCGAGGAGAGACTGGGAGATTTCGATCGATCGAGGTCCAGGTTTTAAGGCGGTGGAATTGGGGGGAATGTCGCGGATGGATGCATCACACGATTCTTTGCGGGGGTTTTAGGTGAGCAGTGGATCGAAAGGCGTGGGTCAATCCGGGGCGTCCAAGGTTTTTAAAAAAGAGGGGGATTGGGCGGGCAGTGCTAGGGTTTGTGTGGCCTAGGGTTTCTGAGCAGGGGAGAGAGCATCGCAGGGATCGCAAGGGGCGGCATTCCATTCTTCGAGCATGACATTTCCGGGAGAACTCGTGCATTTCGTCATGCTGGAGAGGTTCTGGCTAGTGGATGATAGATGATTGCAAAATGTAGGCGGAGGAACTCCTAGTTCGTTTGATCGGTGATAGTTTTAGCATATGGTGAAGGGAGGGAGATGACAGGTGGGATTCCGACCGAGTTATGGGACACCACTTACAACGACTATGGACGGTTTTACAAAAGTGCCAAGGTAAGAAGGGTGGTGTTTTGTTTCTTTCTCTCAACCTATGTTTCTCAAGCGGCAGCTCGAGGATGCCGCTTCGAAATGCGAGAGAAAGTGTGAGAAGCTCTCTCGGGAGCTGATGGATTGCCAGAAAAAGCTGGACGAGCTGAAAATGCGAACAAAAAATGATAATGCTGCGGGTACCGGCGAGAGCAGTTCGCCAAGTAAGTAGCGAACAACAACCTGTTTTTCTTCAATCTTTTGATTCTTTTCCCTCAGGTCGTCGTGCACTCAAAGGCATGCTTAGATATCAGTCTTCTATACCCAACCTCCGAGTTCCTGGGCACACCCATGCAGCGGACGAGGAGGATAGAAAGAGCCAGAAGGAGCAGGTGCAGCAAGAAATGCAGTTCATGCGTATTAAAAAGAAGGACCAAGATATCGAAAGAATGTATGCCGAGAAGGTCTCTACTGTTTCGTGTACTTATCTCCTGGTTTCAGGCGCATGGAGCATATTGTTAACGCTTATAGATACAGACAGCTTTTCCCGGCCGAGTACAACATGGAGCACAAGAACTATCCTCCTCCCTCGCGATTTCACGTATTCGATCTTCAGCCGCAAAGGCGCTTCGAGGAGAGACTTCCTGCACCACTACATCCGTCCGTGACCAGATATACGCACTACAAGTTTTATGGTAGCATGGTGTTTCTGAGCGCTCTGATTTTATCTGACCACATTGTTTTGCAGGATACGGTGGACACGGTGCCAAGACCAGCTGGGGGCACAATATGCCTCTGGGAAAAAGGGTCCGGCATTGCAAACGAACCCGTATACTACCATCGCATTGATAGAGCTGAGTATGTTTTCTTTAGAGTTCTTTTTACATATAACCATGATTTTGTTCACTTTTACACGTGGCCTTATCCTGCACACATCGGCGTCTCAAGAACAGGCTATGCGCTGCTCTCGCGTTTCGTTCCATGGGAATTAGTGTGAAATCTTTGTTCAGTATGGTATCGCCTGCCTCCGCCTTCTGTGGATCTGAACGAGCGGGTTTACCCGCGTGTAAGTTTTACTCGGGCAGGCGTAAGATTCACAGGTGTCATTGCGTTTTTGCGACCATGGACGTGTTTTCTTCCGATGATATTGTGCTGGAAAGTTTACTGGGGACATATGGCTACATGAGCATCTCCAGGTTCCTTGAGTTCTTGTTCTTTGTATCATATGTTCGACGTGGTCATTTTTTTTATTGTTTGTGTGTGTGTGTGTGTGTGTGATTTTGTTTTTCAGCTACGACCCGCCCAAGCTTGATGGAGGAATAGAGAGCATGACAACCAGTTTAAATGCAAAGAGATTTGGTGGTCAGGAGGTTGATGCTGGTAACGTGGAAACAAGGTGAGCTTTCGACGAATATTGGAAGTAATGTACACTTCTTATTTCAAGGCTCTACTCCGGAAGAGTAAGGCGTGGTCCGAACACTGGCACACGCATTTTACTGAAAGTAAGTTTTACTGAATTCGTGAAGAAAAGAGTAGCTTTACATCACCATCTCAGGCTTATCCGGTTCGAAATGCCGGTGGTCATGAAGCTGATATGATGGCGGCAAATGAGTTGAGTTCACACGCCATTCTTCAGGTTGATATTGAATTTTCTTCTTTTTTTTCCTGTTATCCTTGACGCAGCTTTCTCTTGCAGGACTCTTCAATGGGAAAGACATGCGAAAACATAATAGTACTTCTTGGAGGATTTGAGACACGCACAGGAGAACAGGCATGCAAGACTTCATTACGTCATTCTTTTACAGTGTCCAAGTTGTTTCAGGACAGTGGCTTGTGTTTCGAAATGATGGAATCAAATCCGGGGCTGATTATGCCATGGCTGCGGGCGTTGCAACTCAGAAGGGCATTTCTGTAGGTGTTTGGGACTTTTGGGATCGTTTTGAAAAAGCAGAGGTTCTTCAAAGGAGACATGCTTTTATTCGAAAACTACTTGCTGGTGCCTTTACTGGTCTGTCTTTCATGCATGCCCGTGGTCAACTACACCAGTCTCTTGGCCCTGCATCAGTGATTCTCAAGTAAGTTCAGAGTACATACTTCCTTGATGTCATTGTTTTTGTTGCTGCAGCACAATGGAAGAGCGAAATATTTCAATGGTTTTACCTCGTTTACGGGATCTCGCCTTTGCTGTGGATGTGAGGTTAGTTCATGTTATGCATCTCAGTCTTAATTTAGTATCTCTTTCGACATTTGCAGTAATGAAACTCTGTTTCGTGGTGCCGACCCGAAATTTGGAGCTCTTTCTGATAATCTTTGGCGTAGAGCAGCCGCTGCAGGTGCTCGAACAATATTTGAACGCAAGGCATTTGGAATTGCTGATGATATGTAAGATATTGTTTTCGTACTTCGGCTTATTTGCTGTGTTTTTGTGGCAGCTTCTCTGGTGGCCTGCTTCTGGCATATATTGTTTTTGCATCTCTCAGTGTTCCTGGTAGCGTTGATGCTCCATCACTTCAGGTTTTGCTACACTCCACCATCCATTCTTCTGATATTTTTTTCTTTTGAGCAGAGGCTTTTGGAAAGCACATTTCGACTTGATTTAACTGCTACTAGAGAGTCTGTTTTTTCCACTTTATTCTAGCTTTCTAATCTACCGTTTCTATTACAGATATTGTATGATGGATGATAGGTGGGAAGAGGCTGTCAAATTCCTGGATCTCGATAATAAAGCAGGATGGGAACTTCTCCAGGTGAGTGAGGTAGCGGAAATGGATAATGTCACTCTACTAAGAGACTGAAACTGCAGGCGATGCTCAATCCAGATTATCGGCAACGGCCCATAGCAGATGCCGTTCTGTGTCACCGGTTCATGACAGGTTGACGAAAGGAAAAGTAAAGCTGCAGACCCGGTACAGTGTACTATGCTTTTGATATCAGCTTCTTCGTTTGCAACATGTGAGCGCATCTGGTTGAATTGATCGGTAAAATCGGAATTTTCTTTCAATTCTGATGACTCTTCGTGGTAACGACAGTAAGAAAGCGACAAGAGAAAATCAAGGCGGCAATATCGATAATGCCATAACTCTCCCCAAATCGAATTTCTCTGTTACTAGGACAGCATAGTGGAAACCATGTTCATACTGGCTCCTTCCAGCTTTTGTTGCTCTTTGCTTGCACCGATCCATCACTCAAGGATCTGTCCTTTCTTAAGCTGTCATTCCTTGTTCATCGTTGTGGCTTATCATGCATTGCTTGTGCTTGGTGGTACCCATGCTTTTGCTCCAGAAATGTTAGGCATAGTTGTGGCTTGGTTCTGTTCATCCCGATGGATAACAAAAGTTCTGTGCTCTTCATATCTCTTATCGCCTTTTTAGCAGGCTGCGGAGCGACCGGAATCAGCAGGTGCGATTTTCCGAAACAGTTTGTGTTTGGCACAGCGTCCTCTGCGTATCAAGTATGTTGCTCTTTTCTCTTTATCTGTTTTCTGTTTATACTTCTTTCTCTGTGGTTAGTATGAAGGGGGTGCGAAGCAAGGTGGACGGAAGCCAAGCATTTGGGACAAATTCTCTCATACTTTCGGTACGTTATGCTTATACTTTCTAGTTTGAATGATTCTTTTTGGAAATTTTAGGCAAGATTTTGGATGGCAGCAATGGCGATGTTGCTGAAGATCAATACAACCGGTATCAGGTATGCTCGTATCTTGAAAGATAATTTAGAGCCTTGCGAGTTTTTCTCCCAGGAGGACATATTACTGATGAAAGAACTTGGCATAGATGCATATCGATTTTCGATTTCGTGGTCTCGTATTTTCCCTGGTAAATATGGCGCTGCATTCAAGCGTTATTTGAACCTTTACTGCAATGCAGATGGAAACACAACGCAAGTAAATGCTGAGGGTGTGAATCACTACAATGGCTTTATCAACGCTCTCTTAGCGAACAGTCAGAGACTAAGCATTGGTTTTTGTCTTTTGTGCTTACTTGAGTGATGCAGATATTGAACCTTACGTTACCCTTTACCATTGGGATCTTCCACAAGCGCTTGAAGACTCAATTGGGGGATGGCTTAGTTCTGAGATTGTGTAAGTAATTTTACTTATCGAAGACAAGTTTCAAGCTCTCAATGTTTGAACATGCAGAAACAGATTTGCCGCCTACGCTGACGCTTGCTTCAACGCATTTGGCGATCGGATCAAGTACTGGATTACTTTCAATGAACCCCAGTCGTTTGCAACGTCAGGATACGACTTAGGCATTCATGCGCCAGGAAGATGCTCAATACTTTTATGTTCGAAAGGAAACTCCGCCACTGAGCCTTACGCTGTTGCTCATAATGTGCTACTCTCACATGCGGCCGCAGTGCGCATCTACAGAACGAAGTATCAGGTGTGTATGCAACATAAAAATCATTTTCTTGAAAGCTTATTATACAGGCCCGGCAAGGTGGAACAATTGGAATTACCTTGAATTCGTTCTGGTATGAGCCGCTTTCAAACTCCACAAATAATATAGCAGCTGCACAGAGAGCTCTGGATTTTGAGCTCGGGTGGTAAGGTCTTGTGAATTCTAAAGTTCATCTAAAGCATTCTTTCATTCCAGGTTTTTAGATCCAATCGTTTATGGTGAGTATCCAGCAGTTATGCGTGATTACGTCGGACATCGCCTGCCGATGTTCACAGAGGAGCAACGTTCTTCTTTGCTGCTATCGATTGACTTCCTTGGACTTAATCACTACACTACCAATTTTGCATCTGCGCTACCTCCTCCGCTTATAAAGAACTGGACAGACTATTTTCAGGATTCCAGAGTATTCAGAACAGGTACCCCGGAATCAAAGGTCGGCTCTTTTTGTCATAGTTTTCTCTTTGCAGCATCTCGTGGTGGAGTTTCAATTGGACGAAGAGTGAGTTTAATCTTCCTGTGAATTATAGCCACTAACGCTGCCTTGATAGGCGGCATCCGTTTGGCTATACGACGTGCCATGGGGTTTTCGAAAGCTAGTCAGCTACGTAACTCACCGTTACAATCAGCTGCCAATTATCATAACAGAAAATGGTGCGTGCCTCCATATTCTTTTGCATGATCTATATCGTCAAAAGCTGTCAGGAATGGACCAGTCCAGTTTCTTATCACGAAGCAGCGCTTTGCACGACAGCCACAGAATTGACTTTCATAGCAACTATCTGTCAAATCTTTCCGCCGCGATCAGGTACAAGATTTACACTTTTTAGCAGCTGGATCACGCTTATGATCTCAGGGACGGAGCTGACGTCCGGGGATACTTTGTGTGGTCAATGTTGGACAACTGGGAATGGAGTGCGGGATTCACTTCTCGCTTCGGTCTCTATTATGTGGACTACAGAGACAATTTGAAGCGATGTCCGAAAGCATCGGCAGCCTGGTTTACGAACTTCTTGAATCAGACTTGTGCTTATCGATAGCTCTTTCAAAATGCTACAACCTTTTCACATTGTCCTCTGTCTTTCACACATTGCAGTGTTCTTCCTGGTGTGCAGGCTCTTCCTGCAATACAGGAACTTCACTATTACGCTCAGCTTCTTCTTTGCTCTCATGCACTGTAATATTTGAGGAGTTTTTCTCAGCTGCTGCATCTTTACCTTTATCTTCTGGAGCAGCAGCATTTTCATTTGGACTTTCTGAGAACAAAGTGAGAATCTGTCCACCCCATCCTGTCATAATTTCTAACCATGTTTGTGTTTGAACAGTGGCAGCGGCGGCATTGGCTTTGGCTTTACCATTGGCAGCAGTTGCGGTGACAGCTCGGCCTTTCTTTTTCTTCTTGTGCCAACAAAGTCCTCCGAAACATGTAAGCAATGCAATTGGCACCACTACTCCAGCTATCCAGGCCTGACTCTTTTTCTTACCAGTCCGAGGTCGAGGCGATCTGGGAGAAACACGCTGGCGCGGTGGACTGGGAACTCCTGTATCCGTGTCCGGGGAAGAGCCGCTAGGCGTATCTCTATCAGACGGGAGGGATCCATCATCTTCTAGAGGTGGTGGCGGATTCCTGCGGCTTGGAGGAGATGGCGACGACGGACAATTGCTCTGGCAGTTGCCTTCGCCACAGAAAGTGTCTCCAGTACCACAAAAGCCAAGTAAGTTGCAACACTGTCCAGAGCCACAGTCGGCCCCCCTGGCCTGAACACCGCACTCCGGAATCGGGCACTGGAGCACGCACCAGCCGGAGTCGCAGAATCCAACTCCGGTGCCACACTGTCCAACAAAGTTACAGCAGCTGCCTTGGGGACACGCGACGCCTAGCATGCAATTGGTCTGAGCAACAATGCCAACCTCGAAGGAAAGCAGCATAGCAAGCAATAGGATCATTATCGATGGAACTATCTTCATTTCTTGGCTACTGCCTGAGCACCGAGAGGGGCTGGTGGCGTTTATAAATCCGGGTCAGCTGTGTCTTCAAATGAAAACTCCATCGTGGAGGGCCGCTGGCTGGCTGGCTGGTTAAAGTCATGCGTTCCAACGCGGAGATTTTGGTACTAAGAATCCCGTGAGTTCCTCAACGTGGTGACAAATATTTGTTCATCGTTTTTTTCTTCTTGATCACTCACAAGAATGTGTTTTCTGGCCCTTCTTTCAGTATGGAACCTTCGTGGTGATGTTCCATTTTCTTCGTTATGTCATGCAGCCAGCTTTACATTCTTGTACCAGGTGAGAACTCTTGCGATGGTTCTTAACCAAGTTTGCGCTTGGGCAGGGACATTGTCGTGATCATTTGCAGCGGCAGCTTGATTCCTCCCTCCCATACATGTAAGCAATGTACTTTTGGCACTACCAACTCTGTTAACCGATTCGGGTTACCAGGAAAAGCTCGCGGTTGCCGTAGAACAGAGACTCCCGGAAAAGAGCCTACAAAATGTAGTTCCAGTGCCGCAAACAGACCGAAGTATGTTTGCAACACTCCGTGTGGCATGGACATCACGCTCGGAAGTCGGAGAATCCAGCTCCAGCAGTGCCGCATTGATGAAGTTACAGCGGGAGAACGGTATCGAGCTGAGTAGCAACGCCGCCATGAATCCACAGGTCGATGATGATCGTCGTCAGTGGTGGAACCATCTCCGTTTCGGCGAGAAGAGCGCTCGCCGAGAAAGATAGCATGGCTTATAGAACTTTTAAATCGGATAGCGCGGGAAGAGGAGGGGCTAAACCCTATTCGAGAATATGCTCGTAGTGTGTGGCTTTTTCTAGGTCACCCATGGAGGAGGCTGACTACGATGTGGAGATCGAGAATGGCGCGGGCGTGGAGATGGCGGTGGACGAGGATTTCGAGGATCTCTACGACGACGTGAATGTAGGGTTTTTCCCGGCGCCCGAGGAGCAGCAGCCTCCGCCCAAAGGTGAGCCCCAGCAGGAGGATCATCCGCCCCAGCAGCAGCCACAGCCGGGCGCCCAGCCGCAAGGAGGGTATGATTTCTACGACGACGATCCGATCAAGCAGCCGGAGCCCCAGAATGCGGTGGCGGCTCCAGCGCAGATCAAGCAGCCGCCGCCGCAAGAAGCGAGGATACCTTCGCCATCGCCAGTGAGTTTCAAGGCGGCGGCGGCGGCGGCGCCACAGCAAGAGCAGCAGCTGGACGAGCCCGCCGCGAGGCCGAATTTTGTCGCGCAAGCATCGGCAGCGCCAGTGCCGCCCCCTCGATCATCGTCGGCCGCGTCTCAGGATGGGGGGAGGACTTCCATCGTCATATCCGAGCTCCAGTGGTGGACCACCGACGCGGAGCTGGAGGGCGCGCTCGCGGAGTTTGGCAAGATCAAAGGGATCAAGTTCTTCGAGGAGAGGGCCAGCGGCAAATCCAAGGGGCTCTGCCAGGTGGATTTCTTCGAGCCTCTCCCGGCGCAGCTGTGCAAGGAGAACTTGCATGGCCGCGTTTTCAATGGGCGACCTTGCGTCGTCGCCTACGCTACTCCCCAGATGCTCAAGCAAATGAATATGAAGATGGGGCAAGGTGGTGGCGGCGCTGGTGGTGGTGGTGGTGGCGGCGGTGGCGGAGGCCCGCTCTCTAATCCTTCGCAGCCTGGTGGTGGTGGTGGCTACAACGCTCCCAGCCAGCCGAATCAAATGGGAAAGAAGTCCTCATCGGGTAAGTCTTTAGTTTCGGTTTTTGTTTTCGTTCGTCTATCGCGGTTTCCTGGTACTCAGCTAGAAGTCCTTTCATTTTGTTCGCATCCTTGGCTCGGTTCCACAGAAGCAGTGTCTTTTAACTTCTAAGTTCTTGCCTTCAGTCCCTCTCTTACCTCTAGATATTTCTGATCGTTTCTCTTGTGGTTCTCTCCATTTTTCTTACGTATAAGATGCAAACCTGTTAGTCTTTTCTCTTTCCCTTCTCTCTTCTGCTGTAAGTGAGCAGTGTCTTCCTTTAAGTTCGTGCGCTCTCTCTCTCTCTCTCTCTCTCTCTCGTGAAGTCTTGAGTCGAGTTAGCAGTGTCGCTTTTCTGTAGCTAGCTGCGAATTTTCTTTTTTCTTAATTCCAAGCTCCCTTGCTATGCACCAGGCCGTGGGAGAGGACGAGGACGAGGAGGGGGAGGGGGTGACCAGTTCGGCCGAGGCGGAGGCAGCGACCAGTTCGGACAACTCCCCATGATGGGAGGCCCGTATGATCCCTCCTTCGGGCCCCCGATGCGGCCGGGCATGTACGGCATGGGTGGCTTCATGCGTGGGGGCTATCCAATGCCATTTCCTGGCGTTCCTCCTCACGTTAATCCAGCGTTTTTTGGCCGGGGGATGGGGAGTAGCGGGGGTGGCGACCACTCTCGAGGCTGGGGCGTTGGAATGCAGGGGTCCGGTTGGAACGGTGGCGAAGAAGGCGGCGAGAGGTTTGAGGAGGAGACAGGGGACGACGACGGTGGTGGTGGCGGTGGCGGCGGAGAAAGTGGCAAGCCGAGCTCGAGAGATCAAGATAGCCGGCGGCGGAAGGAGGACGATTCCAGGGACAGGAGCAGCAGGGACTCGAAAGATCGCGATTACAGGGACAGGGACAGGGACAGGGAGAGGGAAAGAGAGAGAGAGCGGGGGTGGGACGAGGAGTCTTACAGCAACAAGAGGCGGCATTCAAGCAGGAGCGAGCACTGAGAAGCGGAGGAGTGACTCATTCTCAACTGCGTTTTTGGCAAGCGCGGTGAGTGAAGCTATTCAAGTTCATGTATTATTGTGAAGCTTTTTGACGTTGATCATTGAGTTTTCTCACTTGTCTTTCAAGATCACCGCACTAGAGCCAACATGATGGAAAAACAGAGGATAAATCAAAGCTTTGCATGCAAAACAGTCACTTATTTCTTCTTTTTAATAAAGCTAGTTGGATAGGAAAAGATTAGGTTTTGCTTTTCTTCTTCCAACGCTTTTGATTCAGGTATGGTTGCTCCCCAATTCAGCACATTTCCTTTCTTTTTCCTTGCAGGTATGTTTGCTCCCAATTTGATTTCCATCACATTTCCTGTTTTTTTTTTTTTTTTTTCTTGCAGGGTTTATTCTTATGCACTGACTAGCCTGGAAGAAGGCTAGTCCGTGCCAAAATTTTGACAACCACGGCTTCAATTGAGCTTTTGAGTCGACACCCCATCATTTGTTATGGACACAGTGTTTCCAGTTGTAAGACTCTGCTGAGTTCCCTCTCTTGCCACGGTGGTCGAGGGGCTAGCCCCTCGGAAGGAGGACACCCTTCAGATCTTACCTTTCTTGCTGGTGGTGGCCTTCTTCTCGGAGCACCATAGTGGGGGTTTCAATCTTATTGGCTAAAGATGCTGGCTATTAAGCGAGTTCCTACAGTTGTATCTGTGAACCAAGATTGTGGTTCTGTCAGCCGTGACTGCCTTCAAAGCTGCTTTCTCACAGGTTTGTTTTTTTAATATTTTTTTTCCCTTTTATTTCAATTTTTAATGTTTTATTCTATGTTATTAGGATTTGATCTTCCTTTGTTTAAGTATACGAAGAAGATGAAGACAACTGAGCTGCAGCTGCTTGGGGATGAAGAAGTTCCATCGTCACCACCGACAATTGAAAGATCATTTCTAGGCACATTATTATTGTCCAAGGTATGTGAATATATCTTTCATAAACTAGGAAGATCTAAAATTGGATTTGATAGTGGGAGGAGCGTGCATCTCAGGGATTATTTCGATACGATGTTACAGCTTGTGAGTCTCGGGTGAGTATATTGTTGTGAAGAGTATAAGTATTTTATTTATCTGCTATTTTCCTAGGTCCTCTCTGGAAATTATGGATTTATTGCACAGCTCAACGAGGGTCGTCATTTGAAAAAGCGACTAACAGAATTTCGAGTGGATCAAGTTCTTCAAGAATTTGATCCCAAAAAATTCAACTTTTCTAAAGTTAATCGCAACGAGGTACTATTTCAATTTGGAGAAGGTGAGGAAGCTGGGTATTATGATATTACTCCTATCCTATCATCACCTGATTTCGTGCTTATAAACGTAAGTTTTAATGGATTGTTATAAAACATTACTAATCATATATTATAAATTTCCAGGTAAGTCCTATTGAGTATGGACATGTTTTACTTGTACCTCGTCTTTTCGATTTTGTTCCTCAACGACTCTGTGCAAATGATCTTTTATTGGCTCTTTATTTTACTGCGGAGGTGGATTGTCCATACTTTCGAGTTGGATATAATAGTCTTGGTGCTTTTGCAACTATAAATCACCTTCACTTTCAGGTATAATAATTTTCAAAAGGTTAAATTTACAAGATTGATTTACAGGCTTACTATCTTGCATACCCATTTCCTGTGGAGTGTGCATCTATTACACGAATTAACAAAGGGAGTCTTAAATCTTCCTTGAGGATATCTGAATTGGTTGATTATCCTGTTAAAGGAGTTGTTTATGAAAGTATGGATCTAAACGAGATTGCAATATCAGTTGCAAGTACGTGTCAGGAATTGGAGCTCCGAAATATACCCTTCAATCTATTGATATGTGACTGTGGAACACGGGTCTTCTTATTTCCACAGGTATGAAGTTTAAAAGTTAGTCTTTTTTAACATATACGTCAGTGTTTTGCACGAAAGCAAGCGTTACACCAAGTCTCCCAGAAGGTTTTGGACACTCAAGTCAATCCAGCGGCCTGGGAAATTGGCGGGCATATTGTGCTGAAGAGGAAAGAAGACTACGAGCATGCAACAGAAGAATTCGTCACCGCTTTACTCGCTGAAGTTTCTCTTTCAGATCCTGACTTTCAGGACGTGAAAAATATTATATGCAAATAATTTGTCTATTAATCTTGATCTTCCCCTTCATCGTCAGAGAACTTTCGGACAACTTGGAACCCGCTGCTCCTACGCTTTCCATACCTGTTGAGTGTTTCTGGAATATCAATGTCTTCAATCTCTTTCTCAGATAAAACATCTCTCCACGTTATTCTTCGGGGTGGTGGTTCGGATTCCATAGAGCTCTCCAACTTGACTGTCCTGTTGTGAGATAGCTGCCTTGCCTGCTCCACTTGCTGCATTATTGCTTGCGGGAGTGACACAGCTCGGACAGTCAAGCTCCGTGTAACTTGCTCCACAACTCTCCTAGACGCCTTCTTCAGGACACCGCTCCGCCAGCCATGCTCCATCTCTTGTATAATCTCGTGATCCCGTGGGAAGAAATGCCTCCGAAAGACGGACATGATCATATCCGGTAGCAGCGCTGTTCCACAGCCAAGAAGAAGAACGAACCAAAACTTTACGCTGCCAACCAGCTCTGAACCAATGCCACTCAACTCGGCAAAGGCTTGCCATCTCCGCCAGAAGAAGGAGAGCACGAACGCAAACAGGAGCCATAAACCGATTGAAACACCCCAGAGAACTGCGTGTGAGACCCATGGGAAGAAGTTCATGCGCGTCGCTAGCTTTATGTTGACAATAAACACCGCCATTGAGTAAGAGGTTGTCCCAATGTTTGCAAGCCCCCCTCGCCTGCCTTTCCTGCTAGAAAACCGACATTGTGAGCTAAAGTAACAAACAAATAAAAAAATAAATAATCGGTGCACTGACCCGAGAGGAATCCCTGAGCTCGGGTAGAAGAAAACTATCAACGAGTGCCAAAGCGCCGCAATAAACCAGAGGCAGAAACTTCTGAAAAACTTCCACGTCCGATCCTTTTGAGTTTCGTGATAAAGTTGAGGATTGTTCAGTATCGTTGTCTCGCAAATATCCTTGTTGAGGATAGCGTATGCAATTGTCGGTAGAGACGTCCAAAACAAGTTGTACGTCGATATGAGGAATATGTTGTAAAGAGGCTGGCCCGAATAGCCGGAGTAGAATGCTATATAGCAGTTGCCAGCAACGTATACAATATTCTTGTAGAAAGCATACATGATCGAGTCGCGGTTACGTTTGTAAGACCTGTGAAAACGTGTTTTTCTAACGAAAATGACAGCATGAGCTTACCAGCGACCATGAACGAGCAGCAGCCTTGCAAGGTAGCGAAACTGGGCAATAGCGTAGTTACTTGCATAAACAGCGGTCATAACTTGCCGGCCACAAATGCCTACGCCTATATCAGCCTCTTGAAGCATGGCCATGTCGTTCGCGCCATCTCCAATAGCCAATGTTACAGCCCCGTGCTCCCGTAAGATTTTTACAACCTTCGGGAAAAAAACGAAAAAGAGAAAGAAAAATGATTTAGAACAACAGAAAGCTTGAAAAACTACATACCTTCGCTTTCTGGATTGGGCTAACACGACAGCAAATGACTGTCCGGCATAATTGGCACAACTCCAGAAAGACCAGCTTGTTATCTTCTTCCAGAGCTACAGCCAACGAATCGCCTTCAATCACTACTGCCATATATGTACTATCTGAAGCAGAGAGAAAACAATGAGGCTATGTAGCAAGGCTCTCCAACGTACTCACCCACTGCCTGCGCGTTTTTTTGAGCTTCTTCCAACATATTAGTCAGCATTTGCGGAATGGATTTGCAGCATTTCTCAGATAAGAGAAACATGTGTATGGATTCCACCAGCAAGTTGGACGTGAGACCGATGGAAACTGCCGTTTCGAGCTTGTCGCCAGTAAGCACCTGCATGAATCGTTCTTCGCCATCTGTTACTTCTTACAGGAAATCACTTACCCATATCTTAATCCCAGAATGAGCAAGAAGTGTCACAGTTTCAGAGACTCCGTCCTGAAGCTTATCTTCCACAGCGGTAACACCCAAAAGGACCTGTCTGCCATAATAATAAAACTATCACGACAAATCCATGTCCAAAGAATGTACCAATTCGCGCTCAATAGAGTCTGCAAGTAACGCAAGTTTTTCTTCTCGTTCGTCCAGGGCTACACTGGCTGCGAGAAAACGTGCTGCCCAGTGGTCGTACTCTGAATGGTCCAGCTGCGGTGGAAACACTATCACATGAGTAGTCCAAATGTGCACAGATGTACCTCGCGCTGTGCAATACAAAGGGTTCGATAACCAGAACACGCGAATTTCTCCAAATGCTCTACCGTGGTTTCAATAGAGGCATCCTGGTTCTTTGACAGTCTTTTCATTACGACTGTGTCGGCACCTTTGCAAAACAGTTTAATCCTGAGACAACAAGACCATGTCAGTTGACGAAACAGAAAAATAATATTAATTCTTTTACCTCCCACTGGAGTCTTTGCAGATTATGCTCATTCGTTTCCTGTCACTCGTAAACTCTAAGACTGCCAAAACGGTTTGCTTTTCAAAACCGGTATCCTGCACACATGGAAGATCTTATACACGAAGATGCAAATGAGCTTACAGAATTTACCTCACAACTGACAACAATTTCATTTGGCGTTCGATCCAAAAGGCGATATCCGCATACAGCTGCTCCCTGCATCTTACAACTATTAGAAGGCCTGAAATATATTCTTTTGCGGAACCACACATTCACAAGAGCTTCTTCGTCTGGTGATGCAGCCTGGTATATGATACCGCCGGAGCCAGAATCACCTTCAGGGACAGCTTGATGGCAAATAGCAAGATGTAGAAAAAACAGTCTGCATTGCAGGCCATGATGATTCTCCTGGTGAAGAGCTTCTTGAAGATTATAATCTCGAGCAACAGTATGTATTGCTTGACGTGGATCTGTAACAGGCTCGTCCTCATCAATTGAATCTCCATATATAACACCACCAATAGAACACCGCACGAAAGCCATGACGTTCTGAGTTAATGTGCCAGTTTTATCAGACAGAACGTAATCTACCTGCACCAGTCAGTGAAGTGCAATGCAATCTGAAATATGGTAGCAATTCTGTACCTGACCAAGCTCTTCAACAAGGTTCATAGTTCGTGTTTGGGCTGGATTGTCCGATTGCTCATGATACATGTGTATGTCCTTCTGGATAAAGTAGCATTGAACGACTTTAACCAGCTCGAGTGTAATATACAAAGAAATTGGAATGAGCTGATTTAGCAGCGCAATGAATCTGCAAAACGAACCTACAAGATGTTCACATCAAAGATTAAGTCACGGAGTGAAAGAAAAGCACTCACCGAAATATTTGTCCAATAACTCTACCGAGGTTGGATTGACTACGTTCTTTAAGATAGTATGGATTCGACTGCTTTTTGAGCCACATAGCCTCACCGACAGCTAGACCAATGCAAATCGCCACTTGAATAACAAACATAATCATCACTAGGAAGTTTAAGTTATATTCCAGTTGAGAAATCTGCAACGTCAGCTGGTGAGAAATAAAAGGAAGAAAACAAAGAGGACTGAACCTTCGTTCGAGATGGAATCGTGTTCAGCATGCACTTTGTATCTTCACCCGTATACACTACTGCACCAATAATCCAATGCGTGTTGCGCAGTGTCGCACCTCGCAGCAACAATTGACTGTCGTCGAGAGCCATTAGTCCCTGACCCTGATATATGAAAAAGGATGCCAGTGTCTGAAAACTAGTAAACAATAGGCTCACACCTGGAGGGAGATAGCGCCATCAAACTCATACAGCCGATTATTGGGGAGCTCACACTTAATCTTCAAAGCCGTTAACGCAAGAAGCGACATATCATCGTCTTCGGGATTCGAAGATCTAGACCTGTAGAACGCGTTCTTCAACTTGAGAAACGTTTCCCCATCGAGGCTTGCTGTTTCTTCATGAGCAATACCTTCGGTTTGAAGACGAGAGGGAAAAAACATAAATACTTAGTTTCGTGCTTGAATAGATAAAACAAGCGATACCTTGAAGATCCGACGAGAACAGAAGAACGATGTCAGCCGGGAACTCGCAATTGTTTCTTACGCGAATGACATCTCCCACAATGATATCGCTCCATTCGGCCGGTACAAACACGTCCCCTACAAGAACTTCCGACGTCCTCGAATTGATCTGAGTCAGTCAATCAAAGGAACTAAGAAATAAGAAAAGAAAGAGAAGCATTTCTTTCTACCTGATTATCAGAATGGTGCTGCTTCACGTCTTCAATCCCTTCGTTGGTAGCATGAAGGCAGAGTAAAAACAGAAATGGAACAATCGTAGTGATCCAGCTGCTCGCGGAGAGGCCAGGAATCAGCTCGAGCACCGCAATGAGAAGAAAATACAAATTCGATGCCCTGCTAAACTGCCGGTATAAAACGCGTGGGAGAAACGAAGTGAGCGTGTACTTCGACGTAACAATCCGGTTTGAGCAAAACCTGCCAAAGAAGCGATGCCCCTTAACCACGAAAAGAAGCCACGGAGGTAAAACTTACTCTTTGGAATCCAGAGCATTGGCACGCGAGCTCTCAGTGGTGTGGACATGAATCACTCGCAGTCTCTTCTTCTTTCTCTGGCAGCGGTTTCGTCCTCAGCACGGCGCAGAATCAAGGAGGAAGAGCGCAGTACTTACCCGCTGCATCATCTCATCATCTTGCAATGTGGGCGCCAGACGATCCAGGCGATGCGCAGGAGATCACGGCAGCGCTCCAAGATCGCAGCCCCCAATTGCATACGGAACCTAACCTCAAGCACAGGAACCCTAAAAGAGAAAAATTGCGGGAATTCCAATTTTGAAAAGCATCAAATGGAGATTTTCTCCAACTCTCATCCTAGCACTGGATGGTAGCACTGGAAGAGATCGTGGAGCTAGCCCTACGGATGAGATTGACTATAGAAGAATACAAGAATAGAAACTTACAGTACCAGCATTGTAATGGGATTCTCGCACAAACACAACATCTCTTTTGCTCTAGGCTAAGTGGAACGTTTCAAATAGAATTAGATATTGTGAATTTCTAGCACGAAATATTGAGAAAATTACTGAACCAAACGCTGGAATTCTTGGGGTATCTCTTTAATTCGTTCTTATAATCAACATAATAGAGGCCAAAACGGGAAGTAAAGCCAGAAGTCCATTCCCAATTGTCAAGCAAGGACCAAGCAAAATATCCACGAACATCAGCTCCATCTCTGTAGAGAGAGAGAGAGAAAAGATCATCTCTTGGTCGAAAGTTTTTGGAATGTTTACCTGATTGCGAGGAGAAGATTGGAAAGATAATCAGCGTGGAAATTTACTCTTATGTCGTCTTTGAGTGTCTCTTTCGAGGACAGCAAGTTGTTTTGATCCACTCCTGCATGAACGAAAGGAAAAAAGAAAAATCAGCAGTAGCTACTGAGGAAGAAGATCAAACCATTCTCAGTGATTATAATTGTTGGATTGTTGTATCGCTCCTTGATGTAGTTTACAATCTTCCGGATTCCCCACGGAACAATGTAGAGCCAAAATGATGCTCCCTGAAACCATGAAGGAAAAATGTTACAGTGAAAACATTTGGAAACTCTACTTACGCTCGGGCCGATAACAACTCCATTCCAAATCCCTGTAAAGCAAAAGTATAGGAAGAAAAATTAGCAACAGTCTACTTGCCTGATCCAATAACTCTGGCGTCCATGTAGTAATCCACCCTGCTCAAGTTAAAGGGTATAGGCAACGCGAAGTTTGTGGTATAATGGTTGAGGCCGAGGAAATCCATAGAATGTAGAACTCTGGACCGCTCCTCATTCGTGAAGTTTGGTAAACGATCCCCGACGTTCTCACGCATCACGCTTGGATAGTCGCCAAACATAATAGGATCCAAAAACCTGTTGCTCTGGAAGTTACTGCTAGTTTTTCTGAAATAAAACATACCAGCCTAGTTCAAAGTCGAGAGCTCTCTGAGCGGCAGAAGTGTGTTCGGTGGAGTTCGATATAGGTTCATACCATTTGGCATCTAAAGTTATGCCGATCTTCCCCTTCTGTGTGGACTGCCAAATTTCAAGAGTGTTAAAGAATTGTTGACAAATGAACGTTACATACCTGGAACTTTTTCCTGTAGACGTCAACTGCTGCTGCGTGAGACAGCAAGACGTTGTGCGCGACAATGTAAGGTTCTGTTGCGGAGTTTCCCCGCAAACACCCCAGGATGGAGCATCTGCCAGGAGCCTCGACTCCAAGATCGTAACCAGTTACCACGAAATTGTGTGGCTCGTTGAAAGTGATCCAGTGCTTCACTCGGTCACCAAAAGCATTGAAGCATGCCTCTGCGTAGGCCGAGAACTTGTCACTAAATTACGAGAGACGAGCTGAGTTTCTAGCGAACTTCTGGAAGAAACACCTACATAGTCGAAGAGTTTAGCCAGCCACCTAAATCCTCGAGAGCTTGAGGCAAATCCCAGTGGTACAATGTAACATACGGTTGTATTCCTGCACGGTGAGCTCGCTAAGAAAACGATGGTGTTGAAGCGACATTACCTTGCTTTAGAAGTGCATCGATGAGACGATTGTAATAAGCTATGCCCTCGGGATTCACAGCTGACGCTTTCAAATCTAGAAGATTCCAAAAAGAAAGATAAACCGCATGGAAAAAGAAGAGGTGAACCTGGAAGAATTCGAGACCAGGAAATTGAGAAGCGATAAGCGTCCATGCTCATGTTTTTCATCAATAGTACGTCGTCCTGATATAAATTCTTCGTTAGAACAAGAAAAAGAGACGCATGAAGAGTGGAAACAAAGCTTTTATCACCTGATAGAGATGATACTGGTCGTCTGTGACGTCTCCATTACTGCCATCGATGATTTTTCCTGGACAAATAAAAACAGGAGGCTGTCAACTCGGCTGGAACCAAAATAAAACCTGGTGTGTGTGAGAATGTATCCCAAATGCTTGGCCTACGTCCTCCTTCCGCCACTGCTCCTTCATACTAAAGGCAAAACAAAACAAATTTCTACATGGATCCAGGCAAGACATCACCTGATAAGCAGCAGAAGCAGTCCCAAACACAAATCCCTGTGGAAAATCACACCTGTTAAGTGCAGCGCAAGCGATCCCTGCGATCATAGCCAAGATCAACAAGCGATCCATCGGCATTTCAGCGGTCTAGCTCAAATCTACACGAAATATTGTTTGATTACTTGCCCGGAGGAGCAGACAAGCACAAAGGCGTCGTGCATTCCGCCCATCTGCAATACCAAGAATTAAGTGGCAAGCCCTAATATATGCACGTAGCGCGAAGCTTAAAAAAAAAGGCTTTCTATTACCATGTCCAAGGACCACACCATTTAAGATACCCATCCTTATTCATTACATGGGAATCCACATCAAATTGTGACCAGTTTTGGGTTCCATTGAAATCTTTGCAATAGCCTCCAATTCCTGTCCTTCTGTGGTTGGGATCTGAAGATTCAGTGTCAAATTTTACGATTTGTAGGCCATCACATGTTTGTGCAAAGCCTGAGCCACCGGGTTTGAGCTCTCCATTCACATTTTCTACGTAATAGTTGAGAATGATATACCAATTCACTGAGTAGGCTCGATTTTCTCTGAAGCAAGTAGCCCAAAAGTAACCAAGCCTTGTAATTTGATAGCTCCCACACGTCCTGGAGAAGAAGCCACAATCCTGAGCCAAATAAGATTTTGGGAATAGTTTTGTTATAGAAAAAAAATTAAACTCATTCAAAAAGACCTGTGCTTTCACCAAAGCAATCAAAAGCATAACAATGAGAGAAAGATGAAAGTCCATTCTACTAAATTAAATGTGTCTGACACATTTTAACAGCTTTAAGAAATTCATGTGGAAATTTGGAATTTTATATACTAGGCCAAGTATTCATTTCTAAATAAGAAGAAGAACAAGAATAAAAGAACCTCTATTATTTATTTTAAAATAATGAAAGAATAAAATTGCTGTGCATTGTGTTGTAGCAACGCTTGGCTTGCTTTTGTTTTTAAATATTTTTTATTACGATATATAATTTGTTATGATCTGTCCAATATGCAATTCCTGCTTTTGTATATATTATATCTTTTATCCATATATGATCTATTATTTATTATTACGTGTATTGTGTTTTATTATTTATATGTATCCTTCTTTCTCCATTACTATTTGAAGTGGTTTTGCTTCTTCTTTTTGGTAGTCAATATTAAAATCTTCTGTAATTATTAATGGTTTTTTATATATATTTTCTGTATATATTTTTGTAGTTGTTTTATGAATATTTGTATATTTGTTCCAGATTTTTTATGTAAATTTATTATCTGTAATTTTTTAAAAAAAATTCTAGTGATATATATGACATTGCCATTATTTCTGTTTTAAAATGTTCTACTATTTCTGATTTGTAGTCATTTGTATGCAATATTGCTATATGTGGGGGTTGTTCATGTATATATGATTTATATTTATTAAAATATAAATCCTCATGTTTTTGGGTTCTTACTTCTTGCATACATATTATATCGGATGTTAATAAATGTGAATCACTCTTTATATCTTCTTGATGTGCAGTAATAGATCTTGTATTTAAAATTTGTATAATTATTTGGTTAGCTATTTTTTCTTCTTGTAAATCTATTAAATCAATTTGCCATGGTGCTTCTGCTGTCATTCTTATTATTTCCTTAACTGCATCTTTATTGATTTTAATATGTTTATGTTCATTTGGTCTATATAAATGTCTACCTTTTAGTGTTTATGCTCTTGATAATGCTGTATATGCTTGTTCTGGATATTTTATTTTATATGGGTCATATCTTAATTGCATAACTGTTGATCCTTGTGTTCTATGTATTGTTCTTCCTGCACATGGTTGTACTGGAAATTGGGTTCTACTTATAACATAATTTATATTTTTAGTAATATTTATTATTCTTGTTAGTTTTTTTTATTGGTGTCCAGTTTTTTCATTATTTTTCTTTATTATTATGTTTTCTTTAGCTCTTGATTTTTCACCTGTTTTTATATTTGGGAATTCTATCCACATTATTTGTTCTTCTTCAATCTGGGTTACATCTTGTAATACTCCATCTGCTCCATTTATTAATCCATCTTCTGTTGCTATATTTTGTGTTATTTCAATTGCCATTTTCTTTTAAAATGTAATATTTTATGTACTCCTTGTGTTTTTCTTGTGTCATCTGGCAGTGTGAAATATATAGGACAGAAATTTCCATATTTGTCTTATGCTTCTATAATTATATCTTTACCTTGTATGTGTTGTATTATTTTTCATTATGTTCTTTTACTTGTTCATTAGTTGCAAATATAGAATAATATTTGTGTTATATGTATCTGTGATGATTTGTTATTCTAGCTTCTTATCTGTTTGTTCTCCTATTTTTATTTTATTTAAATCTTTTATAAAGATTATATAATATTTTTGCCTCATTATTTCAGTAAGTTCATAGATTTTAAAATTATTTTTCCATGGGTGGTGTCTTTAGAAGTGAGCCCACGGTGTGTTTCTATAAACTTCATTGAGCCTCTGAATTTTGTTTGAATCAACTAGTAGCAAAAATAAAGTACTTCCAAGTGTTGCTAAATCACCTGACACACTCATGCTTTTCATAATATTAAAAAATAAAAACTTTGGCATGTATCCAGCATATAAATCTGGTACAATATGATGATACTGCTCTTCACACTCTAGATGCATAAAGGGCTGTGAAAAATATCTTAGAAATAGAAAATTAAATAGGAAAAAACATTACCATAGTTATGTCCTTATAAGAAAAAACAATCTTTATTTTAGGAAAAACACCAATGTTGATTATAACAGCATGTATAGCTTGTGGATAAACTCTAGTAGCCATTAAAGATGAAGTTGGCTTTAGTTGGCTGTAATCTTAGTTTAACATCAAAATCATTTATAATTTGAATGATAGAAGAATCTGTAATATAAAGAACTTTTCTGAACTTCCATGGTGGTAAATTAGGTTTTTCTATCATTCAATCCATTTGAAGTGAGATAATTACAATCTTGTTAATTTTTTTTTTAAATTACAAATCTTGTAAGTGAGAAACATTTGCCAACCATAAATTTATTATATAATCACACACACATAGATGAATCACTATATATAGTTAAAGTTTGCAAGCCATGCATATCTATACAATCCATTATATAAATTAAGTATTTTGCACTTCATAGAGTGTTCTGTGCAAGATGAACTATATAAGTTCCATACCTAGGCAAAAAGTAAATCAAAACTACAGAAAAAAAAGGATTTCAAAACCATACATAGATAAAATCTTCAACTCAAGAATCTTGGTTGAATTTACTTTTTCAAAGTTAAGTGATGCAATAGTGGCTTTTAGGATGGTCAGCTTTGTCCTCTTTGCTTGTGAAACTACAAAACCAAAAAGAAATAAATCAAGAAATACTAAAGAATAAAGAGAAAAACCAAACCTTCATAATAATTTGTTTCTGTTGACATATCCTCAGGGGGTGACAACTGAACAACATCCATAGCACAATCAAAATTTGACATATCTATATGATTGATTAAACAGAATTATCTTTAGTTAATTTTATTAGTAAAAAGAGCCAAAAATAAACTAGCCTTCACTTAAACAAAAAAAAACTTTGAGCTAAAAATTAAAATCCATCAATTAGGGTTAGGGTAGATAATATACCAATTCCACATGTGACAAACCTTTTCAACTCTCCTTGTTGTAAACATCCTTGCTAGATACTTCTCATCATCATCCAAGCTAAAGCTAGAAGCAACTTGACTCCACTCCTCAGCTGCTACAATCTCCTTCCATCTGTTGCTTTAAAAAAGAGGAAGGAATAGGAATAGAAAGATTGTCATTTGTGTGGACTCATGCATCCAAGTCAAAGCCCAATGTTTATGTCATGGTTTCCTCCAAAACTCAAGGTTTGGTCACTATCCATAAATTGAGCCTCAATTTGCTCTTCCCAATGACTCCTCTTTGAAAAGACTCTCTTTCTTCCACTGATCTTTGTTTTCTAGCAGCCATATGGAGGAAGATCTAAGCTCCATCCATGGATGTGTTCCAGGTTGATTGATTGATTCTGGATCAGTACTGCCTTGGTGGGTTTCTGATCCTGGATCATGGCTCTCAACTCAAACCTTCAGGGAGAGGCAATTCTCAATCAATTCACTAGTTCAAATATGATTTTCTTGATGCTTCCCAGGGACAAGAGCAATCCATTGGAGCTAGTGGAGAATACAGTGGCCAGGAACAACGATAGCATCATGATTGATCTCGAGGGGGCCTTGCTCAAATCTCCGAGCTGGTTTCAATACTTCATGCTTGTTGCAATTGAGGCTGGGAGCCCCCTATGAGCACTCCTCCTCGTTTTCATTCTTCCCTTCACATGGATCACTGGCTGCCTCATCCATCCAGCCCTGGAGCTCCAGATTCTCTGCTTCATGGTGGTGGCTGCATTGAGGGCCTTGGCAATGGAACTTTGAGAGCTCCCTTGCAATTGCCATTCTGGACATAGAACCCAACCAATGCACTATACATTACATGGTTTTTTTGGCTCATGCTCCAAAAACCACACATGCTCATGATGATACAAAGTGGTTAGAAAAGTTTATAAATTATAAACATGTTTATAAATTATAAATATGAAATTAATTTAAATGAATAACCACCATTGGATGATAGAATATCCTAAAATATTCAAGCATATTCTAGGTATATTCATTACCATCCCTTACAGGTTTGCTTAAACAAACAAGAAGATAGAGTTGTTTTATGAAAGATTTGTTTTACATGACTCACCTCTAATTATAAAAATCAAACAACTCTTCTCACTTATGAAAAATTATAAATTTTTTAATAGTTGCAAAATATACCATTACTATATAAATTAGCCTTCTAAAATCATAACTAGTTGTGAGATTTTTATTGTTAAATAATAATATATTAATCCAGTAAAAATAAAATTAGTTTAGATAAAAACTAAAATATTTTTTTTAATGAAGTTTTATAAATTACAAAAATATTTATAGTAGTGGGATCATCAAGAAAATTTAAGAATTAGAAGGCAAAATATCATCTGGAATAAAGAAAATTTATTACAATATTAAAGGGAGATATTCATCCTTATTCATTACCCATATTAAATTTTAGTTTTAATTAAAATCCTTACTTTCATATTTTATAAGTGTAGCACTCAACTAAAGGAATGATAACTTAATGGAATAGATTTATTAAGGATAAAAATAATTACTTATAGTTTTTGCAATATCAAACCCATTAGATTTAAGTTCTTTATTTATATTTTATACTTGACTGTTAAGATCTAAATACTAAATTATTGTGTAAGCTCAATTTTCTCAAAAAAAAAGAGAGCTTAAAATAACTAAACATTATAATTTAAAAGCCCTGACAAATTTTAGAGAAAATGCTACAGTCATAAGCAAAATAAGATTTGAGAATAACTTTATATTAGAAAAAAAAAACTCATAAAAAGTCACTAAACCATTCAGAAGCAAGAGAAACTCCATAGTACAAATTTAAAGGCTCAAAAAGTGGTAAAAAGTAGTAATATAATATGCCCTAACTTTTGAAAATTCAAACGTTTCACTTTCGTGATTGAGAAAAACGTTGTCTCGGGCTTGACCGCGACTTTGAAATTCGAGTATACAGCCGTCGCAGCGCTGTCGAGCAGCATCCAAGATTTCTGTCATGAATGCTATCATTTGCTATGCTTCGGTCGCATTGCTCCTTCTGCCTTTCTCGCTATGCACACGTGAGGAGACGAAAATCTTACTCGGGTTTAAATCCAGCCTTGATGGAAATGCCACGATCTTAAGCGACTGGAAGAACAGTGGCAGCAATTACTCAAGTCCCTGTGGCTGGGAAGGAGTCGCCTGTAGCAATTCTTCTGTCCGATCGATCCATCTCTCTGGTATGAACTTGCGTGGACGCCTCAGTGGAATCAACAATCTTTGCCAGCTTCCAGCCTTGGAGAGCATCGACCTGTCAAGCAACAATTTCAGTGGAGGATTTCCAGACCAGTTGATCGAGTGTGTCAAGCTTAGATACCTCAACTTGAGCTTCAATGGCATCTCTGGTGAGCTTCCTGCGTCGGGCTTCCGCAATCTTAGCCGGCTGCTGGTGCTTGATCTCTCGCGGAATGGAATACAGGGACAAATCCCTTGGGACATGATGAGCATAGAGACCTTGCGACTACTTGATCTCTCCAGGAACAACCTGAGTGGCACTATTCCCTGGAACATCAGCATGATCAATCTAAGAATGTTGTCCCTGGCAAAGAACAAGCTAACTGGAGAAATACCTGGTGAGTTTGGCAGACTGTCCAGGCTCCGCGAGCTCCAGCTGTGGAAGAACATCCTTTCGGGGAGGATTCCTCTCGCATTTTCTCAGCTCAGGCGGTTGGAAGTGTTGCGACTAGCAGGGAACAACCTGAGCGGTGGCATCCCCGTGGAACTGGCCAGGCTTCCCAGCTTGAGACGCATTTCGCTCTTTGATAACAGACTTGGCGGTGAGATCCCACAAGAGTTTGGCCTCCACTCTGCGCTCGAAGACTTCGAGGCAGCACTGAACGGTTTAACTGGTCCATTACCAGCAAATCTTTGTCGAGGTGATCGCCTCAGCTTCGTCGGTCTGGATGGAAACAATCTCTCCGGCAGCATTCCTCCTTCATACTCCAACTGTACAAAACTGGAAGTCTTCTATGCACCCAGCAACCAGCTCGAAGGGACCATTCCCGCCAGCTTTTTCACTCCAAGTCTACTGGCCCTCAACCTCTGCAGTAACCAGCTCCATGGCAGCCTTCCGGCGAGCATCGGCAACGCTACATCACTTGCCTTCCTCGGAATTTGCAACAACGAGCTCAGTGGAGAGCTTCCTGCTGGATTTGCAAACCTGGTTGATCTGCTGGACTTCTCCGCAGGAAACAACAGGTTCTCGGGCTCCATCCCGCCAAGCTTGTTCTCTAGACCGGTCATGCTGGATGTCTCCGGCAACAACTTCAGCGGAGAACTTGGCATCGACAACAGCAGCAGCCATCTCGTCTTCATGGACTTGAGCAGGAACCAGCTCACTGGAAGCTTGCCAAGTGAGCTCTGTGGTTTCATCAACATGCACGTACTCAGCCTGGCCTTCAACCATCTCGACGGCTTCATTCCAGACTGCCTTGGAAACCTGTCCTCGTTGCAAATCCTCGACCTCTCGCACAACTCTTTGCGAGGAGAGTTCCCAAGTGAGCTCCAGGGACTCCGAGGATTGCAAGTCGTCCCTCAAGGCAACAGGCCGGCGTTCCCGTTCTTCCCAAGAACCACCGACTGGAAGCCTTTTCTAGCGCAGTGGACTCAGATGTTTGGAGACTCGGTATACTTCGACTGGAGGACGGCATTCCTAGATAGCCGGAACTTGTTCCGGCAAATGCAAGGCTACTCCATCCTTGTCGACTGGAAAGGAACGTTTCGGCTGGTTGGAGATGTATTTACCACCACGACGACCATAGATGTGTCGTCCAACAGGCTCACGGGCTCCATTCCACCAGAGCTGGGAAGACTCATCGCCCTCCGGAGCTTAAATCTCTCGTTCAACAGCTTCTCTGGAGGAATCCCTGGCGAGATTGGTCAGCTCCAAAACCTGGAATCCCTGGATGTATCCAGCAACCACTTATCTGGCCAGATTCCATCCTCGCTCACTAACCTTGGATACCTGGCCAGCTTCAATGCCAGCAGCAACGATCTGCGAGGAAGAATCCCAAGCGAGAATACCTTCAACACCAGATTTCCGGCGTCGTGCTTCCAATCGAACAGCGGTCTGTGCGGATTACCCCTGATCAAGAGCTGCGGCGACACCAATGCGGAAGAAATGGCGGCGCCACATGCCACAGATATTTCGGTCGAGGCATTTGCAATCGGCACCCTCGCCGGCTTCGTGTCCGCGCTGGCCGTGACTCTGTTCTTTTATCGCCCATAAGAAAAATATGTTTTTGTCCGCCTGAAGTAAGCTATCTCTTAAAATCATAGAGATATTTGTTCATTCAGGACAATTATTTTTTATTTCTTTAAATTATATTTATATATTATATTAGAATTTAGATTTAAAATATAAATATTTGGAAGCACTCAGTATTTATTCAAGCCACAAATGTTTAACTGATTTTGAAGAAGAGGATGGAATTTGAAGTTGGCCATCACAACAATTAATGACTGACAATAACATTTAGCCAATCCATGAAGGACCATTTAGTGATGAACTGATAAGTTTTATAATTAGAATAAACTCTACACTATGAAATTAAGTGTTATTTATATTGGAAAAGTAGATACAGAAAATTAATCTTTTTAGTAAAACCAAGCCTCAATCTGATTGTGGATATGATGGGTTGGAGGTAATGCAAATAAAATTGCGTTTATGATCCACATGTAACCTTTCGTTTCACAAAGAACTGCCATGGCGACTCGACCGGGCCATAACCTCTGACCGTCTTCAAATTGAATCGCAATTCCCAAAGATTCCACTATGAATCTATGTTATGTTTCGTGCGCAGTGCTTCTCCATTCACTTCCGCTGTTCTCACTGTGCATGCAGGAACAAGACGAGAAGTTAGTCTTGCTCAAGTTTAAATCCAGCTGTTGGAAGTACCATCTTAAGTGACTAGAAGAACAATGGCAACAATCCCTGTGGCTGGACGGGAGTGGTGTGTCGCAATAACTCTGTTGGATCGCTCCATCTCCGTGACACGAATTTGGATGGACAACTCAGTAGTGGCATGGACAGTCTTTGCAAACTTCCAAACTTGGAGAGCATTGACTTGTCCAACAACAACTTTAGTTCGAGTGCGTGAAGCTTGCGTACCTCAACTTTGGAAATCCTCCACTAAAGTTGTTGTTGGACAAGTCAATGCTCTCAAGTTTGGAAGCTCACCATTGTAGCTCACCCGACCTGCCCAGGTCGACCATTGTAGCTCACCACTACCAGCGAATGCTTGCCGAGGTGGTAATTTCAGGTTCCTTGCTGTTGCTAAAAACCAGCTATCTGGCAGCATTCCTCCAACTGTACAAGACTGGAAGGCATTCTGGCGCAGAGGAACGAACTCCAAGGAACGATTCCAAGTAGCTTGTTCTCTCCAAGGCTGCTGGTTCTCAACCTCTGCAATAACCAGTTCCATGGCAGCCTTTCAGCGAGCATCGCCAATGCTACATCCCTTGTGAACTTCGGCAATGCGCTCAGTGGAGAGCTTCCCGCTGGACTTGAAAACCTGCGAGACTTGCTGGACCGCTGGCAATAACATCTTCTCAGGCCCCATCCCATCGAACATCTTCACCAAACTAGTCAAGTTGGATCTCTCTGGTAGCAGTTTAACCGGAGGCCTTGACATCGAAAACAGTACCTATCGTCTCGCCTTCATGGACTTGAGCAGAAACAAGCTGACTGGAAGCTTGCCAGATGAGCTCTGTGGCTTCGTCAACATGGACATACTCAGCTTGGCCTTCAACCACTCAGTGGATCCATCCCAGACTGTATTGGAAACCTGTCCTCGTTGCAAATCCTGGCCTTACGAGGAGGAATTCCAAGTAAGCTCCAAGGACTCCGAGGCTTGCAAGTTGTTCCACCAGGCAACAAACCGGCATTTCCGTTCTTCCCCAGAACGACTGACTGGAAATCATATGTTTCACAGCAGGCAAATGGAGATGCAATATACCAAGAGTTTGCTCGCAACCGGGCTTCCTTCCTTGACACTGCCATTCTTGTCGACTGGAAAGGAGTGTTTCGTACAGTGGGAGGCTTCTTCGTGTCGTCAAATAACTTGAGTGGCACCATTCCTCCAGAGCTGGGTAAACTCATCGCACTCCGGAGCTTAAATCTCTCCTTAAACAGCTTCTCTGGAATCATCCCTGGCGAGCTTGGTCAGCTCGAAAGCCTGGAATCCCTAACCACTTGCAAGGTGAGATTCCATCGTCGCTCACTAACCTCGGATACCTGGCCAGCTTCAATGCCAGCAGCAATGATCTGCGAGGAAGAATAGCGAGAATACCTTCAACACCAGATTTCCAGCGTCCCGACGACGGATTTCCAGATTTCCAGCGTCCTTCGCGGCTTGTGAGCGGCCTGTGAGGACGGATTACCCCTGATCAAGAGCTGCGGCGACACCGATGCCAAAAAAGAAGCAGTGGCGCCTCACGCAGGATACATTTCACGCGAGGCATTCGCAGCCGGCGTCCTCGCCGGCTGCCAGCCCTCACGCTGTTTCCATAACCCTAAACTAAATAGGATATACTTTTGCGCGCCAAAAAGATTTTTTTGTGGATGAGGCTGTGGCGTCGAGCCGTCGGATGCAAATCGAAGCAACGCCAGTCGTCCGATGGCGGATGAGGCGAGCGAGCACCACACAACTTTGAAATTTAGGGCTCTCTAGCGAGAGGGGTAGAGGCAATGGCGTGCGCGATCCCATCGATGACGATGGCCGGAGCTTCCCGATCCAGAAGGTGCGTCGCCAGCCCGAGCGGCAGCTGCGAATTTTCCAAGCTGCGCCGCTCGGATTTCGTCGGCGGCGGCGAGCTGTGCGGCGAGCTCGAGAGCAGGGCCAGCCGGGGACGCTCCGTGGCGGTGTGCAGCCTCAAGGATCTCCGCGATCGCATCGACACGGTGAAGAACACGCAGAAGATCACCGACGCCATGAAGCTGGTGGCGGCGGCCAAGGTGCGTAGAGCCCAGGAGGCCGTGGTGAACGGCCGCCCCTTTTCCGAGGCGCTCGTCCAGGTGCTCTACAACGTCAACGAGAGATTGCAGCTCGAGGACGTGGACACTCCTCTCACCAAAGTGAGGCCCGTGAAGAAGGTCGCGCTCGTCGTCGTCACTGGCGATCGAGGCCTCTGCGGAGGATTCAACAACACAGTGCTCAAGAAGGCCGAGGAGAGGATGCGGCAGCTCAAGGACACTGTGGAGCTCACGGTGATCAGCATTGGAAAGAAAGGCAATGCTTACTTCACGAGGCGGCCATACATCCCACTGGACAAGACGTACCAGACCGGCTCGGCTCCCACAACCTCGGAGGCCCAGGCCATCGCCGACGAGCTCTTCGCGCTGTTCGTGAGCGAGGAGGTGGACAAGGTGGAGCTCCTCTACACCAAGTTCGTGTCGCTCATCAAGTCGGAGCCAGTGATCCACACGCTGCTGCCGCTCTCTCCACAGGGACAGGTCTGCGACATCAATGGAAACTGTGTAGACGCGGACGAGGATGAGATGTTCCGGCTTACCACCAAGGACGGCAAGCTCACGGTCGAGCGTGATACGTTCAAGACGGAGGTGACTCCGTTTAGCGGAGTCATGATCTTCGAGCAGGAGCCCGTCCAGATCCTCGACGCGCTGCTGCCACTCTACCTCAACAGCCAGCTCCTGCGAGCGCTGCAAGAGTCCGTGGCCAGCGAGCTCGCCTCGAGGATGAACGCCATGAACAACGCCAGTGAGAATGCCTCGGATCTCAAGAAGAGCCTGTCCATCACTTACAACCGGCAGCGACAAGCCAAGATCACTGGAGAGATCCTCGAGATCGTTGCTGGAGCTACAGCACAAGTATAAAAGAATTTTAGCAGCTTCAAGGAAGAACCAAGTAAGTACCTTGATCATCGCTTTGTCGTCCAGTGCTGGAAATTTTTAGCCACCGGCCAGCAGCCATTTGCGAGGAGCTATGTAAATTCTCAAGGAAGAAACAAACACAACTCATCAGTCGACAAAAAATTTCCCGTTATTAAATTTCAAGGCATCGCTGTGATAACAGTAAATAACTTACGTGTCCAATATAGAACCAGCCTTTGTCTTTTCGTTCTCACGATTCGGTGAGAAGCCTGTACAACAACAACAACAAAACTATTTCTCGTATCTTCGCGTACCAGTTCTCAAAAGAGATGGTTGAGGAAGAGGACCAGCCATGCGGTCATCGTAAACACGGCGCATATGTGCTCCCAGAACAAAACTGCCGATATTTCTTTCTCTCCATGGCCCTGAATGCTTGCCACGGTTCCTGGTAAAAGCGAGTCGCATTAGAGAATGGATAGAATTTTAGCACTGACTTACCAGCTAGAATCGACGATGGCATCGAGTGTTGCAAGAGAAGAACGAAGCGGAAGAGTTTGTTCTGAGCGGGGATGAGGCTCAGTCGATCTGCCCCCTCCACGACAAGTAATCCGATCGCTGGCATGACTAGAAGCCTCACAACCGTGATCGTAACGGTTGTTTTCATGCCAAGGCTGGACGCTCCCGGGCCTGCCATCGCACACCAGCAGTTAGGAAAAGGACACACGGTCTTAAAGATTAGAATGTGTGTACCTTTAGCAAGGCTTGCACCGAGGACGAGCATCATGCAGGGCACCATCGCCGACCTGTGTGGCATTTAGACGTGGCGTTTAGATTCAACTGAACGAGCGTTATTTAGAAGCGTACCCCGTTATGTTCAAGGCGTCAGACAGAAAAAACAGCGCTCCATCGTCATCCAAGAAGAGGTACTTCAAAAATGGTATTGCTCCTACGACAAGGGCCAGGATCTAAAGACACCTCGCGACTTTGAGAAAGCACGATGGAAGAAAAGCAGACTTACTGAAGCGTTTATCGCTGGCTGCATGACACTCCTGAGAGTTGCCAGGAACTTCCTCAAAAGTGCATGCTGCAAAGAAACGTCACTCGTCAGTGCGTGTTTGACAGAGCATAAAAGACTCTTGAACCTTGTTATGTGCGGGATCCTTCCACTCATCTTCTGCATACGCGGTAAGCTGCGGGTAGTCTTTCACCACAGGAACCTCGAGGGGATTCACAACTGCGGTCTGGCCGTTGATTTTTATCACCAGAGGCTCCGTCAAGTCACATTCTTGAATGGCGGTGGTGTCACCTTTCGGAGGTCTCAGCATGCGCATCACGAACGTATATGCTATCACCGCTCCAACCTGCACGCGTTTGCTCAGAAAGCGAAGCAAATAAAGAGATGAAAACAACTTATTACCCATTGACCAAACGATATGTAGGCCACGGATTGCGCATTGCACGTCGCGGGGTCGCCAAAAGGATTCTCGTCGTCACGACACACGGCTCCAAGCAGCACAAGAGGGATGTTCCCGATATTCCCTGGCAAAAGTCACAAAGAGAAGTTAGAAAGAGTCACTTACGAGAGGTTAGATTATGCATAAACTCGAGTGAAGCTAGCAAGTATAACGCACCAACACCGATCATAACAATCGTCAGATTGAAAAACTCTCGAGGAGGTTTGATGATGACAGCCACAAGCCATCCAAGAGCGCAGCCAAGAATTGTAGCGAGCAAAACATTCACTGGAATGAACCACCTACATCACAACATCATCATATCAGTATCGATCAAACATTAAGAAACTACAATCTTCACACCGACCATTCGAGCATTTTCTGCAGTGTCACTGCCGATCCAAGCTTCGTGAAGATTAAGCAAGGTAGAAACAGAGTAAAAACAAGCTACATTAAGAACAAAGCAAAGTGTTAAGCACGGCGAGAGCACGACAGAAAGGGACACACAAAATTTTTCGCGCACCTTGCTCAGTTGCTTCCTGGTGTTCGCCGTGAGGATATTGATCCGCGGTGACGCCATAATCGCTCCCAGCGCGCACATTACAAGGACCTTGGCGATCGGCATGAGCGAGAAATCCAGGAGCCGCGTTATCGGCTCGTTCTGCTGCTCCATGCCCGCACGGAGCGCTCGAAGCACTGCGAATCCGGCTCCTACCATGGCCGAAGCAAGGGAAAGACGACGATGACGAAAATATTCCAAGAAAATCAGAACGCCATCGCGGAGAACAAGAAGAGAGTAGAATCGCAAGCGCGATTCCAGAGAAGAAGACGATCGATCGACTTTTGCGCGGGCAATGCGCAAAAATCGGGACAACGGAGAGCGCACGATTCTTCTCCCCCCCGATTAAGCAGGGGTCCCTCTATAATAGACCTAAATCCGCGAGTTCTTAGAGCCGGAGAGTAAAATATTCGTTTGCCCTTGTGACGTGTCAGGTAATTCACCATATAACACCGCCAAACACTACTTTATTTACGTGGTGGTCCAAAGCGGACAATAGGGATCAAACCAGGTGTCAACTCTTTGCTGGTCTCCTTTACACGTATACCGGTTGTTGGATCGATTCTCATCCCCCACATTTGACCGGTCCACAATAGGCAAGGGTATATCCCAGAAAACTTCAAATGCAAATCCATCCATGTAACTCTTTAGGCAGAAAGTCCATTTTGTTCTATACAAACGCTGCGTTTCTCCTCAAATCTCTTCCTCTCGTCAGCGAAACCACCACTCTCTGATAGAATTTACAGTGCCTGATATGATCTTGGCCGGGACGAGCGAGCTCACAACTCCGATGATGTCCGTGTCGTTCTATTCCTTGAGCTTGAGCGGTCTGGCCTCGAATCCCCCCTCGGCTCTCTCCTCCAGATTAAACGGCATATGAGTCCCCAGGATCTTATCCCACATCACGAAGAAAGGCTGCGAGAAGTTATACTTGGTGCCGAAGAGCTGGTGGTGGATGTCGTGGTAAGCAGCGTTGTTCCGGAAGATGGTGTGGAAGGGATTCCCCGGGATCATGATCCCGCAGTGATCATCCACCGTCTTGATCGTCGCGAACGAGAAGAAGAAGACCGCTGTTCGTGGTGTCATACCCGAGGCGAGAAACGAGAGCGCGCCCCCGACCGTGTCGAGCAAGAGGCCCTCGAGAGGATGGTTGTAGAGGGCGCCGAAAGCGTAAGGCACGACGAGTCGGTGGTGGTGAGAGTGGACGTGACGGTAGAGGAACTTGTTGACATGCATCAGGCGGTGGACAAAGTACTGCCAAGTATCCATCACCAGCATCGCAACCACGAACTGGAAGAGTTGCATCGCCAGCGGTGGCTGGACGGGATTTTTATCGTCGCTCGGCTTCTGAGACGTGATCTGCAAAGAATAAGGTTGAGTGTTAGAACTATCGGGGAAAAAAAAACTAACTTTGCAGTACCAGATCAAGGACAAGAAGCTAACCGAACTTTCAAGAGTTTGAAATAAAGCAAAAAACTCCATCCAACTCGCTAAGTCTACCGAGAAACTCCACCACAACTTTATCTAAGTAGCGGAAGTTTTGACCCAAAAAAAAAAAGATTTGGACAGGAAAAAAAAATCGTTCGGAAAAACAGTACTTTCACGAAACGAAACACTAACGAGAATGGCCAGGAATTTGACATCAAACGACAACGAACGCTACCTCACATTTTCCACAAAAGAGATAGAGATCTCACCGAGAAGAGCAAAATCGCCATCGACGCTTGAATTCCCTGCTGGAGCAGCACGCCTTTGATGACTGTCGGCATAGTCACCAGATTTCTGCTACTTTCCTTGCGTGAGTGAAGCCTCAAGTGATCCAGCGGCGGCAGCAAGTGGTAAAAACCGGCATAAACCCAGTAGACCACCAACGGCAGCACCGTTCCCATCAATTCATCGCTTGCATAGCCTTCCCAGAACACCATTCTTGCTGAAAATCCTTGAAATTCGTCACAAATCCCTCCGCCTCGCCCCCAAATTCTAAAAGCCCCGCTCTAGGCGCTGTTCATCGATTCGCGATATCCGTGCTCGCGGATCGCCCAAGAACACACCTAGCATTGCCTGCCTGCGGGTCGCATCGATCTTGTAGGAGTAAAATTGCAGGCTCTCAGCTCCAATACCACGCGCATCCTTCTCCCCACAGCGAAGAACCCTAGAGGAGGTCAAGAAAGAGAGGTTAAACCAACTTATTTAGATTGTCTGTTTAACTAACGCAACACCCAACAAGTCCAAGGCTCGAAGCCGGCGAGCGTTACGCCCATCCGTCGATTCCCGTTCCTTTGGTGCTGCGTCCCTAGGGTTTCTTTCTCTCTTCTTCTTCCATCGCCCGCTCGCCTCGCCATAGCTAGGGCTCGCCGATCTCTCCTCTCCCCCGGCGCATCCTGGCGCGACCGATCTCCTCGCCTTGTCGTGGCGCGAATTGGCGCGATGCAGCAGCATTTCGACCGCGGTATGCCGGCCGTATGATCGTCACTCTTCCTTGTTCGTTCCGGGCATTCTTGGGGGGCTACATTTGTCCCACAGCGTGTTGAATCCCCGCTCGGCAAATTTTGGAAGCATCACGAATCCAAATCCAGAGCAAGCAACAAAGCTGGTTTTTATATTCGAGAATTTCTTCTTTACTGGGAGCTGGATCCATCGTTGAGAGAAAAGAGAGATGCTGGAATCCACTCGGGCAGCGGCATTAGCGAGCAGAATGGACTCTCCTCCCCGAGCTTGTAAGTGTTAAATTCCCCATGGCTCAAAAGGTAGATCCTCCCGGTGGCATTGCTCATCCCGGCAAGCACTACTACATGCTCTGGCGCAGCTTGTTCGAGATAGATCAGAGGTATGCGCCGATCAAGCCGATTGGCAAGGGAGCTTACGGCGTTGTGTGCTCGGCCACAAACTCCGAGTCTGGCGAGAAGGTGGCGATCAAAAAGATTACCAACGCGTTCGAGAACACCACGGACGCGCGGAGGACTCTGCGAGAGATCCGGCTTCTCCGCCATCTTTACCACGAGAACATAATTGGGATCAAGGACATCATGAAGCCGGTGGGAAGATCGTCATTCAACGATGTCTATCTCGTCTACGAGCTCATGGACACGGATCTACACCAGATCATCAGATCCTCGCAGGCATTGACGGATGATCACTGCCAATACTTCATCTATCAGGTACGTAGCGAGCGAAAAAGCTCCTTTTGTTTCAAAGTGCTAAGAGCTCGTTTCAAGCAGCTGCTACGAGGACTGAAGTATGTCCACTCGGCTAATGTTCTTCACCGGGATCTCAAGCCCAGCAATCTCCTCCTGAACGCGAGCTGCGATCTCAAGATCTGTGACTTCGGCCTGGCGAGAACTGGCAGTGACAAGGGCCAGTTCATGACCGAGTACGTTGTCACGCGGTGGTACCGAGCTCCGGAGCTCCTGCTCTCGTGCGAAGAGTACACGAGCGCGATCGATATGTGGTCAGTGGGCTGCATCTTTGCGGAGCTGCTGGGCCGGAAGCCAATCTTCCCGGGCAAGGACTACATCCACCAGCTCAAGCTCATCATCAACACAATTGGATCGCCCGAGGAGGACGACCTGCAGTTCATCCTGAGCAACAAGGCCAGGAGCTACATCCGCTCGCTGCCGTTTGCTCCAAAGATCCCGCTGGAGCGCCTCTATCCGAGAGCCAATCCACTGGCGCTCAACCTCATCGACCAGATGCTCGTGTTTGATCCGAAGAAGCGGCTCACGGTCACAGACGCGCTGGAGCATCCGTATCTCTCGATGCTCCACGACGCGGCGCTGGAGCCATCGGCATCCGCGGCGTTTGAGTTTGATTTCGAGGATGAGGAGCTCCGAGAGGACGCGCTAAGAGAGAAAGTATGGAACGAGATGTGTTACTACCACCCAGAGGCTACCAATGAGTATAGCTAAAAGAACAAAGAGAAATAGAAAACATCAAGAACTTCCAGGTCTCAAGAGCCCTAACTGTTGTCCGACGTGGCGTGACAGCGCGGATGACCCTGCTGACGTGGAATGGATAGCATTAGGGTTTCTTGTTATTTATCTTCTCTTGATCGATGGTGGAGGAGCTCGATTTCGATGTGGAGATCGGCAGCGCGGGCATTGGCGGCGACGAGGATTTCGATGAGGAGTACGAGGATCTCTACGACGATGTAAATGTAGGGTTCTTTCCCCAGGAAGCGGCTGCTCCTCCAGCTCGTCCAGCGCCATCGCCAGTAGCGGCAGCGCCAGGGAAGGGATCTGGTGAGCTCTACCCCAGGGACGAGCAGGACAGGACGACAGCGCCGGCTAGGGTTAATGCGGCGCCAGAGAGTTTCAGCAAGGATGAAGATCCTCCCATTGCCACTGGCGAGAGCGCTGCTCCAGCAGCTCCTATCGATTCTTCGCCAGGGATTCTCGCTCGGCCGCCACCGCAGCAGCAGCAGTTCGTGGATGCGAATGCGAAGGCGGGGATTTTCATCTCGGAGCTTCACTGGTGGACGACAGACGCCGATCTGGAGGCCGCGCTGGCGGATTTCGGGCGGCACAAGGGGCTGAAATTCTCCGAGGAGAGAGCCAGTGGCAAATCCAAGGGCTACTGCCAGGTTGAGTTCTACGATCCACTCGCGGCCCAGCAATGCAAGGAGCAGCTCAATGGCAGGATTTTCAATGGGCGCCCTTGCGTCGTCCAGTACGCCACGCCCCAAGTCCTCAAGCAAGTAAACGCGAAGAGCCAGAGCCAGAGCCAGCCATCGCAAGCAGCGCAAGCTCCACAGCAAGGCCAGGCCGGGAAGAAAAATAGCGGCGGTGGCGGGGGTGGTGGCGGCGGTGGTAGAGGACGAGGACGCGGCCGTGGTGGTGGTGGTAACAATGGACAACTTCCGCTAGGAGGAATGGGGCTGTTTGGCGATCCGGGCTTTGTTCCTCCGATGAGACCGGGCATTTTCGGGATGGGATTCATGCCGCGGGGTCCTGCGTATCCGATGCACTACCCGGGCGTGCCGCCGCCTCACGTAAATCCAGCGTTCTTCGGACGGGGCGGAGCAAACGGGCACGCGATCGCGAATGCTGGAGGGTGGAGTAGCGGCGGATGGGAGGAGAGCGAGCGGGGCGGCGGTGGCGGGTATGGTTTCGAGGACGAGGATGGCCGAGGTAGCGGCAAAGAAACCGGCAAAGCTTCGCGGGATCACAAGGATGGAAAGGATTTGGATCGCGAGAAAGAGAGGCAGCAACACAGGGACAGTAGAGATCGGGATCACAACGCTAACAAGCCCAGCAGCCATAGCTACAAATCGAGAGAGAAAGGAGAGGATTATAGCGACGAGTATAGCAAGAGGCGGCGCCACTGACAATGCTTTGCGAAGATCATCTATGGTGATCGATACTACTACTAATTTTTTCGTTTGGCGTGAGTATCGCAATCGACTGGTTATAAACCCTAAATCCTCGCATATTTTCAATGTGCCATGGCGGTCCCTCGCCTCCTCGACTCTTCTTGCGCGGCCCTAGCCAATGGCGTCTTCCAGCGCTCGTTCTTCCGTCGATCGAGAGGGATAGCGGCTTGTTCGTTTCGATCCAGGTATTCCTTGGCAGCTGCTGCTGCTGCTGCCGCGGCGCCGAAATCCAAGAAGGAGCGCAATGTCCCGACGCTTCTGGAGATCGAGGCGCTGGCGGTGGAGGAATCGCAATCGCCGCGGCTGGAGAGGGGCCAGGTCGTGAATGCGCTGCTTGCGCTGCTGGAGCGCCATGGGATTCCTTCACGGTACGCTTTCGAAGTTCTCAGGCACGCCGACAAGATTATCAGCGGCTTGCAAGAGGAGCAAGAAGATGCTACATTGTCCGATACGCACGATCCGCGCAGCAATCTTTCTTCCCAGGCACCGAGAGCTGCCGAGAGCGGCGTCTCTACAGTGCTGGCCCGTGCCGAAGAGAAGAATTTCTCCAAGCTGGTTTCCTACTTCCACAAGCTCGGGATCAAAGCCTCGGACGTGTCAAAGGTGATGCCGTTCGTTCTAGAGTCGGGCGTAGAGCCAGTGGACACAATGGTGGAGTTTCTCCAAGGCGTTGGTGTCAAGTACAACTCCTTGGCTAGAGTGATCGCGGCGTGGCCCAAGATTTTCCACCATCACCCCAACGATCTAGCTCCCGCTGTCGTGGTACTCAACCGGCTCGGTTTCACGTCCATGAGCCTCTCGAGTTTGGTGGCGAGAGCTCCACAGCTGCTCTCGAGAAGCGCGGATGATCTCACTCAGTGTGTCACGTACATGGCAAGCATTGGCTTGTCTCGCAGAGACACGGAAAGGCTTGTCAACCGGTATCCATCGGTTCTCATGGATGGGGAAAAGCTGAAAAGCCTGGTAACTTATCTGGAAAGCATTGGAGTTCGGCAAACCAGCATCGGACGGATCATCTCCAGAAAGCTTTCTCTTCTCGAGACGGACGCTCAGGGTCTGGCTCCCCTGGTCGATTTTCTAAAGAGCACCAACGCCACCGCCGACGACATCAATAAGATTCTCTATTTGTATCCAGGACTTCTGGGATACAGTCATGAGGTGAGAAGCTCTGCCATTTTCTCTAGTAATCACCCTGAGCTTGATTCGCAGGCCCTTTGCCGAGTAGTGTCTTCTCTCGAGAATCTGGGCGTGCCACCATTGTTGATGGGAAAACTGCTTAGAAGACACCCCCGACTGCTGACGATCAAGCATGACATGCAGGAGAGAGTTGAGTTTCTCTTCAGCTTGGGCCTAGTGCGCAAGGACCTTGGCAAAGTGAGTATAGTTTCTTTAAAGTATCTGTGCTGTCGAAAGTATTGCAGGTTTTGTTTAAAGCTCCGCAGCTGATGACTCTTCACATCAAGGACAACATGATACCGACCGTGCGCTTCCTTGCGAGTCTCGGTGTTGATGTCGTCAGGGTTTGTGCAGTCATTCGTTCACGTTTCCATCTACCTAACGGATTTTCAACATTCTCAAGGTTATGCGGTCCAAGCCAATGGTTCTGGGCTTGAACGTGGAAACCAAGATCCGTCCGAACCTCAAGTTCATACAAAATCTAGGCATTGACTCGGAAAGCATCGGCAAGTAAGCAGCACTTTGCCGGGCCCTTGCTTGACTTCTGAATAACTTTCCTCTCGTGATGACAAGGGTGCTCAGCCGATGTCCTCATTTGCTGACTTTGAGCATCAACAAGAAACTACAGCCAACTGTGTGCTTCTTCCTCGAACTTGGATTTCAAAGGCAAGTGTTACAACAAAATCTCTTCGTTCTTTATTTGTGTGGTCCTGCATGCAGAAAGGAAATTGCCGACATGGTGAAAAGATTGCCATCGCTCCTGGGCTTCAGCATCGCGACGCTTCTGGTTCCCAAGTACGAGTTTTTCATGAAAGCCATGCATCGGCCTCAGCGCGAGCTCGTTCATTTCCCTCAGTTCTTCAGCTACAGCCTCAACAAGAGGCTCATACGCCGGTTCGAGCGTCTGGGGAAACACTTTCACGAACAGGGTCTGAGTAGCGTGTATAGCTGTAGTGACTTGGTTTTCGAGGAGAGGTTCGCAGAATTTTTGAAAAAGTCCAAGTCGCCCGAGAGCAACACCAGGGATTGTAAGCAGCAAGGAGCCATGTGAAGCTTTGCGAGCGGGCACACGCCATCAACGTCAAGGTCCAAGCACAGCATCTTCAATCCTCGTTTATTACGCTCTCATTCAAACGCTGACATTTGTTTTCGCTTGCATTTGTCTAATGCTTTCTTCCAGGGCCCGTGGCAGGAAATTAAGACAGCTTTGCGTTGTTGCTGTCGTCGCCGGCCCTTGCTGCTGTCAGGGAACATGAAACGGATCTTCGAGCCACTGCTGTTAAAGTCGGCAGCTACAGCGTTGCTGTTGCTGCTCGGAGCCAGAGTAGCCAGGATGGATCATCTTATTTTAGCGGGGAGTGAATTATATAGAGTTTACAACAGCAACAGGTACACTATATTTCTTCTCTCTTCTCCTTAGCCGCTCACTGACTGACTCGTTTTCTTTTCCTGGTTTCAACTCTCAACCAGGTGTCCGATCCATTGACTGCCGACATGTGTCACACAGCAACCTGTAGCAAAAAACCGGATCGAGCCATTTAACTTCGACGGATTACTTTTTCGGACAGACTCAAGCCTCCCCCAGAGCTAGCAGCCAGGCACAGCACGATATACAGGGAAAGCATCCACAGCCCAGTGCGCAGCAGCAGCAACTTCTGCTAGAGATAATATCGAGATACTATTAAGGCGCCGACAAAGTCTTGCCCGAGATGTTGGAGAGTCCGACAACGACACCACCGAAGAAGAACAGTGGCCCGAAATTCCGGGCGTCGGCTTTAGCAGCACTCCCAGGCCGACGCAGCGACCAGGGGCCGACTGTGCCACCCAAGCGTGAGGCAGCCATCTTTCTCCTCCACCCGGTATCCGTCACCCGAGAAGAGCGTGAGTAGCATGTTGGCCTGCTTGAACGCGTTGGAGCCGAGATACAGCGGCTGGAAGCCCGACCTCGCCATCCGGATCCGCCACTGCGTCAGCGTCTCATGCCGCTCGGTCCGCGCGGCACCCTCGCAGGCAACGATGTTACCAATCTCCTGTCCCAGGTACGTCTCGGCTACCATCTGTTCCACACTCCCGGGAGCTAAGTTGCAGGCCTCGAGCGAGTCGAACATGGTGGAGTAGTAGTGGAGTGCCGCCATGAAGCGCTCCATGAACACCGGACTGTTGTGATCGGCGTCCTGCTCCACCAGCGTCACGATCTTCGGCTTCAAGTTACGTACCAGCCGGAGAACCTCGTCGATAGGACTGGACCGACGGCCTCCGCCACCATTGCCGCCAGCCGCCGGATTCCCCCCATCCGACGGCTCCTCGACGAGCGCTTTGTGCATCTGGAACACCGAGTTGACGGCCACAGCCTCGCCGCGACGCACGGTAAGCATCCAGGGCTGGACGTCGTTGAGCCGCGCGGCAACCACGCCGTGGAACGCAAAGTCGACGTTGACAGAGTCGGCGAGCTGCGCGAGCTTGAGACCGATCTCATGGAGGAGGTCGTGGCGGTGGGGCTGCGGCGGGCCGATGCCGGTGAGGCGGAGCGTTGGCGGACCGCCGGGGCGGAGGGCCAGCGCCTGGATGAGAGCCGGCCACTGGAGGCCATACTGGAGGTCCAAGTCCACGACGTGGACGCTCTTGTGGCCCTCGAGCGCTTCCAGGATGGCCTGGTTGGCGGTGAAGTGCGCGAACTTGAGGTACGGACACGTCTCGTAGAAGTGGAAATGTAGGATCTCATCCATGGCGCCGTTGTTGGTGTTTCCAGGATCGCTGCTCTCTTCTTTGAATTGCTGCTGGCGCTGCTGCTGCTGCTGAGACTGGTGGTGATGATACTGGCGATCTCCGCCACCATTGTAGCAGCTGTTTTGGATCCTCCTCGAGAGGGCCTCCACGAACTGGGTGGCGACGCGAGCCATGGCGCTGCTGCTGCTGCTGGGGTGCGCGACGAGTATCCGGAGCTGCGCCACCATGTCGCCGGCGGCGGCGAGGTCCCCGCGCTGGACGGCGTTTGCGCAGGCGAGCAGGAGGTGGACGAGGCGGACACCGCTCAATTCGTCGCTCTCCTGGATGGTGGGCATGGCGGCGGCTGACGTCATACCGCCGGCGGCATGTGGCGGTATGCCGTGGGGTGACGTCGACGAGGACGAACCTGATGCCGGCCTCGGTGTGGTGGAAGCAGCAATTTGCGAGTGAGATGCTACTACTCCTACCTCGTTCTTGCTGAGATCCATCTGGTCGGCGTAGAGCACGTTTGGATTGAAGGCGGCGCCGTAGCCTTGCTGCTGGTGCGGCGGCGGCGGCGGTATACCGCCGAAATCCAGGTGCTGCTGTTGCTGATGAGTGATCGTGGTGACCACCGATTCCATATCGGAGGACGAGGTAGCGGTGGGCTGCTGCGGAACGAGCTCGTCCAGCATGCCCTCGATCCAGCTGACCAGATCCGACGGGTTGTAGTGGACGGTGTCTTGTGCCAGGATATCCGCGGGCGCCGCCGCCCCTAGCAGGCTGTCGAGCTCCTCGATCCGCTGCGCGACGTGGGTCAGATCGCTGGCCCGCACATTATAGCCGGCGTGCGCGAGCAGCTCGTCCATTCCCATCGCCGATTCCTCCTCCTCCTTCCACTGCATCATCGGCTGCTGGAAATCGCCGCCACCGACGCTGGGCTGCGGTCCTACCGGGATCATCCGGCTCTTCCTTTCGTAGACCGCCTCGAGCATATCCATATCCTCCATTCTCTCGCTCGCTCCTGCTATGATCGAGAGTTTTCCTCTATCTGGGTCGATTCAAACCCGCGGTGTGAGGCGCGGTGCTGGATCAGAGGCCAATTGGGTGCTGGAATTCGCGGAGGGATTTCGTCTCCTCTGCGCCGATGACGACCGAGTGGCGCGCGATGGTAGCGGAGAGCGAGAGGACAGAGAAGAAGGGATGGGAGAGTGGGAGTGAGCGGTGGTGGAGATGGTGGTGCCGTGGTGGCTCCGTCGCCCTCCTCCTCCTCGCTAAGCAATCGCCTTGGATCATCCCCTCAACCTAGGTGTTTTCGACACGCATTTTACCCGCGCAATGGAGAAAATATGGAAAGTAAAACACGTCCTTCCACGGGGGAGTGTTTGGGCATCCAGTAAAAAATTTGGCCCAACTGGCATAGGCATCCGCAACAGTGGCCGTGAAGGCGATGGCCGCCACCAAAAAATAAGATTAACAAGACATTTTAGCGTTAAATCGTTTGTTTGGTTTTGCGGCCTTGTGAATAGTCTTGATTCCGCGAACGAGGATTGCCAAAGATGCTTGTTAGCATGCATCCAAACCCCATTCTTCTGGATCGAAAGCATATAAAATTTCACGATCAGGCAAGTTGATCGACTACAGTTTTACTGTTGTAATGTTCTCCCGGCCGAAGATTTAGCAATCGCTTCGGCCACGATGTTTGAGCCGCAGCCGTACGACTCGGACATCGCCCGTCCCTTACCCGTCTACACGTCGTATTCACACGTGGCGCCCTGCTGTGCATCAGAAGCCATTAAATGCGCGGTGAGGACCATAGTGTCCGTACCACTACTACTCCGGGAAAATCAATCGGTGATGTCACCCGTAAAAATGCCGCTGACATCGAGTAACTGCTTAGGGTTAAGTAGTCATTTGCACTGAACTGATGATACGCATGCTATCGGGTTGCTGGAGTCTCGTTGTCAATGGGGGCAATGGTCAAGATTTAGGCTCCAGTGTGGGGCATCCCTAAAATTCGATACGGCAGGATGGAAGAAGGTTGTCATGAAAACCATACAATAAAATCAAGGCCGATAATAAAAAATTTTAGCATACTCTTCTTGCACATGCTGGCCATGCAAAGCTCTGACGACGTTCATGGTTGTACCGTGGCCCATACCGTACTTCTCCTCTAGTCGCATGCGTCGGGAAAAGAAAAGAAGAATCTACGGCATCAAGTGGCACACGGGTGGACCACTGTGATTGGCCCAGGCTTTGAGCCAGTCACGGCCTGTGGGTCTTGACTGGCTCATTGGGCGTGGGGCCCTAGAGCGTTGTACGAACAGACCCAGTTTCCTCCACTCTCTTTTCCGTGGGGGTCCATGGCCACGAGCAGGAGACCTTTAAGCTTTAAAGAAAAATTCGTAAGGTTTGATTTTGTCTCCCAAGCTTGTAGACGCTTGAGTTGCATGTTAACGTAAAGAATAGAGAAGTCCAGAACACCTACTTTAGAATGTGGGATTCACAGACTAAAGAGATCACTGGGTATCAGTATTTTTCTTATGTCCCAGATCTTTGGGAAAATGTGTTGGAAGATCGGTGGCCAGTCTTCAGCAGCAGCCTTTTGGCCAGCCAGCACAAGTCATCCAACTCCAAATTCTTCCAATAATATGAAATAGTTTTTTTTACTTAGTAATTAGTGCTATAAAGGTTTTGAAAATTAGTAATTATTTATAATCTAAATATATTATCAGTTAAGTATATACTTTAAACACATTCTAAGTTAACCGGCAATAAGGGCCCTTTAGGTTACTTCATATCATTCTTCCCTTTGGAGCTATAGCAAGTTCTTAACAATCTAGACTAAATCATGACATTATTCCTTTGAAGTGAAGAAGTAAAGTATGTTTACACTTTGGTGATGTCAAAGTAGCTCCTAGAGATTGATGTTAAGAAAGTTAATTTAGCTAACATTCTTGCTCAAATGTTGGTGAAAACATGTTATAAAACAACTTAGGAGTTGTTAATTTAGTGGAATAGCTATTCTATAGATAAGGCTATGTGGAAAATTGAAAATGACATGAAAAAAGTGTTTCTAAAGTTCATTATAACTTAGATAACAATCCCAAGGAAGAGGAGAATTGTAGTTGTATTACTATATAATTTGAGCCATTGCTTTATTCACATTCTGTTGTTCCATGACTGTATTGTCATATGAGAAAGTTGTATTGTTTTCTTTCTTTTATGGTTACTTATTATATTATTAATATTATCATTTACACATTTTTTCTCCATGACCATATGTCTTGGACTCCCTTTATGTGAAGCTCCCAAGGCTGTTGTCTAGGGCTGGTTTATGAATGAGGGGAAAATGACATGAACCACAAAAATATTTTTAAAATATTCTATAACTTAGATGATTTATGGTTGGGAAGTTAGCTTAAAATCCACTCCTTATTCATTCCATTGATATCAGAACAACATGTTCTTTTAAGAATGTTCTTTTGGGAATGGTGGAGGAGCAGAATATTAATATTGATGAAAAGTGTGGCATCAGTGATAATGGTCATGACAAGGAGGAGACTTTTTGATAATATCATCTTGAGGCAAGGATGTTATATTATTGAGGTTTAAAGTGACATCAAGAATGTGAAGGATTCTGTTAATTTCATTAAGGATTTTCTACTTCAAATGGACGTTTAAAGTTTGAATCAATCCATTATCTGTGATTACCATAGGTACATCAAACATGCTATAGAATGGAAGTTATCACTATATGTTTGCAATAACAAAAAGTTTTATTATTAATTATAGTTCTGAGAATGTTGTTAGTTTCAGAACCCTTCTAATGACAAGATGAAAATTGATTTTTTTTATGATGAAGCTTATGGGCTATCTTTCTTCATAGTTCAAAGTTAATCCAAAATTGACTTCTTAGAGTGATTTGATAAAAGATTCCATGCTCTGTTTATCAAGAAGTTTTAAAATGTTGATCTCATGAACTATTTCCTAAAGATCAGATAAAGGACTTTGCCTTTAGATGCATATATTTACAAGTTTTATGATTTTTGCTTTTAAGTCTCACATGCATCTATAATAAGTTATGGTGTTAAAATTTTAAGCTAAGTGGATGTGCAATAGAATGTTAAGAAGGATTTTCTAGCAGCATTGATGCTATCATTAACATTAAGATCCTTTTTGCCAAAACCACTAATCAATTTAGTTAACTCTAATGGTCAACAAAAGGCTTCTTTGTTACTAATTAAACAAATAATATCAAGTCAACCACCTTTTGGGCTAGGTCATGTTACCCTCCTAGGTTCTCCCTTTCCCTTGCTTGTCAAATTAAATTCCAAACATTTGGTCTATTAAATTTTAGTACCACTCTGTGATCCTCCCTTTTTGGAGTTGATTTTGCTACTCTAAACTTAAAGTCTAATCTTTTGGTTCTTTATTTTTATAATTAATTCTTTTTAATTGATTTTGGCAATCTAACTATAGTGCAGTCTGCTGAGAAGTTATCAATTGCCATGGAGACACTAATCAAGTGTTAGCAAAAAATTCCTGCAGCCAAATACTATTCATTTCCATACATTTGATCTTTCATATACTACTTCATAAACACTTGTAACACATTTTTTTATCTCTCCCAACCCCTCCAATGAAGCTACATATAAAGGATCAACACTTCAATACCACTATTAAGACTTTGATCATCTTGTAGAATTTACTTAGAGAAAGAAAGATATAATGCAAGGAAAGAAGAAAATGAGAAAGAAAAGAGGAAAACTTAAATGAACAATTTATCTTACTTTTATATGTTTTTGCCTATATCATCTCTTCTATAACATATTGAAATTACTCATATTACTCATAACACATGATCACAACAACCAACATTCCGAAACTCAACCAAAGTATTGTGATAGATTTAAATTGAAGAGGAAAAGGACTTGGAAGAGAGGAAAATAGTTTAATTAACATCACACCATTTCTAATCCATTGTCAAATTCACTAGCTCAAACCAAGGAAAGATTAAAATTGATGAAGGTATTTTTGTATAGAGACAATATTGAAAGTGATACTATAACAAATTCTAAATACTTTCACTTCTACTAGCTTAATCTAATATTTGGTGAGCTTAAAAGAGATTTATCGACCATCTATCATTTCAGCATAACTTGGATGTTGTTCTAGTTGAAAAAAAAATGCCATGAGAAATTGCAAATTTCCAATTGATGAAGTTTACATTGATATCACTATTGTCTAAAATTTAAAAAGAAACATTTAAACTAGAAGACTGAAGATGAATAATGATATAGAAAGGTTTAGAAATTTAAGAAGAAGGAATGGAACCAACAACCCTTAATTGGACTGGATGTTCATATTTATTGGAAGTACATCTGCAACATCTATTGTACAAGTATGAGGACAAATAAGAATACTATTTCTGAAGTTGATTTGCACCTCCACAATACATATAAAGGTGGTTTTTAATCCATTGTCATTTCACGTTGAAAAGACACTATTGAGAATTGACTAATTTTCATTAGAATTGTGTTTTTCTCATATGTTAATTGTTCTAAGATTGGGGCCGTTGGATAAGGAGTTTTATTTTACATATAATACACCATAACTTTATCTATATTGAAAACTATAGTATATTCTGCTATTATAATAATACTTGAGATAACTAAATTAAAACCATATCAATTTATACTTTCTCAATCATATGTTACCTATAATAGAAACTAGGTTGAATTCTAGATGCATAATAGGTTTCATAGAGCAATATATTATATATATTGATAACTATTGCTTTAGAAAGAACATGCATATATAAACCATATACATGGTTGAAAAAATATGTACTTAAGTTTCATTTTGTTAAAACCATATGGTTTTTGTGAGAGCTATGGAAATAAAACCATTTTAACAAGCACGCTGTGAAAGCTTTAAGTTTGTATTTGTCTACACATTTGAGTTCCAAATAGTTGTCACTAATATTTTATGGAATATATCTCTCAAGAAACATTTCCATCTTGGCCTTCATGATAATATTAATAATCTTATACTTTTTCACTCAAATCCAACATCTTTCACAATGGCCATTGATCTTATTATTCATTGATAATTATTTGAAAAAATGTCAATTGAGCATTGTTATCAAAGTATTTTCTAGAACACAATATGATTTTTAATGCAGATATCATATGATTCTCTCCAGCACTATTATAGAACTAGAATATAGTCTATTTTTTAATATAGTTAACATTCTAATGTATATATGTAATAAAAAATTGGAACACAATATGGCTTAAACTCCTTACCGAACTAAGTATACTTAGTTAATAGTACATAAAAATTCTATCCTTATGCTCGTTTGGTTTAAGTACACTCAAAATGCCTAGTTAACTCCACTAGCACAAGAGAGATTAATAAAGGGTCCAGCAATACCAATTTTCTACTGTTGTAATAATAAGGAAAGAATATCCAAAAGAATTAGTCGATAAGTAACTTTTAAAATCATATTCACAATAGTGTTCTAACATTTATGTCTATAATGGATTCTTTCAAATAATAATTTTATATTTATGGTTGAGGCATTTCATGTTTTAACATCTTGGCTGGGGATATACCACACTTTCACAAGTGTTTATCATTCACAAACAAATGGTTTAGTAGAATGGCTCGTTTGGACTTTCAAAAGAATAATCATGAAGTATGTGAACTTTTAGAATTCGCATTAAATGGTTATTTATCGTCTCTTTAGTGTAATTCTTTCCACTAAAAGTTTTACTCATTTCAAAGATGTACCATAAGAATAAAATTATCTAACCTAACTTTAAAGGTTGCAACCTTTTGTTGTATTATTTCTAAATTGTTGTCAACCATAGATAAAAAAAATTTCTTCATCAAGAAGATTTTATAAGATATCTATCATCTTTTGCTGCAATGGAGTGATTTGCTCAAACTTTATATCAATATTTAAATAAACTTAGGTTAGGGCTTGAGCTATTGGATGGCTCAAATGAATCAATGGCTATGATTGTATTGGTATATTCATGGTTTTTTATAGTAATGCTAAACTTTGCTAGATTAAGTGCTATATGTTTAAATTAAAAATCACACTTTTTAAATAAGGTAAGATATTAGAATTTGTCAAATATTACTTTGGTAATGAATTAGTAATTAATTGCTAGATTAATAAACATATCATGGTATTATCATAATTGCAATCTGTAAGTTTATAATGGAATATAAGAAATTCATTCATATTTTGTTTACATGGTCTTGAAAGTTTTAAGATGGAGATGATTGTGACTGCAAATGAATCCCTCTATTAAGTAATTAATGTTGCTACATCCTACTTGGGTTGTTGTGGGTTGCTATGTTGAACATATAGCAGTGAAGCTATTTGTTTGATGCTTTATTTCGTTAAAGTGGGACTTATTCAGTAAAGTGGGACATTAATTAGCATGTGTCCACATGCCATTTTCTAGTACTTAATTAATATTTATTAATATTTTTATCAGTTTTTTAATTTATTTTTTTATATTTCACAATATTATAACACAAAATCATATGAAAAGTTTTTAATTTATAAATTATAAAGTTAAAACTTCAATTTTTTATTGTTGTTATAAAAATGGCATGTGGCCACACACCATAAGTGGGATAATGAAAAGTCCCACTTTAACGAAATAAAGCATTTTGTGGTAGTTCAATCAAATTCAAAGAGCTTGTGACTTGTTCTTGCATCTTCATTTTTGGTTTTTTTTAAATGTCTTTTTTATTTGAATTTTTTTTAACCCTAGGAGAATGAAAATATCATCCTCATTTTGCAAATTAATGATCCTAGCTTTTAAAGACAAGATGTTCTAAACTGATTTAGCAAGCATATATTGGAAGTAGTAGATTTCAAAATCCATGCTACACCCTCCAACTCTAAGTTCTTGGTAACATTTTGGCACCATGACTACATAAAATACATTTGGGTTGAAGGCATATTTTTTCTTTAGCCTCTTCACCAACATGCAAAAATGGTTAATACAAATATCTACTCAAGCTTGTATAACAAATTTTTACATCTAAGCACAAAGACAAAATGTCGTTTGTGCATGCTTACAATACTAAACCTCCACTATACTTCTCAATTATAATGATGAGGCTTGAGATGGACTCACACCATGTGGACCTGAAAATGGTTAAAGATGCATTTAAGAAATTAGGGAAGGTATTTGAAGCAAGTGTGTTTTTTGGGATATTTATGATATAGCCACATAGACTTCCACCCCAACCCACCTGTACAAATGAAGGCCACCCTTCCACCTTCAATGGCTTTGGCACCAATAATGCCACCCTTGACTAGAAAATCTATGGTGACAGTAGTTAGTGCATCTAAAGACCCATAAGTTAGAATTCAAGAACATTTTGATGTTTGTTTTTCACTGCTAAGAAGCGGGAAGATGAATCACCAAATGCCATATGTAAACATCAATTGGCAAATAATGTTACTTCATCACCCCTAAAGAAGCCAAAAAAATTCTTGCACATAACTCATGCTTTAATAGATGACTTCCCTAACTCAAGAAATTTATGAAGGACTATAATTGAAGACATTATCTCAAAGGGTAACAAATCTAGGATAGCCAACTGCAATAGCCTTCTACAAGGTAGTAACGAGTAAGATGCACCATGGTGCACAAAGCTGTCATAGTGAGTTGGTGATATTCATCTCTAAGTCATTAATTACTTTTGTGATTTTTATTTTTTAGTATTTTTAGGTTCAGAATTTGGCCTCAACAATATCCATAGACAATTTTGGACTAGAAAGACATTAAAAGTCAACAATGACAAAATTTTATCCATATATAGGTTGTTGGTCTTTGGTTCCTAAACATACTGTTTACCAAATTCCAACACCTGTTAGTTTGCGTGTAGACAATGTCTATAAATAATTTCAAACTAGAAAGACACTTGAAAGCCTCCAAAAACAAATTAGTCTTTATGTACATAGACTGTTTTACATGTCCATGCATTTTTTAGGCTTAGAATTATAAATCACCTCGTAACCAACGAACACCATCCTAAAAGTAAAAGCCTTTTGGCTAAAAGCATTAAGCATCAATATATTTTGAATACCCTTAAAGTCTTTTTCTCATACAATAATAAACTTATTTCGCAAGCCATGATAAGGGGTACTCAACAAGTGTTAGTTGAGACTTGCTATAGCTAAAATTTGAAGTGTCCATGCTGCGGCGAAGTAGTGTCACCGCATTCTGTTGTCAGCAGCTTAGCGCTCTCAGCTTCGGAGAACATAAAGTCTAGTTTTCTGGAAATGTCCTCCTTGATTCTCACGAACACCTGAAAGTTTAGCAAATGAGTGAAAGAAACAATATGGAAAAGCAGCACAGCGTACGGGATTGTCGTACAGATAAACGTAGTGTCCGTCGTCTTGATCAGTAACAGCTTTCCAAAGTACCCTGTTTCCCTGCAAGCACACACTTTTCGGTAACAGAAATACTGGATACGTCTGATCTTACCAGTTTCATCACTTGTGCAAAATCCTCGAGCTCTTCGTCGTCCAGCTTAAGAAGATTCTCAGTGGACCAGAGATCTATCAGAGTATCCAGCTGAACAATCCGACGTCGCCTACGTAGAAAAACCAATTTGAAACTCAAGGAAAGACAAACCAAGTTCGTACCTCCTCGGATCCGGAAGAGCAACTTGATTGAGGTTGATCATTATTTCATCACGGCTTTTGGCGAGTTTCCCTTGACCCGAGAACCAGCGAAGCAGAGGCAAAAAGACCGGCCTTCTCCTCTCCGTCCCTCCATCCGTGAGCACCCATGAGCTCCGCCGCTCAGTCCCTTCAAAGAGATAAACCTGATTCTCTGGAAAAAACTTGAGCTTGGCCTTGGCCCGTCCCATGTTCCTCCGCCTCCGAAACACCCACGGCCTCAGCTTCTGATAGATCATACTGTCGAGCTTCCGAAACACCCCTCGAGCATGGCAGTACTTGAAGTAGTGCCCCCACCTCACAACTTTCGGAGCCATCCGACTTATAAGATTGTAGCACGACCCTCCCCGTGACTGGGAGATGACCGTCTTGAGCTCGGACAAAAACAACCTGTAAGAGTTCCTGGAAGGCCTCACCTTGAGCCTCATCTCCTCGTTTTTCATGGCGTGCTGGAACTTAAATCCCAGGAACTCGAAGCCCGACCTCGAGTCCGTGATCGTGTATCTATCCGTATCGAGCTTGATGCCAACTCCACGCAACCAATCCCGGACAAACACAGTAGCATCGAGGATGAAGGCATGAGAGCGATTGACCACGACGAACTGCTCGCAGTAGCGGACGAAGAGCGGAGCTGGATGGCCGGGATAGAACTTCGCGAACCATTCGTAGAAGGCGGTCTCCAATCCATGCATGGCGATGTTAGCCAGCAGCGGAGTGATCACTCCAAAGTCCCCAGCTCTTGGATACCCCGGATTCAGCCACCGGAGTGCCATGATCCCTCCATTCAGCCACGCCTCCACCTGTGACGCGATGATCGGCAGCGAGTTCCTCAGCTTGCTCATCACCGCGCGGTGCTCAAACTCCTGAAAAATGTAGCACGAGTGAGCGACGAGAACGTACTTCTCCTTGCCTTTGAGCGAGAGAGTGATGGCGTCCATGGCGTCTCTGTAGCTCCTGTGAGGCCTATACCCGAAGGATCCATCCTCGAACCGAGCCTCCCACTCCGGCTCCAGCGCGAGCTTGACGAGCATCTGCTTGGCGCGATCGCGGACAACGTCCTGCAAGCATCGCCCCAGCCGGCGGCGCCGCGTGACGCAAAAGGGCAGGCCCTTGTCAGTGATGCGCAGCGTCCTGGCGAGCGCGATTCGGGCCTCGCTGGTGATGAGCGCGTTCACGCCCAGCGACGCCTCGCCCTGATTCGACTCGGTGACCCGCCGCACGGCCAGGAGGCGCGCGTGAGCGTTTTCCAGCAGCCGCGACTGGAATGCGTGTACCTTGGCGGTGTCGTTGGCCACGGCGGCGCGGTAGATCATGGATTGGAGGCGCAGCACCACGGATTTGACGGTCGACCACGGCACTCTCTCCCATGGCTCGAGCTTCACGGCAGCCTGCATTCTCCAAGGGAAACTTGCATAGAACCCTAAAATTCAAACTCTCTTTAGGGCTCAATAAAGAGTTTGCTGTGGCGGGAAATGAAGCGCACGAGCGGCAGACGGCATTGACAATGCTGAAAGGTAATTCGTCGATTTCGATCCTAGATTCTTCCGGGATGTTCTTTCCATTGCAGCTCTCCAATGCATCCATCTGGGCGAATCTCCCACTCCATCTCCAGCTCAAGCGATTGGATTTTGGTGGCTGGAACCAGGAGAACGATATGGGATCCAAGTGGACGTGGATTTACAAGCAACACTTTACAATCAGGATGCCCATAAATGGAAGGAATGCGGCATGACTCATGTCCTGTGGGATTGCAAAGTGGCCAAAGAAACATGGAAACAGATTTTGGGAGCGACAAGAGAGCTAGGGGTCACTCAAGACTTCGAAGCAAGAGCTCTACAGTAGTTTGAATGTGTGAGGCCCGAGTACTGGAGCTGCATGGCAAAGGATCGCGTGCTGGGGAGGGCATGGCTGGGGTACTCGGGTTAGGGAGCATGGTTGGTCCCGACCGCGTTCGGCCGAAACCCCGACCGCCGCCGAACGCGGTCGGACAGGTCCGTTCGATGATTCCGTTCGGCAAAAAAAATGGTGATCGCGCTAGATTTCTGATGCTGCTGCGGCGAGGAGGGCATAGGAGCTGCGTGCATACCTGCCTCTGTTTTCGATTGAGCGTGGAGCAGCACTGAGGCCTCGCAAATCAAATCGCCCAGTCCGCAACACTTGAAGTTTTTGCCCTAAAATGGAAATTCAGTGATTCCAGAGATTTGATTGTAGAGATTCATAGCGATTCTGGCACAATTGAGCGATGGCACCCGATTGGGCATGGTCCCATGTTACCAAGCTCACTCCTTATGCTTCCGGCAAAGGAGCTGAGCATTGGAAATGTAATTATTGTGGTAAAATGTATGGCGGTCTGCCGAAATGCATCAAGGCGCATCTTGCTAAAGTTTTTGGGCATGATATTTAAGCATGTAGTGCTTCAAATGTTCCTCTTCATGTTCAGAACCAAGCTCACCGAATGTTTGTGGAGCAAATAGCAAATGCCCTTTCAAATGTAGAGATGTAATCTAGGCTTGAATCTCTTAGTATAGAAGATTTAGCCAAAGAAGATCTTCCAAATGAAGATGTGATTGTTGAGGAAGATGCTAGAGATGTCGAGGGACTTGCCGAAGATGTTGAAGAAAATGAGTAGTAGTTGGTTTAGTTTAGTCTAATGCTTTGGTTTGGTTTGGTTTGGTTTGGTTTAATGCTTTGGTTTTCCTACTTTTATTAATGTGGTTTTACTAAAAATGTTTTTTTTTTTTTCAAAAAAATTTTGTGAACCGTTCGGCCGTTCGGCATTTTCACAGCCCGTCGATAGATAACTACGGTCGGGCAGTCGGCCGGTTGGCATTCGGAACGATCGGGACCAACCATGTTAAGGAGTAGCAAACATAGTGAGTTGGGTTAGAGCGATGGGTGATTTGGTGGTCCATTGGCGTCCAAGTGATCTGGGAAGCACGGAACAAGCACTAGCTCGGATATGAGCCATCATTTCTACATGGTGGTAACTCTCCCTAGCTGCCATTGGATCGCGGCAGGCCCAGTTGGAAGGGCAAGCGAAACCAGATCCAGCCAGAACATGGCTGAGCCAGTGGCTGCCTCCACAGGGACCGAAGTGGAGGTGGCACCCCCCAGATAGGATTTGGCGAGCGCAAGGAGAGGGGACATCAACTCACTCTAACGAGGACGGTTGCAGCAGGTCCTGATCGCTGGCCCGCCGTAGCTATAACACTAGAGCCGCACTAGGGGCCAAAGTGGCCCGGTTTTTGTAATAGTCCCTAAGGGCCTCTTGAGGAATGTACATACCATGCTGCTCAAGCTTCTCGATCACTTCCCTCTCCAGGCCGCCAAGCTCGCCTTCAAATCCTGGCACCAGCCGTGATCTCCCTCAACTTTTATGGCAACAAGATCTCTAGCTACCTCCCGAGGAGCTCTTCCACGTGCGGGCGGCAACTTCAGCGGGCTTGCTCCTAGTGGAGACCAGGCGAGACAAGCTGATCGTCACCAATCCCCTCACTCGCCACTGGACTCGACTTCCACCAAAGGACTGGGTTGTGAGATCGAGTGCTTTCATTGCCATATTCTAGGCGTTCCTAGACTCAAACTTTTGGGTGGTCTATGGCTCGAGTCCTCGTTTACGATTGCTGTTCGCGTCGCTGTTGTGCGGCAGTAGCGGGAGAGCTGGAGGCATTGGAGCTGGCCAAAATCAGATACTGGCATCGTTTCCCAAGCTTGGGTTTTGCAGCGATGGAAGCCACATTGTTTTAATTGCCAGGAGGAGCTCGGCAGGGGAGGAGTACTCACTCAAGTTTGTTAACTTCCTCGATCGGGGCTGCGCGATGGAAGAGCCTGCCGCTGGGATTCATGGTCAGTGACATGCCAGTTTGCCTACTTCACATATTTCCCCTGTCGGTTGTCTTTGGTGAATCCTCCTCCCATGCATGCAAACGTGAAAAGGTGGCAGTGGAGGAGTGATGACAACCCCAGCATTTATGCTATTGGACGAGACGTTGGGCAATGCCACTGAGTGATCCAGGGCTGTTTCCTCGGGAGATCGTCCCAGGAGCGGTTTATTTGTGCGGGTGCCTGTGGTAGTCCTCGGTCTCCTCGAGCTGTGTGTCTACAGGATCTCAAGCCAGACATGGTCGCCACTGCTGCTGCTGGACTCCAAGCAGAGTTCCATCGGCCTTATACCTCCTGCTCGGCTAAGTGTCAGGTTTTGTCCACTCCATGGTGAAATATTTTTTGTTTGTTTATTGCAGAAGGATTGATCTTCGCTAACAAATTACAATTGATGACAATTGAAAGTTTCCATAATATATATTGTATTTACACGAAAAGCCATGGAGGCATGTAATGCGACAATAGGCAATGGTTTTGGAGGTGGTGTTCAATCGTTCAATGATAAGACGTTGCCCTTGGAAGGCATGCAAAGGCAATTCTAGGGACATAGTTTGTGGAGGATCTCAGCACTAGAGATAAAAGTAACCTATTATTCTAGTTTTGGTTTTTTGAAGGAATGATTTTTGAAGGTGTTGGGAGAATGTATTTTTTAGCTTCAGAGTTCTGGAATACAAGGAAGCTCTTGAGTTTATATGGTGTTTCAAGAATTTACCCAATTATCAGGTTCTCAAATGTAGTGAGAAGAGCAATTTAGTGTTCTCACAACCAATTCTAGGCTCCATTGTAACAGGTGTGAATTTTTAATGGGGAAAAATATGTTTAAATAGTCAAAAAAATGGGAAGTCTCTTATTATTCATTAGAGTATATTTGTGACCACTGGTTCAAATAAGCATCTACAATCCACACCTAGATTAGGTCCTTATGTTAACTTAAGGTTAGTTTCAAACACAAAATATTTTTATTTATAAATGATTTTTCTTATTTTCTTTTGTCTTGTTTTTGTCATTACCACTTTTTGGTTTGGGATGGTAGTGGATATACCTAGAATATCTTGAATATTCTAGGATATATTTTACCATCTAATGGTTGTTACTCATTTAGATTAATCTTGTAGAATTTTCTTGTGGTAGAAAATTTATAAAGTTTTCTAAACATTTTCTAGTATATTTTACTTTATTCTACCATTTAATGGTTGATATTCAAAAATATTATTCTTATGTTTATAAATTATAAACATGTTCATAATATAAAGTTCCATTTCATCAGTTAGATTAATAAATAAGAATAACACTACTAAAACCAAGTGTTGTTGCATGCAATGCGCAGCAAATTATTTTGATGATGAGTTCCTAATAATTTGAATATTTTGAGTTATAGCTTTAACTTCATTGCAAAAATCATGGAAAATGTTGAAGCAATCCAATATAACTCTTCACTCATAATCATACCATCATCAATAATTTATAATAATGATGCAAAGAATAATATATTGTTGTATATAATTTTTTATATATTTAAATACAACTATAGAATATAAAAATGGAATATAGAAATATGCATATTAATTAGCCCAAAACCCCTAATTTATATATACGAGTGATTTGGATTGAAACTAATCCAATGGCTACTATAATATATAATTGTTAATATTAGTATGTATATTTGGACCTCACATCATTCCCTCCTCTCAAAAGGATGGAAAGTAGTTAAGTTTCTTTGGTTGATGGGTTGGGATTTAGAAGAACATCAGGAGGAATATTAAAAAGAGGCACTAGTGGATTTGTACGTGGTACTAATGGTTCTTGATTCCTTTATACATAGTGTTTTAACCATTACATATGTATAATTTCTGGAGTATCAACCTATTAAATGTTATGGCTGAAGAATGTGTAACGAGTGGAAGAGGCAATGTCTCATAATGTTATGCCAAGCAAAAAGTATTATCAAAAGTGCTAGAGCAAGTGCATACACAAGTCTTATAAGATATTGACAAAATGTTAGCCATAACATTCTCAACTTAATTCACTCTAATATATTTAGAAATGATAATTGTAAGGAACCAACTCTCCGAGGTGTCGTACACTTAAAAGATCCTTGAAACTATAATCGGAATGATAAAGAGTTTATTAAATAAGACCGAATCTAAGATCAAGTCGAAGACTGACCAAAATCGAGTTTAAGACCGAGTCTGAGATTGAGTCCGATACCAAGTTCAAGACCGAGTCCAAGACCAAGTTCGAGACTAAGTCTGAGATCCAAGATTGGGTCTAAAACTGAATTTGAGATCGAGTTTAAGATCGAGTCTGAGGTCGGGTTTGAAATTGTGTCCAAGATTGAGTTCAAAATCAAGTTCAAATACTAATATAGGTTGTGGGGTGAAAGCCCAAAGCGATCATCTCCTTAGGGGAGGATGGGAGGGCGGGGGGGAGTTCCAAAATATAGTAGGAATATACTTTTTTTAAGGGTATATTATATTTTTAAGTACCCATTAATCATACATGTGCCATTTGCTCTAATACCACATGTAACACACTTTATCTCTCTCCCCTTAAACCAATTGAAAAAGGGGCAATTGCTTGATGAGAGAGCCTTTAGTGGCTATTTTATCCCCATTTATCCCCCAAGGTTTCAAGGATCCATGGTGATAATATACTAAATCTCATCTCATGATCACATGTGCTACAGGTGCTTCCGAATTGACTTAAAGTTGAGACTGAGGGTTAAGTGCTTTAGGTGAAAATAAGCATGAACTTAGGTGGTGTCAAAGAGGCCATCCAAGGAAGTGCTCAAGAGCAACCCCCACTTCTGGCAACTCAAACACCTTCATCAAGTGTTTGGTATACTCCTTTAGCGTCTTGCTATATAGATCAAAATGTCGTCAATGTAGACTCACTCCTGGAAAGCAAACCAATTGCAGTGCTTCTAGCTCATATGGAGTGGTGCCCCATATAAATACCATATGGTAAATTGGTCCTCACTCTTTTCTAAAAGCTTGGGCCTTCCCTTTTGGATGGAAGTGGGGGAGTAAGGGTACCTATACTAGGCCATTAGGCCATGGTGTTTACCCTTGAGATCCCAAAGCAAATGATGCATTTAAGGTTTAGGATTTAGAAGGTCCTATGATCAAGTTTTGTGTATCAAGGGATGTTAAAAATCTAGAGGCTTAGTATGTTTGGCTGCTTATGCTTGTAAGGAGTGTAATTAAACTTTAAGTGTAATTTAACTTAGGAAAAGGGATTGGGAGAGAATTTGAGAACTTATGGATAGATAGCTAACACTTTGTTGCTCATGCAATAAATAATTAAGACTAAGTAAGACCAAGTAGGAGTTGGTATTATAGACAGGAACCTTAATAAAGGAACTTAACTAAGGCCAAGGCAGTGGTGGTCAGATAAACAAAGTAATCTAGTAAATTGAAAAGGAAAAATTTGTGGTTTACAATAATCCAATCAATAGAAGGCATCATTATAAGCATCGGCATGTCTAAATGATATATTTGGCTCCTCACGAAGTAAAAGGCTCAATTCACTTTGATATATTTGGCTTTGCATGAAGCAAAAAGCTCCAAAAATGAATACCACATTGCATGACTGATTCAAATAACTTTGATAAAAACAATGCAATCAATAAAAGGCATTATCACAATCATTAGCATGTCCAAATACATGTTTGAAGACTTTCAGGAGAATACTTTAATCTATATAAGTGGCTGCACTCAAACTATTATACCACTATAGCATTAGCCCTTAGAGACACGTGAGAAACTCAAATAAATATTAAATATCATCCCAAAAATGATATATAGCAATCATTGTAAAGTGATCAAATCAATGGTACATATTATCCCAAGATTCCCATGGAAGAACTTTGGCCAGATGCAAGTATTGGCAAAAAAAACAAAAGGAGTTATCATATGTTGTGAATATTACTATCAACTAGGTTTAATTATTCAATTGCAACCATATAATATAATTGCACTAACTATTGCTCCAAAGTTAAAGGAGGATACTCTGCCATGAAGATAAATGAAAAAGAAAAAATAAAAGAGAATAAGTTAGAAAAGTTATAAAGAAAGTGAGATATAGATGATTCAAAAGTTAGATTTAAACTAAAATCCCAAATCTAAGCATTCTCCTCTCCACCAATATGAATTTATGGAATATGGAAATAAAATACAAAATGTGCATATTAATCAGCTTAAAAACCCTAATTTATATCAAAAGTAAACAATCCAAATTAAAACCAATTTAACAGTTATCAAAATGCCATTATGTTAATATTAGTGTACGGCTGTTAATATTAATATACAGTATCAATTAAATTCGTTAGAAGAAGCTAGGGTTTTTTTTATTAAACTTGTGAGAGAGAGAAGAGCGATGGCAGTGGTAAGTGAGTTTAGGGAGGAAGATTGCAAAGAGCTTCTCAGTATTCATATGTTGGGGCAGTGAGGTTTCAAGAAAGGTAGGACGCTGGGGTGTGGCGGCCAGGGGCATGTATTCGTGCTCCACAATCTGGACGGTCACAACTCATATGCAGCCAAGGCATTTCGATCAGGGAGCGAGAGAGAGAAGTTGGGATCATGGCCAAGCTCCGGGGCTGCCCTGGAGTTGTCTCCTTTAGAGATTTCATCAAGGAGAGAGATGGAGGACAATGTTTTGGGAGTATTATTATGGAACTATGTGGATCTAGTCTTGCTGATCGCTTGCGCGCTTCCGGGCAGATGAGCGAAGAAGAAGCAGCTCAGATTATCAAGCAGCTGGCAGAGACCCTCAAGGAGATGCATTCGAGAGGCATAGTTCACCGGGATCTCAAGCCGGGCAACATACTTTTCAAGCTAGACGCGCGCGACAAAGTGGTGATTAGTGACTTTGGTATGGCCACAGACGACCCTGAGGAGATGTCGCAGTACTGTGGCACGGGGAAGTACATGGCACCCGAGGTGGCAGAGAACAAGGATGGGAGCTTCTACACAGCAGCTATCGACGTGTGGGGACTTGGAGCGATTTTATACGAGATGCTGGGAAAGGGAGGATATCAGCCGAGTGAAGCATTTGATCGCGTGCGACAGGGGGCATCCCCGGTTGGTCCTTTCTCGTTTATAGCGGAGGATCTCCTTGCCAAGATGCTGGCTGTGGATCCGAAACAAAGGCTGACAGTCGATCAGGTTCTACAACACCCATGGATTGTCAAGCTTTGCAGAAGCAGCAGCAGTAAGATCTACAGGACGTGGAGGAGGCCCTGTGGTGCGAAAAGGAGTGCTCCTGGCCTCGACAAGGACTTGGTCGTGAAGAAAGTTCGAGCGGCTTAAAAGTGCCAGCAGTCAGTCCGGTAAGCACACTTGCCATTTCCTCTTTCTCCTAGTCGCAGTTCCTAACTTCAGGTTCGCTTTTGTATCCTCCGGACATCATCGACATCTCTCGTGTCTCTGTCTGGAAATACCTTTTTGGTGGCTGTCGAGAACAATCGTGGAACAAAAACGAGATCCAAGCAAATGCCGAGGTAGATGCAAACGAGATAGATGTTACACACAAAGCTATGCCGCTCTTCTTTAAGAAACAAGGGAAGTTGAATGTTTCTCCCCTCAAGAAAGAATTGAAAAAAGTCTATCCATATATAAACAAGGATCAAAAGTGGAGTTAAATCGAGAATGGCTATTGATCACTGTTAATCTAACAACCCAAGCATATCTTGAGATCATTCGGGAACTTCTCAAAGTGGTGGAAGAGTCCGCGTGATCCATGCTTGGGGATACGACTGGCGCTGGGGAATTCAATCGACGGCTGCTCTCGCGAGGAAGATCTGGCTGGTCTGCGCGTAGGCCGTGCATGACACGAAGTCGTGCTCGCTCGATTGAAGCGCTCCTTGGCTTCGTCAACCAGGAGATTGTTCGCGAACGCCTGGATCATCAGGTTCCACCAGACGATGTTCAAGGCCGGCAGCTCGCGCTTCCTCCAAACGCCCGCTCATGACACCACCTCTCGCTGGGGCATCGAATCGAAGACCTTCTTGGCCAGTGCTTCATCCCAACCATCGAAGATCGCGTTCTAGGAGATGAAGTTCCTAGCCGGCATCCGGAAGAACATCGCCAGCGCTACCTGGAGATTCCCATTCCGGGCATATGCGGTGATTATCGCGTTCCACGCGACGAAATCTCTCTCCGGCATCGCCAAGAACATCGCTCTGGCGTCCTCGGCCTTGCCACGCTTCGCCAGCGCCACGAGAATGCCGTGGATGTGACGACGGTCCAGCGCGGGAGGGGATCGAAGACGTGCATTGCGTGCTCAAGATCCCCGATCTTGAACAAATGCGCCGATGAGGCAACTCCACGCCACGGAATCTCTGCCACCGGGGATGCGATCGAAGAGATTCTTGGAGTCCAAAGGCCTGCCGTTGTGCGCGTAGACGGTGAGCATCGCGATGCAGGAGAACCTGTTCTTGCTGTGATCGTCCATGCCATCGAAGATCTCGCGCGCCTCGCCGACGCTGCCGCATTCGCCATAGCGATCGGACAGGCGCTGGCATTGCCGCATACACTAGCTCAAAATCCACTTACGTCCTAGCTAGGGTTCTTCATTTGAACGTTTGGCTATGGAGGAAAATTGGCGCCCACCGTCGAGGGACGAATTCCGGGAGATGGAAGCTCGAAACATTCCCGAGGTAAGCCAAGGCGCGTCGATTTGTTTCGATTGCTAGAGCTTCTGGCAGGTTTTTCCAGGGATTCTGCGGCAATGGCCCGCATTTGAGCGGTGGAATCCAGCCACTGGCGGTGTCGAGCATCTTAAGGTGAGAATTTTCGTGTCCTAGAGCAGGGATTAGACCGCTTCTCAAGGAAATCGCAGGAGAACCTCTAGTGCAAGCAATGGTGAGCAGCGATGGCTCTACGTTCTTCGGTGATATTAGAAGCCATGAAAGAGTTTGTATTTTTTCTTTGATTCCTTCTTTTCTTTTGTTCTTAAACTGGTTCCTAGGTAGCGTTGCCTTTTAGAGAATATCTAGACATGGTTTTGTCACCTGGAGAGCACAACGATCACTTTTATCTGGCACAGGTTAAGATTTACTCTTGTTGCCTGTGTTGCCGATATTAAGGATATCACTGCAGGTTCCTATACGCGTGAAAGACTCAACCGAGAAACCTCCGCTCGCTTCTCTGGAATCCGAGATATCCCTGGTATCATATATTCTTCGCCTACTTTTTTATTTTTTTGTGACACTTACCATGCTCAGCCAGAGTTCCTGGACGAGGATGCGGTCTCAAACATCAACCTTTGGATGAGTTCGACGTCTTCTCGATCAAGCATACATTATGATCCATACCACAATGTTCTTGGAGTCGTGACGGGTCAGAAGAAGGTAGAGCTTTTTCATGCGTGGCATTTTTCAGTGTTGTATTTGTTGCAGTTACCCTGTGGCCTCCTGATGCGGCGCCATATCTGTACCCCAAGCCACTGTATGGAGAAGCTTCGAACCATAGGTATTTGTTTTTATAGAAAAAGATACACTTCTTTTATTCTTGTTTCTATGCAGCGAGGTGAACTTTGTAGAACCAGACTACCAAAAATTTCCACGCTTTAGAGATGCATTAAAAGACAGTCGGGTTCTCGTAGTCGATGCTGGCAGTGCAGTTTTTATACCAGAGGGTTGGTTCCACCAAGTGGACAGTGCTGCTCTAACCATTGCCGTAAACTTTTGGTGGGCGTCTAAACAATCTTGCGCATTCGACACGCCCATGGATGCATATTATTTGCGGAGGATTTTAGTGAGGTTAGCAAATGTTGCTCTTGGCTTTTTAACAGCTTCTTTTGTTTTCCAGTCTTTTGGACGCCGAAAAGGTCAACAAGCAACAATTTCCAATGCAATTTACTTATATTGTTCTACAGAGATCGATGCTCGGATGGAATCCTCACGTGGATGTAGAAAGTGATCTTGATGACGTGCAAGGAGCAGAAGATCTTACCGTGAACAGCTTGAGTCCACTAGAAACAAAACAACTTCACGTCATACTATCCTGCGTAGCGGTCGCAGTGAACAATGGCAATTGTGAGGACGATCCTATCGCAAGTGTGTTTCTAAATACGAGCCCTCGAAGCCTTCGTCGAATCTTTCTTACCATGGTGGTAAGTGCAGGCACTGTATGCTATGTTTGTCGTTACCAAGTTGTGCATTTGCAGACTACATTTCCTCGTTCACTAGAAGCACTCGTATTGCATGCTCTCAGTCCTGTTGCTGCAGAACTTTTGACAAAACAGTTCGAAGAGATGGACTCGATTGCTTCTGAAGCATCACAGTAAGCAAGTTTTAGGATGCTGTTGATTTTACGTGGTTATGGCTTTGGTTTTAACAGAGCAGAGTTCTACAAGCGCTTTTACAGTGTTTTGGACGACTCCAGTGTCGCAATGACTGCGCTCCTCGATAGGAAGGAAGCGTTCGCATCAAAGGTAAAGATTCTGAAGCTATTTCGCTGCTGTTAAACGGTGCTTTTGTCTCAGGCTTTGGACAGTGTCATGGAGAAATTTCTGGGATGTAAGCTTCAGTGACGATGGGCTTTTGTAAATCAATTTTGAAACAAGGCGCTTCTCAGGTATCCTTTCGAGTACATTTTATCGAATCGGGTCTCCTTTGCATGTGTTTTAAATGTTAAAGCTAACTGGCCCTAGACAGTCGTGATGGGTTCGTTAGCAACTTCACTTGGGATAGTGCTGCTGTCCCTAGCCGTAGCAGCTCTTCTATCTTGGAAACGAAATCCAGGAGCACCGGCTGATTTTGTCATCACGAACTGCAGTATCTGGACTGCAGACAAGGATGTTCCATGGGCAGAATCGATGGCTGTGAGACGGGGAAGAATCCTTCGCGTGGGTTCTCTCTCACTTGTCAAGGTAAGCGTTTGTTTTCTTTGTTACAGATATTTTTCACAAAATTTCATGCTTGTACGAGGTTGCCGGTTCTGATACCGAATTCCGTGATCTCGAGGGGCAGTTTGTGGTGCCTGGTTTCATTGATTCTCATGTTCACTTTATTCCTGGAGGCCTGCAGGTATGTTAAGTTTAAACAACAAGGGAAATTAACGTCTTACCTGCAGCTAGTAAGATTGGATTTTCATGATGTACACACACGTCTAGAGTTCACACAAAAAGTTCAACATGCTGCTCATGGTGCTCTTGAATTTGTTTCTTCATGAGTGTATAATATTCATCGCTTCTTTTGAAGGGCTCGAGCCAAATGAGTGGCTTCAAGGATTCGGATGGAGCAACGAACACTGGGGAGGTGAGTGGCCAGATTCATCCTGGATTGATAGTGTCACAGAAAACAATCCGGTGAGTTTTTGTTGTAGTTTTGAGGTTCTAAAAACCTGACGTTCATAGTATCACACAGAGCAGGATGGACGGTCACATGGGCCTTGCAAATAAAGTTGCCATGGATATTTGTGATTTGAAGAGCGTTAAAGAAGATCCAACTGGTGGGAGCATTGTAAGAGATGCAGATGGTGGTCAGTTTTTTTCTCCTATCTGAATTATAGAGAAGTTGGTTCTAACATCCTTCTTTGTAGTTCCAACTGGTTTACTCGTTGATGCTGCTATGATATTGTTAACTTCTTGTGTTCCTAAACCGTCATTGGAGCAACGTAGAGAAGCTCTGGCAAGAGCAAGCCATTATGCTGTCTCTAAAGGCGTCACCTCAGTAGTTGATATCGGATCATACTTTCCTGGTGGATCAATCAAGAACGATTTTGAAGGTAATTCAATTTTAAACATCATGTTCCTCGTCTAAATTCTTCCTCTAGAGGTATACACATGGATGGACTCTCTCGGGAATATGACTGTGAGGTCTGCACTTTTCTTCCCACTCGAGACTTGGCCGCGAGTCGCATTTTACTATACGATACTTGAATTTGTTCTTCAGGCTCTGATAAAAGAGCGAGGACGGCATATAAGCGACTGGGTTCACATTGGTGGGTCAAAGCTTTTGCCGATGGATCGCTGGGCTCGGGAACAGCTCTCTTTCACCAGGTGTCACGTAAATATTAAGTAGCTTTTCTGAGGTATTAAAGTTTCTGGCGCAGCACTACGAAGACGATCCGAACAATTTTGGCCTCCGTGTGGCCGATCTGAGTTGGCTTTCCGAGTCCGTGAGTGCTGCTTTTGAGTCGAAATTACAGGTACTTCCATGATCCTTGATCCAATGCTTAATCATGAACTTCAGGTAGCAGTACATGCGATTGGCGATGCAGCAAACGATGATGTGCTTGGAATTTACGCTGACGCTATCTCTAAACATCCTCGTCAAGGACATCGATTGAGAGTAACGATGAACAAATCTACGTTTGTATCGCTTAACTCGTGGGATTGCAGGTAGAGCATGCACAACACCTTTCACCTGGAGCACACCTCAAATTTGGGAAGTTCTTGATATCTGCGTCGATGCAAGTAAGCAGATGAATGCATGATGCCTCCATTGCAAAACCCTGGATTTTTGCACAGCCAGAGCAACTTCTAGATGATGCTTACTACGCCGTAAAGAAACTTGGTGAGAAGCACTCACGCGGATCTTATAACCTCCGGTCCCTCCTCGGAAACGGTAGCGTGGTTGCTGTAAGTCTGTCAAATACTTTTTCTTTGGCGTTACGTGAATGATTTGTCTCAAGGTGGTAGCAGTGAATCCACTTGGAGGGATCCGCGCAGCCGTGGAGAGAACACCTTCAGGCTGGAGTCATCCCTGGATTCCCGAGGAAAGGGTTTCTGCATGGGACGCAGTGGTGGGGTAAGAGAAAACAGATGAGAAACTGAAATGAAGTCCTTGTTTTTGGATTCACAGGTACACATCCTCGGCTGCGTATGCAGCTGCATTGGAGGATCTGGTTGGGTCACTGACGCCAGGAAAGTTTGCCGACTTTGCGGTGTTGTCCAAGTCTCCTTTTGCACAGCACACGGGCATTTTTCCTCGAGTGGTTGCTGGAAATATTGCCTTCCTTTCTTAAGGCTTTATCCCAAACTTGGTAAATTATTTCGTGGTCTTTTAAGTATTGCATATTTGCGAGAAGATGGTTGAAGAGAAAGCAGCCAGAATCATCAAGCAGCTGGTAAAGACCCTCAAAAGAGATGCATTTGAGGGGCGTGGTTCACCAGGATCTCAAGCATTCTTTCCAAGCTAAACGTGCACGACAAAGTGGTGATCAGCAACTTTGGCATTGCCACAGATAACCCCGAGGAGATATCACAGAACTATTGCACAGTGAAGTACATGGCAGCTGAGGTGGTGGACAACAGGGATTGGAGCTCTACATGGCAGCCATCGACGTGTGGGGGCTAGGAGCAATTTTATACAAGATGCTGGATACCAGCCGATGGAAGCATTTGATCTCATGTGACAGGGAGCGACCTCTGTTTTCGGATCCACGGCCAACATCTTAGAAATGAGATCCTCCGCTGCAAACAAGCAAGGACCAGTCAGGTTCTGCAACACCCATGGATTTGTCAAAAATTGCAGCAGTAAGATCGACAAGCTGTGAAGGAGTGGTGTGAAAAGGAGTGCTCCTGGCCTTGAGAACGACTTGGTCATGAAGAGAGTTCAAGCGGCTTAAATGCAAATGCCAGCACTAAAGCTTTACTTGCTAGTTCGTATTTCCTTTTCACCATTACTAACTTCATTTGCTTGCGCTTTTCTTTTTTTTATTCTCCGGACATCAACATCTCTTATGTCTATGGCTGGAAAACATTTTTGGTGGCTGCCGAGAACAACTGTGCAACGAAAACAAGTTGGGACGAAAAGGCAAACGAGGGAGTTGAAATGTAAAAAAAGAATTGTAAAACGTTTATTGATATATAAACAAAGATCAAAGTTGAATCTAAAATGGCTGGTTGCCAACGTCGCATCTTTCGCTAATCATCTAAGCAGAATTGACTCTGTGTCAATGAAGGCGAATATGCTTTAGTTGCCCTAAATTATGAGCCCAGGATCTCTGCGAACGACATCCATTTGACCGCGCTCAAGCATCGTGTTGACGACAAGTCGATCGTTTCCCTCGATCTCGGGCAAAATGATGGCCACTCCAGCCCACACAATTCCCATGGTTCCAGCGAATACCGGCTTGCCGCTTCCGAAATCCGCGCCAGCCATCTCCAATCGCTGCCAGCTCGAGATCACGAGATCCGAGGGCTTGAAGGAGAGCGAAATCTTTAGCGGGCACTTCCTCGATGCAATCCAGGCGGCTGTGGATAGCATGTGTTGGTGCGTGATCCTGCACTTGGCTTCTTGGATGAGATTAACAGCGCCGTCGATCGATCCTGCCAGAAGTTGCTCGACGCTGGAGGATGCGATTGCAAGAAAGACCGCATTGCCATCGGGAATTGGAGGATTGAAACGTTTTCTCCCATTCACCACGAAGCCTAGCCTCGTTTCCTCATGCAGTTGAAGAAGCGAGAGCTCGGTTCTGGCGCGGGTGATCGCGATCCAGAGGTGAGCCGCCAGTATTTCGAATCGAGTCGCGGTGGTGTCGCTCTTTAGCAGCGACCGAATGCCGCTGCTCGTGAAGGAGAGGATTGCACGCTCCACATTGCTGGGGTCGGGGAAGGGCGGAGGCTCAATCTGGTACTCCGCTGGAGTGGATTCCGGTGGAATTGCGTCAGGTTGCAGGAGCAGGGATCGTTCCAAGTGTGGCGGATTGACGCGATGCTCCTGGCCGGAGGAAATCAGCGCCCAGGCTTTCACGAAATCGGCCGTGGCAACTCCATCGGCTGCGCTGTGGTGAGTCGCTACTTGGAGGCACAGGAACCGAGTGAGCTTGATAGACAAGAGGAAGTTCCGTGGCTTCTTGCGTTGGGAAGGCCTCGCGCGACGCTAGGCTGTCGAGGCTGGGATTAAACTCGTGGAAGCTGCCGAGTTCTTCTTCTAGAGATTTGCTGGCGTTTAGGGTTTAGACCGGCAAAGAACTCGATGCCGGAGTCGCAACACTGGATCTTGAGGGCCTGATTGGGAAGAAGCTTGTAGCGGCCGGCTAGCGGGTAGAAGAGGGAGAGCGTCTTGGAGAGGGATAGCTTGAGCTGGTTGGAAGGGCTGAATCGTGCAATGAAGTAGAGGAAAGGCATGTAGACCCGAGGAGCAATCTGGTCGAGGCAGCTGAGAAGTATGGACGGTCGTGGTGGTGGAGAGAAGTTGCAGGCTTGATGTTAGGCGCCAGCTTTGACTACGTGGTCAACGTCGGTCAAAGGGAGGCTCAAGGGTATATTAAGGCATGTTAGGGTAGGGGACTAACCTACCCTAGGGCTCACAGTGGAGCGGCGGCGCAGTGGAGCTTTTGAGGTAGCTCGGGGGTGGTTGGGTGGTGAGGAACCTCAAGAGGTGGCGTAGCATAGTTTAGGGCAACTAGATCTTAGTTTTTTTGCGCCGGATCATAACATTGGTATCAGAGGATTGGTTGCGATGGCCGACCAAGCTGAACACTGGAATCCTATTGTCGATGGTGGTGCTGACGATGGTGCCGACGAAGCTGCGGAGATTTGGACCATTCAAGATGTGGTTCATGAGCTGCGAGCCCTTAATAAAAATCAGCAAGAGATGCAAGACGAGATGCATGGCATGATGGATACCATGTGTGGGCGTGTTGAGGCACTCGAGGCTGGACGGGGTAGCACTCCAAGTAAGCCTTCTTTGGTAGATCGACTCAAGATTCCAACCTTTTCCGGTGATGGTGGTGTGGATGAGTGTCTTGCTTGGCTAGCCAATGTGAAGAAGTTCTTGGCTGCTAGAGGAACTCTAGATGCAGAGGCTTTAGTGGCTATTCCGATGGTTTTGCGTGATGCAGGTCTTCGATGGTGGAATTGGCTTGAGGAGTCCCGTGTTGCGGATAAGAAACCACTAGTGTCTACCATGGATGAGTTTGAGGCTGCTTTCCGTTTACGTTTTGCCCCTCATTACGATGTGGAGAATGCTCGTACAGAACTTCGCCATTTCCAGCAAGGGAAAATGATGCTCGGGGACTATATTGAGAAGCTTACTCACTTGATTAGTCGTGTTCCAATGAAGGATCCAGATCAGAACAAGTCCTACTTCATTGATGGCCTATATAGTGAGAGCATGCGGCAACACTTGCGTCATTCTCATCCTACAAAGAGTTTGGAGGAGCTCTTTGATGCGGCTCGTCGACTTGACAATGACAAGCACAAGTCTCGCAAGCGGTCGCGGAGTCCTTCTATCGAGAATCGTCGTGATGATCGCCGTGGACACAAGGATGGGAACAAGTATCACAAGTTGAAGTCAGTGGTGACTACTTCAGATGCAAAGGGGTCCAAGAAGCAAAAGTTCTTTGTGAAGAATTATAGACAGGGTTGTCATCATTGCGGCGAACTTGGACACTACAAGGCTGATTGTCCGCAGTTGAAGAACAAGCAGCAGGACAAGAAGAATGGTCAATCATCTTCTCACGGTAAGTCAGATACTAAAAAGTTGCAAGCTTTACAGCGTGAGGATGACGAGAACGACCATTCTGGTCGGAGGAAGAGACTTTCGATCGTTGCTCGTCAACTCAACTGTGTGTGGAACAAGATGGAGCTCGAGGATACGCGTGAATCAGCTTTAATGCTGGAGGGCGTGTTCCGTGCGATCCAGTGCAGATTTTATTGGATAGTGGGAGCGATGACAACTTTGTTTCGGCAAAGTTTGTTGCGGAGCATCGCCTGAACACACGTGGAGTTCTTCCATACACAGTGGAAGGTGCAGCTACCTCTGCTCAGCATTTCGATGCTTGTATCGAGGGGCTGGAAGTGTTGGTTGGCAAAACCACACTTGTGGAGACTTTTTTATCTCGCAGATATCCATTGTGTGGATCTCATTCTTGGGATGCCATGGTTGGTGAAGGTGGATCCAGAGATAAAGTGGAGCATTAAGCGTATCTCGCTGGAGTATGGTGGTGTTAAAGATGTGTGGTTTGGCGAGGGCGTTCAACCCCCAGTTGTTATGCTCTCTGCTACATCTTTGAAGCGGGCTTGTCGTAATGGAAAAGCACATTCGAGTTACTTGCTGTTTGTTCGTGACTTGGGGGACCAAGGCATGTGTGGGGGTGAAGCAGCAATACGGGATGTACTAGACGAGTTTTCTGATGTTTTTCCATCTGAACTTCCTCATGGATTGCCTCCATTACGAGGTGTGAAGCATGGGATTACATTGGAGCCGGGGACGCGACCAATTTACCGGCGTCCATTTCGGTTAAGTTATGTGGAGGAGCAAGAAGTTCAACGACAAGTCAAGGAGTTACTTGAGTTTGGATTTATTCAGCCAAGTAAGTCTCCGTTTGGTGCTCCGGTCTTGCTTGTGAAGAAGAAGGACGGTTCAATGCGGATGTGTATTGACTACCGTGCTTTAAACAAGAAGACAGTGAAGGACAAGATGCCGATGCCACGTGTGGATGATATCCTTGACAAGCTTAGTGAAGCACGAGTGTTTACCAAGATTGATCTGAGGAGTGGATATCATCAGATTGCAATGGATGATGCATCTATCTCCAAGACGGCATTCAACACAAGCTTCGGACATTTTGAGTTTACTGTTATGCCGTTTGGTTTGACGAATGCACTAGCCACATTTACTCGGTTGATGACGGAGGTATTTGGGCGTTATCTTCATGAGTTTGTGGAGATTTTCTTGGACGATATTCTTTTTTTTAGCAAAAATATGGAGGAGCATAGGGTGCATTTGCACAAGGTTCTTTTGTTACTTCGAGACAGCAAACTTTATGTGAAGAAGAGCAAATGTGAATTTGCAAAGTCGGAGGTGGAATATCTAGGCCATATTGTGACATCTAAGGGTGTCAAGACGGATCCAAGGAAGGTGGCTGTGGTGGAAAACTGGCCTACACCGACTACAGTGGCTGAGTTGCTCAGTTTTCTTGGTATGGCTAGTTACTACCGACGTTTCCAGCATAAGTTTGTAGAGGTGGCTATTCCGTTGACGCGGTTGTTACGCAAGAATGTGCCATTCGAGTGGAAGACACCACAAGAGGAGAGTTTTGTGGCGCTGAAACGATTGTTGATCAAGGCTCCAGTGCTTCGCATTGCTGATCCATCGAAACCTTATGAGGTGACATGCGATGCGAGTGGTTATGCACTAGGAGGAGTTCTCATGCAAGAGGGACAGCCTATTGCATATGAGAGTCGAACTTTGAATTCCGCGGAGCAACGCTAATCCACATATGAGCAAGAGTTACTCTCTATTGTTCATGCTTTGCGGATGTGGCAGTACTATCTTTATGGTGCAGTGTTCGTGGTGTTGACAGATCACAAACCCCTTGTGTATCTTTTCACACAGAAGGAGTTGAACACTAGGCAAGCTCATTGGATGGTCAAACTCATGGAGTTTGGGGAGTTTCCTATTGAGCATCGTTCGGGAAAATCAAATGTAGTGGCGGATGCTTTATCTCATGTTCGTCATGTGACGACGTTACGAACACGATTTTGTCATCATTTGAGTAAGGTGGTCAGCGAGTTTGGGCAATTGGTTGAGCATGCTCAGGCTCAGGATGTTGAGGTGGCCTCTTTGCGAGACCAGATGGAAGCTCCTTTCTCATTGGTGGATGGGATTCTCTACTACAATGGCCGTGTCTATTTGCCACGGGTGGATGCGTTAATTACTCAAGTTTTATTCCACTATCATGATCGTCCAGAGGCCGGTCATTTTGGGGGGAAGAAGACGTATGAGTTGATTAAGCGCAACTTTTATTGGAGGAATATGAAGGCTGATATCCTCAAGTATTGTAAATCATGCGAGCTTTGTCAGCGGGTTAAGGTGCCACGGGAGAAGCCAGGGGGACTTTTGCAACCTTTACCTATTCCTCAGAGCCGTTGGTGTAGTATCTTTATGGACTTCATCACTTGTTTGCCACGAACACAGAGGCAAAAGGAGCAAGTATGGGTCATAGTGGATCGGTTGACGAAGTATGTGCGGTTGTTGGCTCTTCGGAAGACTGTCACTACCTCAGACTTGGCTGCGGTTTACTTGGAGAAGGTTTTTCCTGATTTTGGTTTGCCAGAGGACATCATTAGTGATCGAGATTCAAAGTTCACCAGTGGATTTTGGAAAAGCTTTGCAAAGGCTATGCAAGTGACTTTGAAACTCTCGAGTGGAGATCATCCTCAGACGGATGGGCAAACTGAGCGTGTGAATCAAGTGGTGGAGGATATGCTACGTTGTAGCATTGGTCAAAGGCAAGGACAGTGGGATCTATATCTTCCGTTGGTGCAATTTGCTTACAACAATAGCCAACACAGTGGAACCAAGCTAAGTCCTTACTTTGCCATGTTTGGAAGGCATCCTCGAACAGCGGTGGAGTTGGGATTGCATTTGAGTAAGGACGTTCAAGATAAGCTTGATTCCGAGGCAACTGATCTGGCCACCGAACTTGATGAGATTCTGGTGGTGTGCAAACGGAATTTGCAAGCAGCTCAAGATAGAGCGGAGAAGTTTGCCAATGAGCATCGCCAATTCCGGGAATATAAGGTGGGTGATCTCGTCTTTGTGTGAGTGGTCTTTCCGTCAAGTGAGCGGCAGAACACCTTGGTGCATTTACGGACAGGGAAGAGTGATAAACTCTCCCATCGATATGCTGGTCCATATGAAGTGCTGGAGCGCATTGGTAAAGCGGCTTATCGGGTGTGGCTGCCAGCTGGGGTGAAAATTCATCCGGTATTTTATGTCAGCTAGTTGAAAGGTGTACTATCTCGGAGTGACGAGCCCAATGCCTCCTTGATGTATACGGCTGTGGACGATGGATCAGGAGCTTGAGCAGGGTTCCCCAGAAAGGGTGATCACCGGAACCACTCGTCCTTGGGACAAGGACTTTGTTGGGGGGGAAGAATTGTTAGGCGCCAACTTTGACTACGTGGTCAATGTCGGTCAAAGGGAGGCTCAAGGGTATATTAAGGCATGTTAGGGTAGGGGACTAACCTACCCTAGGGCTCACAGTGGAGCGGCGGCGCAATGGAGCTTTTGAGGTAGCTCGGGGGTGGCTGGGTGGTGAGGAACCTCAAGAGGTGGCGTAGCATAGTCTAGGGCAACTAGATCTTTGTCTTTTTGCGCCGGATCATAACACTTGATAAGCTCTCGGACATTGGAAGCTACTTCCATTGGGATCTGGATTGGCTTGGATGGTGGTGAACAAAGGATTTCAATGGAACTAAGGATGGAAGCCGATCATCAGCTCTTGGATTCTAGTTAGCGGAGGATCTCCAGTCACTGTGGACGATGATGTCAATGCGTCAGATTGTGTGCAATGGAGTCACCCGATTAAAGTACGATCCAGAAGAACGAGGGCAAGTACATTGATGTTTTACAATGAATTCATGAGTAGCTCTGTCGAGTTCCACTTCTTTCGAAGGACCAAGCTCGGGATCATCACGCTGGATGCTGCTTAGCCGGAAAAATAATTAACAATAATAAGAAAGAATTAGAAGATCAAATGATTAATAACCAGGAAAAACTTACTGCCTTTATAGAAGATTGCTCTCTGGGAACTGGGGTTGAGAATCCTCGACATTGGTGTTAGGGGTAGAAGGTTTCCACAAATCTGCCTATCCTTGTTAAAACGTTTACTAGCTTTACCATATGATGCTGATCTTCTCCAATCTATTTGTCATACTCTTGACCTTTCTCCATTGAAATGCTTCCATGGATGGAAGAAAACTTGTTAGCAATGAATTAATTAATTTGTTTTCACCTTTTTGGGAGCTAAGCGAGCAAAGATTCATGTCGGATTTTGCTGAGCGTCACATAGAAGCAATGCCGTTTCACTCTAATCAATGCTTACATGAACAAGCATGACAAATTCTCCGCAACTTTTTACTTCAGTTTTATTTGGAATTCAACTGGACAATTCGTCTCCTAGGATTAATTTCTTGCCAGTCTTAAACAACAAATCAGATTATAATAAAAAGTTTAAGCAGTGCCTCCCATCTCTTACTGAAGAGGTCCACAGGATGCATGAAACACCACCACCAACAATGGCAGCCAGAATCGTTTGATCACTATGACCGTCATCATCGTCTTCATCTGTGTGATCATCATGAAAAGGATTATGCAAACCAGCACACTCTCCAAGGGGGAAGCCACAAAGGCCTGGGTTTCCTTCATAGCTGCTCACTGGGAATAATGCAAGCTGAGCACTCTGTGGAACCCTTCCGAGAATCTTGTTGTGCGAGATGTTTAAGTATTTCAGGAAGGTGAGGTTGCCAAGCGAGTCCGGGATGTGTGATTCAAGCCAGTTCTGTGATAAATCTAGCCACTCCAGGTTCTTGAGGTTTCCAATTGTGGAAGGGATGGCCCCTGTAAGTAAGTTGTGTGCGAGATTTAGCACATTTAAGTCTCGCATGCCACCGAATTCCTCTGGGATTGTTCCGGTGAAGCTGTTGTGCGAGAGATCAATAGCCAAAGGACTGTTTACCTGAGTATATGTTGTTAAGTTGGAACCAGGAGGTGCCAACTTCGGCATCTGGTTGCAAATGGAAGGTGCTCAAAGTCATCCAAGCGGATCCCCTGCAGTATGAAAACCTCCTCATTAGCTTTGCAGATGGATGCCTCTATGTTGATTGCAAACACCATCAGAAACGGGAAGGTTATTTCGGTTATTTCCACTTCTGATGAGCGGCCGATCCAGCTTGGAATTTGTCCTGTCAACTGATTGTCGTTCACTAAAAACAGACCGTTGCTGTTCCTCAGCTCGCTTGGTAGGCTATCCTGAAGCTTGTTGTGACCCAGTAAAAGAGATCGAAGGCTCAGCATACTTCCAATAGATCCCGGGATTGCTCCAGATATCATGTTGTTGCTCAGAAACAGCAAGCAGAGTTTCTTCAGCCTAGATATTTGCTGAGGAATGACGCCTGTGAGATTGTTAAAACTGAGATTTAGTGTCACCAGCTCACTGCAATTGCTGATTGTAGCGGGTATGCTGCCTTCAAGATTGTTCCCCCAAAGAAGAAGATGTTGAAGCTTCGGAAGTCTGCTGCACATGGGCCCTGCTAGAGAATTGATGCTGATACCAAGCACTTCCACACAGTTCATGGCTGAGTTCAGAACCCGACCATGCAACCTGTTATATACCAGCAGCAAAGACTTAAGTGAGGACCTTGCAGGGCAGATGTTTGGGTTGCCAGTGCTGAACAAGTTGCAGCTCAGGTCTAGAGCCTTAAGACTTGGAGGAACTGTAGGGAGTTCACCTATAAAGTTGTTGTGGTCGGCCTGGAGAACTTTAAGAGACTTGAAAACCGTAGCTAAACTTCGATTGGCAAATACCGAGAGGAATGGTCCAAATACGTGATTGTCTGATAGACTCTTACACAATGTGAAAATGGAAGCAGGTATCGAGCCACTGATTCTGTTGTGAGATAAATCAACCGAAACCATAACATGCCCGATTGTTCCCTTCAGCGAAATTTTTCTTAGCTTGTTGTGTGAGAGGTTCAAGTGCCTGATGTCTTTGTAAGTAACCAAAAGAATATCTAGAAAATGACTAGTGAAATCGTTGCTTGACAAATTGAGGACCTCCAAAGAGCATTTCTGCGGTGATATTTTGATCGCAGTGAAGTTGTTCCCAGAAGCACTCAAGGTGCGTAGTTGAGGCAGGGCTTGGATGGTAGAAAATGGAAGAAGGCCCCAAAGTGACAGAGAATCAAGCTGTATGCCAGTGATGCCGCCTACCGAGGAACAACTTACACCAATCCATTGGCAAACGTCTGTGCCTGCCTTCCAGTTATTCAGTGCCACCAGAGGATCATCCACAGAATTTTAAAGCTCAAGAGTGCTTCCAACTCTGAATCTTCAGCATCTCCATGAAAAACAAGTTTGACAACAAGCAGGACAAAAGCAAATAGCCTACATAGCTCCATTAGAATGCAACAACAATAAAATAAATGAATGGTGCTTGTGATCATATAAAGGCCACCAAGCATCAGTCAGAGTTGGAGAGTATTCACACATGACTTTGACTGGCTGGTTCTTAAGAAATGAGCTTGAACACGGCATAAGAAGAGACTTAACTGTACACTTGGACTTCAGAATGTTACATTTTACAATGGGAATATTCAGTTTTTATTTTTATTTTAATTAAAATAGAATATTTCTAGACTTTTCTCAATATAAATATTGTGTAGAAAAGACTATTGTGCTCAAAGAGAATATAGTGGCTCACTTCAGTGTCGCACTGTACGGAGGTTTGATTCAGATTTAACGTGCTTTGAGCCAGATTTAAGCATGGTCTTATTTCGTTATTTTTGTGCTTGCGCAAACAGAGAGCTGGGAGCATCGTTTTTAGCAGGGTTTCTAGCTACAAGCAGACAGACATTTCCAAGCAACGAAAATGGAATAAAAAAGATCGATCCTCTCTTCTCACTCCGAGGGTGGCATGGCGCACGTCTTGCCGTGATGGACAGTGTAGAGGAACGGATCGTCACAGTCGTTGTTGATGCCAAAAGCGGCCGAGAGCTGGAGCAGCTCACCGACGATCTTCTGCGGAAGGCTGGGAGTCCGGGAAAGGATGAACATCCCCTGGTGGATCGTTCCCGTCACCTTGTTCTGCGAGCACGAGTAAACCAGCGAGGCCCGGTATCCCTGCATTGCCCGCCCTCGCAGTGATAGCACCCAGTATGGAGCCGCGGGTGGCGGCACCGGCGCGGCGATGGATGGCGCGAGCTGGAGCTTGAGCTTGCCGGGAGAGGTGACGTTCTGGATGGCAAAGCCGGCAGAGGTGTCGAAGCTCGGCGCGGTGGTGTTGGGCGATGCGGTGCTGATGGCGAGATCGATGAGGCCGCGAGCCGCCGCGATGCCTTTCAGCGTGAGACGCATCGCCAGGACCTGGGAGAGGATGGCGTCGCCGGTGGTGCTCAGGTCCGTGGAAGCCGACGTGAGCCGGACGCTCGACTCGAGGTCCCCGACGAAGAGGAGCTGCGCCGAGATGTTGACGATCTTGGGCGTGCACTGCGTCATCTTGTGGACCGACTGACGCAGCGAGTCCACCAGCGCGTTGGCTTGATCCAGGAGGCCATCCAGAGCCTCGAGGCGGGCTCCCTGCGCCAGCAGCGTCGCGTTGCGCTGCTCCGGGGTGGTGGCGTTGGCGAAGATCTCCGCCTGGCTCAGGTCGCCGTCGAGACGCTGGATGCTCTCCATGCACGGCGAGAAGAGGTCGAGCGTCGCCTCCATTTCTCCGATGGCCGAGAAGATCTGGTCTTGGAGCTCCAGCAGCTCGGCGGCGAAGTTCCCTTGCTCGATGGCCGCGGCCACGGACGCGAGCTCCACTGCTGCTCTGGTGGTGTGGCTGTCGTTGGCGACTCGGTCGCAGATGGTTCGAGCGCCCGAGCAGGCGCTTCCAGCGGCGGCCGCAACCTGCTGGACGCCGAGAGATGTGAGCGGGCCGGCAACGTGAAGCCCGACGTTGGTGACGGACATGTTTGGCGCTTGGGCGAAGCTCGAGGTGTTGGGGACGGCGTACACGGCCTGGTTGCAGATAGTCCCGGCCTCGAGCAGCAGCTTGGAGGTGGCGGTGGCTCCAATCTCGTACCACTTGCCGGCGTAGTCCGGGAGCTGGATGTAGTCGAACGTCGGAGGATTCGGACATGTCTTCCGGAGGACCGAGCGTGCGCAGAAGCTTGTTGGAACACGTAAAGGTGGCGGGGAGGCTGGAGATGGAGCTGGAGCTGGAACCAAAGCTTCAGTTGGAGACAAAGCTTCAAGTGGTGATGGTGATGGAGGCAGAAAGACGGGAGCTGAAGACGGCGGCGGGAGTTCTGATGGAGACGGAGACGGCGACGGCGACTGTGGGATGCCAAAGATTTGTGGAGAAGGAACCGGGGGCTCCGCCGGAGCGCTCTCTGGAGAGACTGGCAAGACGGGCCCTTGTTCTGGACTTTCGGCCGGAGATTCTACCGGAGCTTGAGCCGTGCACGAGACGATGAGTAGCGTCGCTGTCAGGAGCGCAAGAACTGCTGTAGAAGCCATCTTGGAAGCTGCATGGAAAAAGAAAAAGATCCATCCGAGTGAGCAAAGAAGTCGGGGTGAAAGAAAGTTCTACCTTTTGAGTGCTACCGAGGCTGAAAAGAACAGGAACAAGCTGGTCGTTTTGAGAAGACAATTTGAAAGCGACGATCCAAGAAGATAAGTTTATACTTGCCGGATTACTACAACGGGCTGATTTCCGGGAGAGATACAGCCATCATCAAACTGATCGATTCCGTTACGTCCAAATCTACAAGCCACCAATCGTCAGTCGACATTTTTCTCCGCACAAAATGGAATGATCTCACTTGACAATTTCCGGTCATTATGGACAAAAAGCCCGATTCGACGAAGCTAACGATCCTGGATCACAATAAAAACCAGTGCTCAGAAGTCAGAAAAACAGGATAGGAATTTCTCGCGATCCGACTGTTGCATTTTATTTTATTGTTTCTGAAGGAGAAGCCAAGCAAACTTCTATAAGATTGAATCCTTTAAAAAATGGATACCAGGCACGAACTTTCGTTTTAGACGCCTGCCTTGCAAGAGCTTAAGACCCCGCGGATCCTTTCCATCAGCTTTGCTGCCGGTAGAGCACCTTCCTGCAAAAGAACCCATGGATTTTAGCAATGAAGTTGAAAGAAGTTTTCTCTTTTTGCTTAGAACTTACGAAACGATCCACAGGCGAGCCGTTCTTGAAGAGAATGAATGTTGGAAGAGCCTCGATGCTGTACTTGCTCGCCAAGTCCGAGTATTTCTCCGAATCGATTTTTACCTGGAAATGAGAAGCTTGGCAACCAATCGAACAAAAAGAGAGAAGAATGGGCTTACCACAGTGATCTCATCCTTCATTGCTGTTTGGACTTCACCAAGGATGGGAACCATGAACTGGCACGGACCACACCTTTCACAGAAGACAACGGCAACTAAATCAATCTTTAGGCACGAAGAAACTTGCGAGGGATTCATTACCACATACCATGTTGCGTAGAAGTCGACGAGCACGGGACGATCCGACTTTTGCAGGAGCTCATCGAAGGATGAGAAGGTCTTCTTACTCGCGCATACCTGCGATTTAAAGGTCATTAGTAGTGATATAGCTCGAAATTTTCGTGAATCACGAGAATCCACTCTAGATGGACACAAATCCCCACATTCTCTAGCTAAATCTCACCTGTAGCGATCGCGCTTGGCGCCCTGCTAACTGCAGTGGCAGCGATTGGAGCTTGCATCCAAAGAAGGCCGTCGTCGCGGGGCTTCTCACGCTCAATCCCTTGCTCAATGCCGACGAAGTGGACGCAGCGCCGGAGATCCTGGCGAGCGGCACCGCCTGTGGCGCTGCCACAAGCTCCATTTCTTCGATACAAACCCTACAAAATGCCCGATCTGTGGCCGTCCAATGCACGGAGCAAATCCAACGGGCATAGACAAATATCTCCGCCACTTCCCAGAATATGCCCGTATTAAAATGTTTAGCAGAATATACGTTTTCTAGCTTCAAAACTAACAGAATGAGCAGCCTTGACAAGAATATTCCGTGTGTGGCCCCACTCTAGCGGCTGAGGGTTTAGGGTTTTGGAAGTGAGGAAGGCAAGGGAAGGGATTATGGCGGCACCAAGGGTAGCCGGGCTGCTCAACAATGTGGCGCGCGTCGCCGTGGCGCTGGGAATCGGCGGCAGCATCCTCAATGCGTCGCTCTACACGGTGGATGGGGGCGAGCAGGCGGTGATCTTCGATCGGCTGCGCGGCGTGCTGGATGAGACCGTCGGCGAGGGCACGCACGTCCTCATTCCGCTGCTCCAGAAGCCCTACATCTTCGACATTCGCACGCGCCCTAGAGCGATCTCGTCGGTCACGGGCACCAAGGATCTCCAGATGGTCAATCTCACGCTCAGGGTGCTGTCGCGGCCGGATGTGGGCAGCCTCCCGTCGATCTTCAAGACGCTGGGCGTGGATTACGACGAGCGCGTGCTGCCCTCGATTGGGAACGAGGTGCTCAAGGCTGTGGTCGCGCAGTTCAATGCCGACCAGCTCCTCACGGATCGCCCATACGTCTCGGCCCTTGTCCGTGAAGGTAAGCTTTCTATCCTCCTTTTCTTCTTTTAGAATGCGATCGATGTAAAGCATTTAGCCTTGTTGTGCCTGTTGGCTTTTTTTAATTGCCTTCGTGATGGATGCTTGATTGTTTTACTCGTTGTTTAGTTTTGTTCTTCATCTTCTCCATGGCAACTTTTTCCGTTATGGATGTTGGTTTTATTCGTATTGCCTGGGCTCTTTCTTACGTATTTTTTCGTCATGGGCTTTACACTTGGTCGATGCATGGCTCTATGGTTTCCAGATGAGAATGAATCTTAGTTCTTACCATCCTCTTTTATTTCTTTTTTCGTTATGGATGTTGGTTTTGTTCGTATTGCTTGGGCTCTTTCTTACGTTTTTTTCTTGACATGGGCTTTACCCTTGGTCGATAAATGGCGCTGCTCTCCAGATGAGAATGAAATGATTGCCTTTGGTCGATGCATGGCGCTATGGTTTCCAGATGAGAATGAAATCTTGACTATTCTCTCTTTTTGTCTTTTTTTTTTCCGTTATGGATGTTCGTATTGTCTTGTCTTCACACTTGGTGGTGCTATGGTTTCCAGATGAGAATGAGATCGTAGTTTTTACTACTGCTTTCTTCTTGTGCTTGCAGGACTTGTGAAGCGAGCAAAGGATTTCAACATCCAACTGGACGACGTGGCCATCACCCATCTCTCCTACGGCACGGAGTTCGCCAGAGCCGTCGAGGCCAAGCAAGTCGCGCAGCAGGAGGCCGAGCGTTCCAAGTTCGTGGTGGCAAAGGCCGAGCAGGAGCGCCGTGCCGCGATCATCCGCGCCGAGGGCGAGGGAGAAGCCGCGAAGCTCATCTCCCAGGCCACCGCCAACGCCGGCTTTGGCCTCATCGAGCTCCGGCGCATCGAGGCTGCTCGCGACATCGCCAACACCCTCTCCAAGAACAAGAACCTGGCCTATCTCCCCGGTGGAAACAACATGCTGCTCAACATCAATCCTGCCAGGCTCGTCAACTAGGCTCTCCCACAGGTACTCCATGGAATAGTTTGTCCAAGTGTTCGTTCTACTTGGAACTTCATATTGTTTTCCTTGTGTTTCTTTTCACTTCAGAAGGTAAATCTCTCGTCCGGGAATTTTGTCTGAGATCTTCCAATAAATCGATGCGAACCAGCCGAGATTATTTTCCAAGTGTAAGATTTACATTCACAAGCGAAATCTAGCAGTCGCCCAGCGCGATTCGAGAAAAAGCCGCAAAGAACTAGTCAGGCTGCGCTACCGTAAACCATGGCGCTGAAAGACTTCACCTCTGGGAGCTCGGCCACCGCTCGAACGTACTTGCTGTCTTGGCGATTGTCCAGCAGCATTCCAACGCTGGAAACGGCGGGGACGAGCTTCGCGAGCGGCAGTCCCACCGCCGGCTGGCCCTGGTAGTATGGAAGCAAGTCTTGCACCATCGTGTCCAGGAGAGCGTCAAGCACAGCACCCAGCGTGTGCTGGAACTCCGCGCTCGAGATCACGTCCCGGGCTTTGGCCACGAGCAGCTGCTCGTCATCGTCTCGGCTGTGAGAACTCTCGGCGACTGGATAGTCTTCTTCCGGGAGCTTGTCATTCTCTGGAAGCAAGTAGCGGCACCAATCCTTCTGCTGCTTCTCGAACGCGGCCTGGATCTGGATGAGCAAGTCCCGGAGCTCGTCGAACGAGTACGCTTTCTTGAGGGAGATGTCTCTCATCACCTCGGTCACCGCTTCTTCCACGTCCTGGACGAGAAGCGCGATCCCATGCAGGGGGAGGAAGTCGCCAAACGCGAGGAACTTGTGCTGGGTGCTGAACGGGAGATCGCCGAACGAGGCAGTGCTGATGAAGAGCTGCCTGCCCAAGAGATTGAGCTGGACCCGGACGAAGAGCTGGACGAGACCCATCCCCCAGGCGGCGCACAGCGTCCTTGTGAAGCTGGAGACCTTGAGCTTCTGCCAGAGATTGAGCTTCTCGTCGGGGGTGAGCGCTTGCGGCCCCTCCTTGCCCGCCATGAGCTGCCGCGTGAGCTCCGAGAGGTTGACAAGCTCGAAGAGCCGCTCGCTGAGGTGCGCGAGCAGCGACGGCAGCGTCGTGGCATCGGCCAGGAGCTGGATTTCGTCGCAATGCCGGCGGAGGTGGAGGATGCGCTCCTCCTCCGTCTCCGCCCTAAGCCTGGATTCCTCCTCCTCCACCGCCCTAGCCCTAGCGAGCGCCGCGGCGCTGTACCTGGTGAATCCGTAGTAGAGCACGCATCCCGCGCCCAGCGCGCCCGCGGCGATGAGAATTGCGCGGCGCCGCCTCCGGAACCACGCCCGGAGATCGCCATAGCACGCCATATGGAGCGGCGTCGTCATCGCCCCTCTTCTTTCTTGCCCCGCTAGGGTTCCATCAGCTCCTCGTCGCGAGCGCCAAAAGCATTATTGGAAAGAATGGAGCTAAAGATTAGGGCTCATGTGGCGTGGTAAGATGGCAATCGTAAATTCTATAAAATATCACAAAATATCTCGATGTTTTTTTTACACCAAGACGATTTCTTCGTCACACTGCTGGAACACGAAATTACAGTCGGCCGCGTCGGACAGTAACTCGTCAATATCCACGCAGGAGTTACCCTGCGTGGTGGAAGTTTTACCCTGTAAGACGAAAATGGAGAGGTAAGTGTTTTTTAACCCGCGTGAAGTTCATGCTCGACTACTCACCACTGGGACGCTGTTCATGGCCTCGTGAACCTCTTCCTTGGAGATTGTGCCTCTCATCTGCCAAGATCCACGAATCAATGGAGAAATTTTCGAAAAGAAATCGTTCGCTCTCTCACCTGTGTAGTCTCGTAATCCTTCTCTAGCTCTATGAGCGTTTGCTGCGCCACTAAAGCCTCGAATTCCTTGCCAACGTTCTCCAGCCCTGATTTCGACGAGCTCGCCCCGCCCGGATTGTAGTCTAGATCCGGCATTGTGATCTTGTTGTGGCTACTGCAGCTGCCCGACGATGATCCCGATCCTCCGCAGCAGCCGCCACTCGAGGCTCTTACAGAGATTACTGCGGATTTGGCCCTCCTTTCCCTGAGATTGGAGGAGATTTTCATCCGCGGTGTCGCCAATGCCGCTGCTATGGATTCCATTTGGATAGAGCTCTGTTTTTAGGGCTCTTGGTTGAGGGGAGTTATATCAGGGCTTCCAGGATGATGACGAGGACGCCAGCGGCGAAGCGGCCGCGAGTTCTAGAGCTGCTGGAGCGCGAGATCGAAGTGGCGCACTCGCCGGCAGCAAGGAATCCTGTGCTCGATGATGGAATGGCGGCTATGGTGCCGTATGATCAGCGAAATCTTGAGCTCGCCGGTTCCTATCCAGAGGACGATGATGCCGGCGATCACGATCGCGACTGGGATTCGATGCGCTGCAGCTATAAATGCCGAAATATGGTGAGTCTGGGTTTAGGGTTCTTCGATTTTCTAGAGGTTTTTCTGCGGGAATGTAGGTGAAATCGGAGCTACTCGAGACGCTGGATCGCAGAGAAAAGCAAGTTGTAGAGTACGAAGCGGCATTTAAACAGCTAAAAGCTCGCGGTGAGTTCCTCCCTTTCTCCTTTCGAGACTTTGATTTTGTCACAGAAAGCGAGAACCAAAGCCTGATTGCGCGCGTGAAGTCACTAGAACAAAGTTTGGCAGCTGCTACGTGCAGAGAAGAAGCTCTACGTACGCAGCGAGCTGAGGAGGTGACTGTGGGAGAAGAACGATTTCGCAAGCACCTACTTCGTTGCAACGAAATCCAGGCAAGCTTTCATACCCAGTGTGGATTTTTCTTTTTTACTTAACGCTAGAATCGTTGTCTATAGGAAAAGTTGATGGCAGAGATTCGATCAAAGTCCGAGGCCGAGACAAGAGCTAAGGAAGCGGAAAACGAAATCTCGTCACTCAAAAACGAGCTTGCAAGCTTGCGTGACAGCTCTGCTAAAGAAATTCGTCGTCTGGAAAGGGATATACAAGGGATGGAAGAGAACAACGAGTTTTGCATGTCTAAAATGAATGCTGAGGTTTAGTATTGGATCGTTGATTTGCTGTAATGGCTTGTGTGTGAATTTTTTCAGAATGATGCATGTAGACGGGAGACCGAGTGCGTATCAGAGGAGCTTTCGTATTTGCGCGTGCAACATGGAGAGCTTGAAGAGAAACTTAACAATGTAAGTAAGAAATTTGTGTTCTTCACACATGTGTTTATTTGCTTCTGTATTGCAGATACTGCAGGAAAAAATGAACCTTGAAAGAGAGCTCGCTACCGCGTCAAGTAAGCTTTCCAATACACGTATGACGGACAGTCAAGAGGCGGAGGCAGTAATCAACAGTCTGCGAGAGGAATTAAAACATCAGGTCAAGTGGAGTTTGAAGTTTGTCATTGAAAATCTCTCTTACTGTTTTTTTCTTTTAAAGTCTGCTGAAATTTCAGAGGCGAAGAAGCTGAAGGCAAATTACGTGAAGCAGCAGGCAGTGGAAGAACAACTTGATACTCTAAGAAAGCGCGCAGAACAAGCAGAAGCCAAGCTGGTAGACTATGCTGACGTGAAGCTCCGTATATCCGCTTTGGAATGTGATCTGAATGCTTGGGACGATGTCCTCAAAACCATCCCAGGAAACGTCTCTCGAGATCAGATCCCCGAGAAGCTAGTTAGCTTGCAGAGGTACATTTGCTTAGTTCTTTTGAAGATTGCGGCTACTTATGATTGAATTCAGGGAGTTGCTGGTCAGACTATCTGAAAATGGAGGGCTTAAAGCTAAAGTTGAGGAGTTACAAGTCGCACTGGCGCGGACTCTGATGGAAAAACAAGAATCGGAGTCTGCTGCTGCATCAGCACGTCAACATGCAGAAGGAGCTCGAGGAAGAATCTCTCGCCTGGAACGCCAGGTATTCTGACACATGATTTCTTCTTGTTGTGGTTTTCTTCAAGCTCTGCGTAATGGCAGGTTGTTTCTTTGACACGAGAAAGAGACGGAGTAAAAGCCATCCTTGCTTCATATGATGAAGAGGAATCGTTCCTTTTGCAACAACATAAGGCAGCTTCGTCTACATCTGTACTTGCGACTCCTGAGAAGTCTAAGCAGCGGCGAATTGAGGTAGAAAAATATGTCAATGATAAGTTGATGTTTTTTGTGTTCATACAGGAGCTGGAGAGTCTCTTAGCTAGCTCGCAGGAGACGATCAAGGTCATAGAGAAGGAATTAGAAGAAAGCATTGGAACGTCAAAGGAGCGTCAAATCGCTGCCGATGGACTCTCAGCCGATCTTGAAGCTGCACGCTCTAAAATTTCATCTTTGGAACGCGAATCGCTGCAATTACGGCAAGAAATTGGAACCCTTGAAGGAAAGGTAATAGTAGTACTTTCTTTCTGTATTATTTTCTGACTTTTGCCTCAAAGCTTGCTTGCGGTGAGTTTGATCCTTCCAAGACCAAAGTCTTGAAGCTGCGAACAAGCTTGGACACTACAGAAACGTCTCACCCGGTTGTCACTTCTATACCTGTTGAGAGTGCCACGCACGGTATGTTCGGTTATATGTTTTAAATCGCGTCCTTATGGTGAAATCACCGTGATATGCAGAGCAAATTGCATCTATTCTTGAAAGCAAGGACAAGATTGCTATGCTGACGGGCAAAGTGGGCGCACTAGAGCAGGAGATTTCTACGTTAAAAAAACGTGAAAACAGGTTAGAATAACTGCGCTTGAGATTTTGTTAATCTGTCTTTGTTCCAGATACATGCAAGTGTTTGCCGAAAAGGCTTTTACTTTTAGGACGGCATGTGGTTTGATCTTTGGTTACGAGGTGATTTATGCACCACACTTGTTTCTTTTATTTAACTTGGTGCTGCAGATATTGATGAACGAGAAGCCCGATTCCGCAGTTACGTTTTTCAAGCTCCGTTCGGTTTACTCAAGAGATAAGGAGTACGAAACACTTGAGTTTCAGTATACAGCAAATGGACATGCAGTTGGACGCATCGATATGCTGGTATGCTTTTTGCTTTTGCCTGTCGTTGACCTCTCAAAACGCTCTTTTTGATGCAAGGCAAATGATTATACAACTTCGCCTGAAATCGACCGTCAGGTAACTGAGAGAGTCGTTTTTAAAGTCACTCAATATTTACTATGAATCACAGGTGACGACATTTTTGCAAGGCTTCAAATCGATACCTGCTTTTATAGCCAACTTGACACTCGAGCTGTTCAACAAGGGGACCATTGGCTGAGGGAAGCACAAGGCTACAAACTCCGCCGAGTGTCTCTTGTACGCATGGAGTAGATGTTAGCGAGTAACAAGTAAGCCGATCCATTGTTTGAGTCCATCTCAAGCGTGCGCTTTGCAGCATGGGCACCGCGCCGGAGATCACTGTGACTTCGGCAGGCACCGAGGAAGCACTTCCAGTCGACAGAACCCGTGAGGGACGGCATTGTTAGCATGAGCTCCCGTGCCTCGTTGAGGTGCCCGGCTCTAGCCAGCAGATCGACCATGCAAGTGTAGTGCTGCTTCGATGGTTGCAGCTGGAAATCCATGCTCATCGACACAAAATGGGACCTGGCAGTGTAGAGGTCTCCGTCGTGGCTGGAGGCTATCAGGATAGAGAGAAAGCGAGTCTGATCCGGTTGAAGATGGCCTTGGCCTCGTCGACGTGCCCGTTCTGAGCGTACGTTACGTAGCATCGAGTTCCAGGAGACAGTCGTGCTGTGGCATCTCGCGAAAGAGGTGAAGGCTCGGATGACATGCCCGTTCTGGGTGTAAGCAGCGAGCATCGATTTTCACATAATGTCGTGTCTCTGAGGTACGTCGTCGAAGATTGTTCGCTCCAACCAAGTTTCCACTTGCAGAGATCATCGACGTTGTGCTCCGGCATCTCGTCGAAGATTCGTTTGGATTCTTCGAGATGCCCGCCTTGGGCATATGTTGTGAGCAAGTTGGTCCAAGAGACTACGTGTCGGTGTGGCATGGTATCGAAAAGATATTTTAGGTATTGCAGGTTACTTGTAAGGACTAGCATTGAATCCAAGACACCAATTCACGCTCGGCGCTATCAAAATGCCGGTTTATGAACATAGAGGTCCAGGCTAAATAGATCAGCATGAAAGGTATATCCTGCGAGTTTCTTTACTGGCATAGAATCGAACACACGTTTAGCTGGTAATGGAATATCGTTGTCCATTAGACGAGACGTGGCGGAGATGCCCGTTTTGTGCGTAGGCCACGAGCATCGAGTTCCAGGAGACGATGTTGCGGTGTGGCATGTGATCGAAGAGGGATTTGGCGTGGTTGAGATGGGAGAAGGCGTCTTCCCTGTGGTCGTGCATGGCGGCAAATATGGCAGCGGCATGCTTGGCGCTGCCGCATTTGCCGAAGAGCTCGATGAGCTTGTTGAGGAGGAAAGTTGGCGGCGGGGAAACGTGCATGGATGATGGATTGGCGTCGGGTGGTGGAGGTGCTGATGACATCCAAAATTCTCCTCGTGGTATCATTGTAAGTTTTAGGGAGCTGACCAAATCATAGTTCTGAGCTAAAAAGGTATCCTGCTATGCCTGCTCCTGCTTTGATTCCAGATGGTGAATCCTGCGTGTGCAACCAAAAAGAAAGCAAGCAGTCAGAGCCGAGAATACCAGACGGAGAGATAAGTAATTGCATTGCCTCCAAGTACGGATTGGGAAAAAGCTTATCATGCATCTCCCAAAATCACCGTCTCGAAGAAACTTTGAAGGCACCTGCGAAATCATAAATTCAACATTCACCTTGGGAGCATTGCTCACTGCAGCACGTCGCAGATTTTTGTCCTCGATCCACTTACATAACCTTGGAAGGCCAGGAAGGGGCGTTAAATTCTTCGCTGCGAGCCTACAAAGCTATAAGCATCACTGAAACAATCGGAAAATAGCAGAACAAGAAGCTCACTGGCGGAAGTAGGCCTCCTTGTCAACTAGAAACTTGGCACGTTTGAAGGAAGGGAAGTCATCCAATGTGTCACTTATATGTGGTTGCAAAAAAACTCCTTGGTGATTGGAACACCTTGATAGGCTATTTACAATAACAAAAATTACTCTTTAAGTTGAGACAGGAGAACAGTCCTGAAGCAGAATGCCTGACAATGCAATGGATCTGTATTGCATAGCCTTCGACGTGGAAATGAAGGAAGTGCCTGCTGTTTCCTCTCCACATCGCTCTAAGGATTCCACAGGGCCGTCAATCCTCTCACTTAAGCTTGTTCCGCATTTTACCCTAGCTCCACCTTGGTGGAGAAGGTGTGGCAACGAAGGAGATGGGGCTCATGGTTCGAGCTGTTTGCAACGTGATGGCTGTACGGCATAAGCTCAAGCCTGGATCACTTGGCTGCATTTATCAAGTTCGTGATTCTGTCGGATTCTGATTCACTGCTGCAATTCGTGAAGAAGGTACATTTGTTGTATATGATCCCTGTTTTCAATCTGAAGAGACTTCATACAGCCGGAGGATGACAAGACTATGAGATTCTCCATCGAAGCAGAATGTGCTACCTGAGCTGGAAATACTGTGTTACCTCATAGTTTTGATCTACTTGATCGACCAGAAGCAGTGTAGGCAGGTGAATCCGCTACTTGCTTCGCAGGTGCTTACTTTGTTTTTTAGGCCAGGGCTTGCTCAGATGCAGGTATCAAGACATTGCAACAGATGAATCGGAGGACATTGGCATCAAGGCTGTAATCCTACTAGTCACTTTGCTGACTCTCTTGCGGGGATAGAGGTGTACTTTTGGATGGTTTACGGAATGTACTGTATGTTTTCTCTGACCTTCTTGCTCTTCACCAGCGACTCTACGGCATGATGAATTAGAGCAGGTAGTGCCTTACTGATGTTGTTTCCAGGAAACCTTGTTGAATTTCCTGTTAAGGAACTACCTTCATTACAATCTCTACGATCAAGCAGAGAAGCTTCATTCAACGTCTCAGCGATCTGACTCACATTCGAATCAGCAGCTGATCAATTATATGGTCCTTTCTATCGCTAGTGTTGACAGGAAATTCATTGGCAGCTCTATCTTGGAAAAATCAGAACTATCCAATTGGAATACATCATGCCGCAAGAAAAACACCGACAATTCCCCGTGGCTTCCGGATACAATGTAGCAAATGGGAGTGATTGTTGGACTCCAATTGGGTGAGATTCCAGGTTTAGACAACCAAAGCCCTCCATCCTTACTCTGAGCTAACGAACGGATGCAACTTTTCAGTCGTTTCTTTCAGTCTGCTTTTGGTGACTTAGGAGCTGTTCAGATCCGTTGCTGACAAGTTCTCCGCCACATTCTACGCTGACAAGACGCACAATCTCATTGTCCCAGACAGGTTTGCGCAACATCAGTATCTCCACTCGGTAATCTCCCTAGCAGATGAAGCTCCCCTCACAAAAATAACTTTTGTCTATCTAAATAAAATAGAACTTAGTTAGGGTTAGGACAGCTGTCAGGATTAGGGTTACGTTAGCCGAATAAAGTTAGGAGAAGTAAAAGAAAGCCCTAAAATGCTAGAATGACCTCTTGGTCGAAAATAGCATAGCAGCACCGCTGCCTCACTCTACACTTCTCCGCGCTCTCCAGCTCTTTGTTGTGCGTGTTCGGACGAGCTATGACAGTCTTGTTGTAAGTGTTGAGGCAGAAGGCAATTTAGATTGATTAATCGATCGTGTCCCTAGATGCAAATACCTCAGCTAATACCTAATAGCCTCTTCGAAAGTAAATGAAGAAATGTTTTATTAGCACTCAGAGGAAAGCTTTTATTTCTCTTTATTTGTTTCGCTGTTCTCTGTAATTTATCCATTAATAGGAGTTTCTGTCACTTCCATAGGCACCCATTCTTCCTCCTTCCGTGTCTCTCCAGTCTCTATGTTGATAGAGATAACGTCTCCAGCTTCTAAAGACAACTTATTTCCAGCTTCTGAAGACAACTTAGTTCCACGTCCTATCTTTGCTCCAACGTTGTATACCAGGACACCTTCGAAAATACCATCAATTTCTTCAGTTGCTGGCAGATCGACACCATCCAGTCGAGTGCTCCTGGTCTTGTACGTGAAAGGAATTCGGCACTTAGCTTTAGTACATTCAAAGGTTAGGTTCGCCTCCTCATTTGGCTTGACATCTTTGACAGTGATTGTGGACTGAAACTGGATTGCGTTCTGAGTGGCCTTACCAAATTCGTAGGTCTTTGTTGTTTCAGTCCCAATAGTCAGCGTAAACGTAGCACTTGCAACTTCAGGCTTCCCAGCGGTTAAAGACACGCTTGTGCTCATAGAAAAGGTGTCAGAGGTGCTCCACGTTTGGCTGGTGGTCAGTGTTTCAGACAAGGTAACCTGCGCCTGTAAATCTGCCGTTTTTTCACCGTCGTTCTTCAGGTAGCTGCGGCCAACCACCAGGGTTTCAATCTCCCGCATTTCGGCCAACTCGAGCAGATACTTTACATCAAATATGCTTGTATGCGACACAGCCTTGCTCACTTCCAGGTGGGTCTCTTTATCGTTGATGCTGTCGGCAATGGCACATAGGGAACTCACCCAGTAATCAGTGTAGCGCTTGCACAACTTTTGGTTGACTGTCGAACGGAAGGCTACAACTTTGTTGCTGAGTTTGATGGGCTCGAACAAGCACGCCGGAGTGGTAAGTGCCTTGGAACGTTCGATGTCGGTCCATATCCAATTGGGACTTAGCCTCCAGAAGCGGTCCCTTTTGATGCTGCACATCGCTACATTACCATCCACAGTGGGGACAACTTCAAAAGCCGCGTGAAGGTCCGGATTGTTCTCGAGGTTGAATTGTAGCCAGATTTCCTGCCCACGTTCAGCATGCACGCACATGAACTTGTTGTTGCCGCCCTTGAACATGACATAGCGTGGAAGTGTGAGTGCAGTATCTTCTGCAGAAGTCACTTGCAAGCTCTCCTTGGACGTATCATCAGAAGCTCTGAATCCCCTTTCCAGGTTTTTCACGGTATGACCACCAAGATACTTTCCATTCAGCACCGATTTGAACGAATAGGTGTTTGAGTCGATCTGCTTCACCTCAAACTGACAGTCAGTATCGGTGGATGCAGGTGTGCCCTCTCGATCAGCAACTACCCAGCCACCATCCTGAAGAACACGCCAGAATCTTCCATTTGCTGCTCGTAAGAACACAGTATCTTTCTTCAGGTACAGGATTTGATGAGTTGCTAACCGGGACTTGCTCTGTTCCGAGAAAGTCAAGTAGGGACGCTTTGTGTTATCCTCCCCGCTCGACTTGAAGTTGAGCCTCAAGTAGCCCCCAGAGCTCTTTACTGCTACATAGCGGGGCAGGAGAGTCACAGCTGGAGCATTATTATCCTACGAACACACAAACAAACATTAGAACGAAACAGGACCTCTTGAATCACATACAGGTGTCTTAGCATCTTCTTGTTTAGAATTGTCCAGCGAGGCTTTGATTCCGTCCTGTTCAGGATCAGAAATTTTCATATGAAACTCAAGTCGTTACCTTTCCTATGCTGATATTTGCGGATCCTCCAACCTTTGGAAGCAAACGGTGTGAAGCCATGGAATACCTAAGATTTTGATGAGTTGCTCAGAATGAAGTAGCGAGGTGAGGAGAGGATAAGGCGCTTCTGATGTTATATATTCAATCAATATTTGTTTCTTAATCAAACCTCTGTGGCAAGTTGACGAGTTTGGATCTTGACATTAAGCAGATTATTGGTTGCTTTCAAAATTCAATGCGCGTGGCTCACATCAATATTTTTGTAAAGTTTAACTAGTGCACGAGCCCCATGGTTAAGACATTGTCAAAGCACATTTGTAATGAACTGCTGATAGTGCTGGATGATACACAATCGCTTTCTTTACTATGTAAACAAAACCAAAGCAGCAAACATGCACGTGATAATGTAGGTCCAACTGTCAATTCGTAAGGGCTGTGAGTGCCGCTCGGCAAGCTCTGGTCACGCTGCTGGAGGGCCGCCCATTACGAGCTCTTGTTTTTGGGTGCTGTGGGCTCCTCTCTTGGCACTATACTTGATGGCGGCACTGACACTCTGTCTACAGCACTTCAAGCTTCCGAGCTCCACTCCCATGGGCGCCCTGTGTTAGGGGCGCAGTGGGCTCCTAGGAGCGCCGCCCATGGGCTGCGACTGCTGAGTGCTGCGAGCTCCATTTTGAGCGAGTTCCCATCCTGGACGGGAGATTTCCGCATGGGCATTCCTTTCCAAGCAAAACCTACTTTTGCCAATGCCAACTCCACTAGATTGTGATATTTAAGCTAGGGTAGATTCCATGCCAATGAATACAAACTTTGGCAATGGCAAAGGATGTGGGTACGCAACACTGAAAACTAGAGGGACCAAGAGTGATAATTTTGCATTCATTGTATTGTGGCTTCATGCCTCCAGTTGTCCAAGAAGGATTCACCTAGCCAACTGTGACAAAACAGCATTTCTCACCCCCTGGGGCATCTTTGTGTACAATGTGCTCCCTTTTGGCTCAAACACATGTATTATTATCAGCTTGATTCTAGCTGTTGTGTCTAGTGGAAGAGAAGGTAAAGTTAAATTGATCAGTTCGGACTGATATAATGTTTAAATATACATGAATAGTGATTTGATTAGCATATTGCTTAAAGCTTTGTGATACAGGAAACTATCCATGTGATTCTTTATGGAATGATAGATAATAATATCAATACGGTATGCAGGTCCATCTACCAATCTAAGTCAATTTTATTTACCAAGGCCTCACTTTCAGTGCAGGTCAAAGGTGTTTGAAGAATTCACAATCTAACACATTATAAAATGTTTTCATGATAAAATTATTGGAATGGAATTGAGAATATAATCTACTATAATCTCAAAATGACATTTGCTGTATAATTCATCTGGAAACAAACATGCCTACGGTTGGATAACCACATGCATCCTTTCAGAAATTGAGAAATTTAAGACTTTGGTATGTGATCCCACACAAAAGAATGACTATACTTGTCAATTAGCAAGGTTGTCTCCTCTTGGAGGATTAGTAATCCCACTTCTATCAGCTGGATTCCAGCTGTTATGTTCCAAGAAGTGGTTAAGTTGCAATGACCATTGAAAATATGGATTATTGACCCTGGACTAGAAGGTTGTACTGTGGAAAAGAGCGGGAGTGAAGTCACTATAAGATTTCGCAAGCAGTTGGATTTCTTTGTTTCTAGAATCGTTGTCCATAGGAAAAGGCAGAGATTCGATCAAAGTCCGAGGCTGAGACGAGAGCTAAGGAAGCGGAAAACGAAGTCTCCTCACTGAAAACCGAGCTTGCAAGTTTACGTGACAGCTCCGCTAAAGAAATTCGTCGTCTAGAAAGGAACATACAAGGGATGGGAGAGAACAACGAGTTTAGCATGTCTAAAATGAATGCTGAGGTGAATTATTTGGATCTTTGGCTTGCTGTAATGGCTTGTGTGCGATTTTCTTCAGAATGATGCATGCAGACGGGAGACCGAGTGCGTATCAGAGGAGCTTTCCTATTTGCTCGTGCAACATGGAGAGCTTGAAGAGCAAGCTATGTATATCTGCTTTGGAATGCGATCTGAATGCTTGGGAGGATGCCCTCAAAGCCATCCCAGGAAACGCCTCTCGAGATGAGATCCCTGAATAGAAAAGCTAGTTAGCTTGCAGAGGTACATTTGCCAGGTTTTTCTATTGATTTCAGGGAGTTGCTGGTCAGTAAAGCTAAAGTCGGGGAGTTACAAGTCGCACTGGAGGACTCTGATGAAAAAAAACAAGAATCCGCGTCTGCTACGTGAACATGCAGAAGAAGCTCGAGGAAGAAACTCTCGCCTGGAACGCCAGGTATTCTGACACGTTGATTTCTTGTTGTGGTTTTTTTCAAGGCTCTGCGTTGATGGCAGGTTACAGAGTAAAAGCCATCCTTGCTTCATATGATGATGAGGAATCATTCCTTTTGCAACAACATAAGGCAGCTTCATCTACATCTGTACTTGCGACTCCTGAGAAGTCTAAGAAGCGACTAGGAAAAAATGTCAATGATAAGTTGATGTTTTTTGCTGGAAAGTCTCTTAGCTAGGACACAGGAGACGATCAAGGTCATAGAGAAAGAAAGCATTGGAACGTCAAAGGAGCTTCAAGTCGCTTCTGATAGACTCTCAGCCGTGAAGCTGCACGATCTACCATTTCATCTTTGGAACGCGAATCGTTGCAATTACGGCAAGAAGTTGGAATCCTTGAAGGAAAGGTAATCTTTCTGTATTATTTTCTGACTTTTGCCTCAAATATAACCAAACATACGGTAACAGGTACAGAAGGGTGAGACGTCTCTGTAGTGTCCAAGCTCAAGACTTTGGTCTTGGAAGGATCAAACTCACCGCAAGCAAGCTGTTTTCAATCGTATCCTTATGGTGAAATCACCGGAAAAATCAATGCAAGGACAAGATTGCTATGCTGACGGGCAAAGAGGGCGTGCTAGAGCAGGAGATTTCTACGTCATAAAAACGTGAAAACAGGTTAGAATAACTTCGCTTGACTGTCTTCGCTTGATACATGCAAGTGTTTGCTGAAAAGGCTTTTACTTTTAGGACAGCGTGTGGTTTGATCTTTGGTGAGGTGATTTATGCACCACACTTGTTTCTTTGATTTAACTTGGTACTGCAGATAGAGAAGCTCAATTCCGCAGTTACGTTCCAAGCTCCGTTCGGTTTACTCAAGAGCTTGAGTTTCAGTATACAGAAAATGGACATGCTGGTATGCTTTTTGCTTTTGCCTGTCGTTGACCTCTCAAAACGCTCTTTTTGATGCAAGGCAAATGATTATACAACTTCGCCTGAAATCAACCGTCAGGTAACTGAGGGAGTCGTTTTTAAAGTCATTCAATATTTACAATGAATCACAGATGACGACATTTTTGGGCTTCAAATCGATACCTGTTTTTATAGCCAACTTGACACTTGAGCTGTTCAACAAAGGCACCACTGGCTGAGGACAGCACAAGGCTATAAACTTCCCCCAGTCTCTCTCGTACGCATGGAGTAGATGTTAGCGAGTAACGAGTAAGCCGATCCATTGTTCGAGTCCATCTCAAGCGTGCGCTGTGCAGCATGGCCACCGCCCCGGATATCACTGTGACTTCGGCAGGCACCGAGGAAGCACTTCCAGTCGACAGAATCCGTGAGGTACGGCATCGTTAGCATGAGCTCCCGTGCCTCGTTGAGGTGCCCGGCTCTAGCCAGCAAATCGACCATGCAAGTGTAGTGCTGCTTCGTCTGTTGCAGCCGGAAATCCATGCTCATCGACACAAAATGGGACCTGGCAGTGTAGAGGTCTCCGTCGTGGCTGGACGCTATCAGGATAGAGAGAAAGCAGACATCGTCGCAATGATTCAAGAGTTTGATCCGGTTGAAGATGGCCTTGGCCTCGACGACGTGCCCGTTCTGGGCGTACGTTGCGAGCATCGAGTTCCAGGAAACAAAGTCGTGCTGTGGCATCTCCCAAAAGAAGTGGCAGGCTCGGATCAAGTGCCCGTTCTGGGTGTAAGCAGCGAGCATCGAGTTCCACATAACTTCGTCTCTCTGAGGTACGTCGTCGAAGATTTGTTTCGCTCCAACCAAGTTGCCGTTTTGCGAGCTTGCAGAGATCATCGACGTCCACGACACGAGGTTGTGCTCCGGCATCTCGTCGAAGATTCGTTTCGATTCTTCGAGATGCCCGGCTTGGGCATATGCAGTAAGCAAGTTGGTCCAAGAGATGATGTCTCGCTGAGGCATGGTGTCAAAAAGGTATTTCAAATATTCCAGGTTACTTGTAAGGACTAGCATTGAAAGCATTGAGTTCCAAGACACTAAGTCTTGCTCGGGCATGTTTTCAAACAAGGCTCTAGCGCTATCAAAATGCCGGTTTTGGGCATATGCCACAAACATAGAAGTCCAGGCCACGGTATCTTGCATGGGCATAGAATCAAAAACCAACCTTGCCTCACAAACTTTACCTTTGCTAGCAAGGACTATCAGCATGGAGGTATATCCTGCAAGATTCTTTACCGGCATGGAGTCAAACACACGTCTCGTTAGCTCCAAATGCCCGCTAATAGCATAAGCTGACAGAATCGTTGTATAAGAGACGAGATCCCTGTACGGCATCTCGTTAAAGAGCGAGGCGGCGCGGCGGAGATGCCCGTTTTGTGCGTAGGCCGCGAGCATCGAGTTCCAGGAGACGATGTTGCGGTGCGGCATGCGATCGAAGAGGGATTTGGCGTGGTTGAGATGGGCGTTTCGCGAGAAGGCGACGAGCATGAGGTCCCAGGAGAAGGCGTCTTTCCTGTCGTCGTGCATGGCGGTGAAGATGGCAGAGGCGTGCTTGGCGCTGCCGCATTTGCCGAAGAGCTCGATGAGCTTGTTGAGGAGGAAAGTTGGCGGCGGGGAGAAACGCGCATGGATGATGGATTGCACGTGCTGGGCGTCGGCGAGGGTGGTAGAGGTGCTGATGAGATCCAAAATCTTTCCTGCGGTCTCACCGTCCAAATTCATTGTCATTGTAAGTTTGTGTGCATACTTTAGTTTTTCACTTGAAAGTTGGTAAATGGTGGCAAAAGATTCAACCAGTTTTTGAGAAGATGCCATCGAAAGACGTGCGGTGAGCGTGGATCGAACACGCGGCCTTCAGATCTTCAGTCTGACGCTCTCCCAACTGAGCTATCCCCGCTTGATATATTTCATCAAAATCAATGCCAACTATCGTCCTGTCGATCCTCGCCCATGAAACTGATAGCGAGAACACATCAGTAAGATTGATATTTACAGCGATCAAATCGTTTTGTTTGCCAACACCACAAACGCGGATCCAAAGTTTTGCTCCAGTACCGACTTGATCTCCACGGCGGTGTGCTTGAGACTCCCGCGGCTGTTGCAAGCACACAGCAAGCAAAGCCACTCCACCGCGGTAGCACGATACGGCATGGCCCTCACGAGTTCTTGCGCGTCGATCAAGTATCCCGCCCTGGCCAGCAAGTCCACCATGCAGCAGTAGTGGTGCTTTGTGTGGGAGATCCCAAAGTCTTCCTTCATCGACACAAAGCACTTCTTCCCGGCCAGAGTCCTGCCTTCTCGGCCGCAAGAAGCCATGAGAGACACAAAGCAAACCTCGTCGACGCGAGGAGCCACCTCCAAGTTCATCTCCTCGAATGTGACAAACGCTTGGCTGGAGCGGCCATGGTAGCTGTAGAGTGCCACCATTGAGCTCCACGAAACCGAGCTCCGCTCCGGCATTTGATCGAAGAGTCTCTTTGCTTGAGCGGCGTGGCCCCTCTGTGCGTAGGCCGAGATGGCTGTGTTCCAGGAGATTGTGTCCCGCTCGGGCATGTCCTCAAACACGCGCGCAAGCTCTTTGTGGAACCCGTTCTGTGCGTAAAGCTCCAGCATCGTGTTCCACGAGACGATGTTCTTGTGCCTCATCGCATCAAACATCCTCTTGGCGTCCTTCGCGAGCCCGGCTCTCGCGAACGCAGTGAGCATGGAGTTCACTGATGATAAGTTCCACACAGGTATGGAATCCAGCGCTGCCTTTGCGTCTTCCACTTGCCCGTTCTCTGCAAAAGCCGCCACCATCGTCGTCCACGAGACCAAGTCCCTGCATGGCATGCCGCCGAACAGGAGCTTCGTGTGGTGCAGGAGCCCATGATGAGCAGTCGCGGCTAGCATGGTGTTCCAGGAAATCAAGTCCCTCAGTAGCATCGAGTCGAAAATCTCTCTAGCACGATCAAAGTCTCCGTTTTGCTCGTAAGCAGCGAGCATGGAGTTCCACGAGACGAGACTAAACTCCGGCATTGTCTCGAAGGTCTGCCGTGCAAGAGCAATCTGCCCGCTTTGAGCGAACGCTGTAAGAAGAGAAGTCCAGGAGAACACATCACGCTGGAACATCTCGTCAAACAAGCGCTTGGCCTCCTCCAAGTTTCCATTCTGTCCGTACATGCTTATCATCGAGTTCCAGGAAAAAAGGCTCCACTCCGGCATTGCATCGAACACTTGTTTGGCCTGCTCGACGAGGCCCATCCCTGCATTTGCCGCTACGAGACAAGACCACGCCACCAGATCCCGCAAGGGCATCGCCTCAAACATCTTCATTACTTCATGGACGTGTCCCTGTTGAGCATGTAAAGCTAGCATCGTCGTCCACGCAAATAAATCCGGCTCTGGCATTTGGGAGAAGAGTTCCACCGCTTGCTCGGTCTGTGCGTTTCGCGAATACCCGCTGAGCATTGCCGTAAAGGAAACAAGGTTCCAAACTGGCATTTGGTCAAAGATCTCTCTCGCCTGGTCCACATATCCGCAGCGGGCATAAGCCGTCAGCATGGACGTCCACGAAACCAAATCCCTGTGAGGCAGCTCGTCGAAGATCTTCTTCGCTTTGCCGATACGCCCAGCTCGGGCATACGCATTTAGCATTGCTGTCCAAGACTCCGGCGTCTTCCGTGGCATCTGATCGAACACGCGCTGCGCCTCCTCCATATGCCCGTTTCGGGCACAAGCCACCAGCATTACCACCCAAGTGAAGCCGTTCTTCTCTCTGACGTCGTTGAAAGCTCTCCGAGCGCCATCTAGGCTTCCAAGCTTCCCATACTGCTCAATCAGCCTGTTGTAGATTACTGTGTCGGGAGCTCCCAAGGATGACCTAATGCGAGAGTCAGTTTCCTCAAGCATGGAAACCTCCTTGCAGGCCTGTATAAGGTGCAACCACTGGTACGTATCCATTCTCGAACCTGTCATTTTTGTACAGACATCTCGGTGGCAAACTTAAGGCCTAAAAAGAAACAGTCAACGGTCAACTTTTTTGGTTTTAAGCAACGCGAAAAGGTTGCATAAATTTAGGGCAGATAGCCCTATTTTTCTTTGAAGGCATGTTTTTATTTTGAAATTGACAATCGCAACCACCAATCAAAAGCATACAGTGTACATTGGATTGGAGCTCGATTTATTTAGAAAGGAAGCAGAAAGGAAGGGGGAGAGATATTCAAACTAGCATGGTTCCTCGGGTGGTGGAGCAGCAGGCTCCAGGATTTGGCTTCCAGGGGGATGGCGGCGATGGTAGTATTTCCTCTTGACCAAGAAACCCAGGCACAGTGCGGCCAAGAGAGCACCACAAACCGCTCCCGCAGCAATGCCACCTTTTTGTGCAAGACTGAGCCCGTGATCGCCACCATAGCCACTCGGAGTCGTGCTGTATGGATTCAGAAATGGAGACACTGGTGATGGCGATGGAGCCGGAAGTGGAGATGGCGATGGAGGAGATCGTGGCGGAGGTAGTGGGGGATCGAGCGGCGGAGCTGGATGAGGCGAATATGGCGGATAAGCGGGGCAGACGCACGGCGGAGGCGGATGACAGCGTTTTGGCGGACGTGGTGGCGGCGGCGATGGATAGATGAGAGGCCAGGCTGTGAGTGGAGCTGGGAGCTGGACAAGAACGACGAGCAGCGCAGGGACGAGGTGTCCTAGAAGCCGAAGACGAAGAGGAGGAAGACGAACAATTGGCCCGGCCATTCCATCCTTCCAGCTTCTCCGCGTGTTATCCTTGGACCTTCTCTTCATTCTTCCTCTCCCACGTTGGTTCTCCTCCACTGCGAAACGCTCACCTCTCTTTATCTCTGGTCGATCAGCTGGAACACATCTCCCTGTTATCTCGTCTCCTCCCAAAAGCCAGCATTTAAGTACGCCAGGAAAGCTTGCTTGCGCCGGGGCGAGTGGAAAAAAATGGTAAGATATCCTCAACTTGCAGCTCGTGTCACTGTCAACTTGCATAGCTCGTGCTCGTTCGCGTCCCTGCAATGCCAAAACACCTCACAGCTGAGTACGACCGAAGGAATGAAAACTCTGACCATTTGATGAGTAGAATCCAAGTGTCACTGTCCAAAACGTAAGCCTTTGCTCGTGCAAAGGAAAACTTCTGTTCTTCTCACGTATAATAAAAGCGCTTACAGCGAACTCCCCGCTTTAGCTACAGGGAGAGGTCAGCACATGAATAATCGAGCTGACTAAATCCTCTACGCACGAAATGGAACGAATACTATACAAGATTCTCTCGCTCTCTCTCTCTCTCGGACTAACCGTGTCGCGTAGCTTTCGTTGCGTGTTGTGTGAGTTGTATGTTCCCCTCCTAGTGTGTGCTCTTGTCCTGGTTGGATTTCTTCCCTTTCCTACCCGCGAGAATGCGTGAGATTTGGAGACCCCTGCTGAACGCTTGGTTGAAGAGCAAGCGCGTCTGGAACTCCGAGACGAAGGGAAACCACGCCAGGACTGCTACCGGTGCGAAGAGCACAAGGCCCATGACAAACTCGTAGGTCCGCGCCAGAGCCCGGATAGAATCCCAAAAGCCGAGCTTGACAATCACTGGCCTGCTTGCCATGAAAATCTGGGAGAGGTCAAACAACACGTGAGAAGTCAGTGTCTAACAATCGAAAAAGTTAAATGCCGTCTTACCAACAGAAGTGCCCAGCCAGTTGGCATGAACGCCAGAATGCTCGCGAAGATGTCTCCAACAGTGAGACCCACCACCACGAACAGAACAACAATGATCGAAAGAAATCCAATGAATAGCAGGGCTTTCAGCAGACGAAACATGAGCTGAAAATCCCCGCTAAATCTCTTCCTTCCCATGGACACAATCTAGGACAGAAGAAAACAAATGAGCACAAATCCCGTAGACTATAAAAATGTGTCGCTTACCTTCAACACCGTAAGAACAGCCACAATCACCAGCCAGGACAGACCATATATCTGCAGTTCGAAGGAAGTCAGCCATATTATAAACAAAGTGGACACCAGACAGCCGGAAACTTACTGTAATGCTTTTTGACCCGCCTGTAACGTGCAGTTGATAGACGAGGCCATACTGATAGAGAAAGAATCGAAGTGCCAAGATGATCTCCAAAATTCTCCCTTCAATGCCCGTGTGATTAAGATACTCCTGCTCTTCCTCCCACCAGGACTCCCAGCTTTTAGTTGCCGAAACACCGAGGCCGCCTTTACTGTTGATCCACTTATTCCAGTCTTCCCAGTCTTCCACGATCTTTTGCCACTCGAAGCCCGATGGATTAAACAAGAATGGCGCAAACAGCCAAGTTGCAACCAGGAACCACATGGAAAACGTGACGATCAGATACGCTACTGTGCCTTTGGCCGAGGAACCGTAAACGTTGTAGACAATAAGCAGCATCAGTAACTCCAAGCCTTTAGTGAAGTGGCTCCTCGAGTATAATCTGTAGTTTTCGGCAAACTTCTCGTGACGAACAACGAAAAACCTTCCTGTGCCCCTGTACTTCGCGCCGCCGTGAAGGATAGTTCGGCCATAGTAATGAGTCTTCGTGCCAAGGGAGAATGTGAAGAAAACCGGGGCGAGCTGCAGCTGCATGACAATGAAGTCACTGAACGCACTTCGGAATCCCCGTTCGAGTCCAAGTTCCATCACCATTGGCAAAGCCATCAGCGCACCTAGCTGCACCAGCGACTGAGAAGCCAAAGCTGCTTGGAGAGGAATGTCGTTATTCAAGTCCGCACTCTGCATCAGGGATTTTTCCATCCCGCTTACTGCTAGATACAGCCTCCCGTACAAAAAGACGTACACTGTGAAGACAACCAGCTGCAAGAACAATTCAGAGACCCACGAATAAAGAGAACTGGAGCCTTACCAAAGTGCTGTAGTAGAATCCCACGGTTGTGAAGTAGCAGGACATCATTCGAAAGAAATCAAATCGATGTCCTAATCGGTAAACATCTCTGCTTAAAGTTTGCTCTCCATTCCCGTTAGCCACCTTAGCTTCAAAAAGCGAAATCTGGTTCAGTCCAACGTCCCTTCCTTTTCCAACTTGTATGTACTCATGATGAGTCACATTGCCTTGACGCAAAGTGGAGTTGAAACCTGTACAGATGAAGATCAGAAACGGATAAGTTAAAAACAGACATAAAACCTGCAAAAATGTCTTCGCTCAAATTTATAACGCGTGAGGCTTTGCTGATTCCACCCCGTGTGATATGAAATAATCGATCAAAAACGTCAGGATGACCGTAGTGGAAACGAACTCTGCAAGCACCACCGAATCACAAAACAGATCGAACAGAAGTTTGGAATCCTACTTCAATGGATTTGCGAGCACTCGTTGTCCAATAGTGACGAAGCTTGTCTCCTGGTTGGACATGAACCATGCAAGCGACGAGACACTGTTTAAGTGACAAAAAAATTGGAGTCCGATCCATGTTTAACAGTTGACTGTTACACTGTTACCTGCCAGTGAAAATGTGCTCCCGCACACCGAGAATTGTCGGTGGACGAACACCATGATTTTTGCGAAATTCGGATAAGAGATTTCTCATCTTAAACGCTTCTTCTAGGTAATTGTCCTGAACATAAATTTATATGGATTTAGCTCATTTAACAAAAATCCTGAGATTACCTGGTTCATGTCAATCGTTTGAAGAGCTTCTCCCCGCGTAAAAATAATAGCATGATTTTGATTTTCGGGTTTACCCTCCCCTAGTTTCACAGGTCCAGGAAGCTTTATACGATAGATTTCCTGAAGCCAAAAACGTGTAAGAGACAGATTGTAAACAAAAAAACACCTTACCTGGTCAAGCTTATTTACAGCTTTCACAAGAACAGAATAGTAGACTTTCTTTATCTTATCTTTCTCTCTTTGTTCCACTTCATCAATATATGCAACTCGCAATGACGGATGCCTGCATTTTGATCGCGGTCAGAAAACCCAATCAAAGTAGAACATTGGAAGACGTACTTAATCATCAGATTTAAGATATCTGTCGCACGCGTATCACTCGATCGCTTCTGAATACCATAGCTTTGGCAGGTTGCTACATACGTGAACTTCATGTCCGCTATTGCTTGCAATTGAGCCCACAGTGACCTTTGGCTTCGCTTCGCTTCTTCAGAAGAGTTGGCGACCACTTTATATCCTTCAAGAATTTCTGCCAGCAAGCTGCTTAAATACAAAATATATGTGATAAAACTTATACCTTGACTAGACGCCATATCTAAAAATGCTTGTAGTTCGAGTGCCCTGCGGTAGTACATCATCCCCCGAACTACATACAAAACACGTAGGAAAAGATGCATAAGAACATGTCAAATTACCTGTTCTTGAGAGTGTTTGTCCCCTAAAAGATGCCCATTTTCTAAGTTCCAATGTGTGCTGTTCGTTATGCCCAATATCACTCTCGGACTCGCAATCGATACGCTCCAAGAAGTTATCCCACTCATCTGATTACTTCGTTACTGATTTGCAATCAAAACAAAATATGACAAAAACTAACCTGGAAATATCTTTTGCAGATAGAAGAGGATAGAAACGCCATCTTCATTTTCTTCATGCAGCTGCTCCTTTGTAAATACAATCTCCTCAGCATAGTAAGGCGTCAAAACGCTGTTAAAACAATCAAAACCGCACATAACAAAAATTTCAAGAGAAAAAAAATTTACCTGAAGGAAAGCATATTTCGAACAGGTGGAGCCTCTGGCATTTTCATGAATAAAGAATTCGTGAAAAATGTAAGACGTCGACGAGCTTCCAAGTTTGTCGGTACGTCCATCGCAGTTTCCTTGACAGTGAGCAGCAAATGCAGCCTCTTAATCTGCAAAATGTAGGCAGTAAGACAACGTGAAGCATCAAATTAAACTGCGTCTGAACCTGTTCAACCCAGGCAGGGGTATCGGGTGGCGGGTATCGTATAGTTTTGATGTCGAACAAGTCAATCTGCCGGTTAGCTGGATCGACTGGAACTGCAGTTTTGTTTTCCTTACTAGCAATACGCTCCTCGATTTCTTCCCTGAAAGTGTTGCACTTGTGTAAGTTACCAAACTAGCGATCAAGCTTACCATAAATCCTCCACGATCATATCTTTCGATACCACTTCATACATGTCTTGTAGCAACACACTCACGCTATGTCGTGAATCAGGACTTGGATTCAGCTATGAAGAAAACAAATATAGCATCAGTTTCTGAATTTAAAAACACAACCTTACCAGATGCTCTATAAGCGTAACGAACTTATCATTGAGTGCGCGTAATGCACTCATTTTAAAATAAAGACGTAGGGTGTTTCCATTGATGCTCTTGTCAACCTCTTCAAAAACTTCATCGATAACCCTGCAAATAACAATTAAGAACATGAAACCAAAAAATCTGCAACGCATACGTTTTCTCACGGGTGTTAGGTGCGATCAGAGTATTCAAGACCAGTTTAAACGCACTATAGCATTCTGTGACGGCAGAACGCATATAATCGTCTGATAGCTGCAATCCATCCTTCTTTCTAGCATGCTCCGCCATTTGTATGGCTACTGGGATCTACAAGAAGCTTTCAATGTTAGAAGTAGAAACAGATTGGAAATTCCTACCTTACTAGCCAAGAGAAATGGAGGCCACTGCTTTACATTCATATTTGAAGCGGAATATGGCACAAGCATCAGATCCATGTCCCTGCAATATCTGGTTAAGTAAAGACATCATAAAAGGCACAGAAATACTTGTTGCTAATGAGGTCTTCTTCCCGAAAGCTGGTGATAACTTCATTCCACAGCTGTGCGAACTTGGCAAATGCCTCTTGCTCTCCACTAGCCTGAATCAGAGAAAGCATCAGTTGCGACTACAGTATTCGTGGCTGTTCACCTGGCGATCCTTCGGCACTAGATTGCGGTTAAAAGTTTCTGGTAAAGACTGAAACCGGGACCTCAACATGCCGAGCGTTCGAATCTACAAAACTAGCGCAGATCAGAACGAAAAGATAAATTGGACTTATAATTACCTCTCCTAAACGCCTAAAGGCTCCTGATATACCTCCAAACAGTGTGGAATACACAGAATACCACAATTGCGTATCCATGAAGTAAATCTGAAGAAGAAAGTTAAAACATACGGATTCTCATAACAGAGATGCGAAGTTTACCAGCAAGACAGGTACCCAGACAGAAATCACAGCACCGATATTCTTTTTCGCTGCAAAAGTAAACATGAAGAATCGTAAACATCGAGAAAGCATTACCATTAGGAAAAAATTCATGCCATGTATAAGTAATGTTTCTGGTGTTCATTATGTTCTTTGTAGGCTTCACCAAAGGATTTATCTGATAGATATATGACATAAAAAAAGAAGAAAAAGAAATGAAAGGTTTTAGAAAAATAAATAAATAAATCGAAAGATGCAAACCTGCACGTAATAGCTGAATGCCAGCTTACTACAAATTAACAGAACCCAAAAGAAGGTATATCTGCAACCAAAATTGAATTATCTACATCAAACAAAACATAAGCCTTACTTGAAGAGCGTAAACTGCCCCTCGTGCATTCCACGTCCGACGTAGAGGCGCGGCTGTACCATATTACAAGCTTACATAAGTCAAATGAAAAAGAAAAATTACCTGTGACCACCAAAGCAAGAAACGAATGATTCGCCAGTTAGAATTTTCTATCCATCGTCGTATAGCGGGAAATATAAAGAAGAACGCGCCTATAACGTTGGGAAGTACATACACGATGACAGCAGCAATATAGAGCGAAGGATTCTTCCACCTGTGCCCCAGCCAGCGTCGTATAATCCCAATCAAACCCCTGGGACTCTCCCACGTATGGACGTAGAGAACCGAAAGGACAACCACCCATGCAGCAGAAACCACAAGCTTTATGAACAGCCGCAACGTGCTTGTAAATCTCATACTGTGATAAGCTTTATAGCTGAATATAACATCCAATACACCTGAGAGAACCCGAATGTGTTGGAAGCTAGCACGCGGAACTTCATACCTTGCAGGAAGCGAAGAACCGCGGCAGTTATAAAAATGCTGGAGACTTGTTTCAGTGTGTCTCCGCGAACGATGTCAGAAGGAGAGCCAGTTCCAGACCAAGAGATAATGATCATCACCTATAACAACAATATCTCTTGTAAATTGTAAGTGATTCGGACAAGTAATTACCTGAAGGGCCAAGATGAAGAATGTCCACATGCGATCGAAACTCCTGAATATGTGCCAAAATGAACGTATTTCCACAAAGCCTGTCTTATTTAAACGCTGAGATAATCGCTTCCCAGATGTCCCCTGCCAAATAAAAAGCTTACAAAATTATTGAAATAATGAAACTGGAGCTTACCTTGACAATCTTTCTAGCAGGTGGCACAAAAAAATCTGCATCTGCTCGCATCGGCCAACCCAATCGAAAACACTCGGCAGACCTGGCATTTACAAGATGGCTAAAACGTCTTTCCACAAACACCAAAATACCAGAAGTATTCATTCAAGTCATCATAGTTGCGCCATGCCGAATGAGGAGCTGTTCCGTTCTTATTGTTTCTCGCTTCCTTTAAAGGCAAGGTCATTGTATCTTCTTCGAGAAACTAATCACGCACCTTCTCAATGATATCGTAAATGGGCGTTACAACTTTTCGTAGGAAAGACTCTTCGTCACCACCGTAAGCAGGCTTGATATACTCGCCAGTGACAAAGCTGACATTTCCGGCTAGCATGCCATGCAACTCCAACGCCATCTGCAGTGTTTCCATGAGCGCATTCCTAAACGGCTTGCAAAGTGACTTACATTGTGATAGATATAGCAAAGGCATTCGGGCATGAAACGGAGATTGGCGGCTTCACCCCAAATCAAAAGAAACAAGCCCATGTACAAAAGCTTTCGCTGCTGCGCTTCCTGTGGAACTTCGGGTAACCTGCGTAATCAATCAAGTATGCTTCAAGGATCAAGGTTAGCTTTAGGAAACTTACACTAGGCTGCTTTTACGGCCTAAGAACTTGCACCAATCCTTGTAGTTCTTAAAAAGCTTCAAGAAAACTTCATTGAGAGCTCGATCATCCAGCTAACAAAAATTGCCCGAGTTAACATTCATACTCTCATCAGAAAAAAAAACTACCTAGCTTACCTTGGATGATGTGGATTCCGACTTTTGCGAATTTCTCACGTGTGAATTTCCAAGAACTAAAATAAGATGCTCTCTTTGATTGGCCACGCTGTCTTTCTGATATGCGCAAATCAAGTGCCCGCCAACAAGCAAGAAAATTATTTCAATTACCTGAAACCCAAACATTTGCTGGAGCCAATCGAGAATGTCGACCTCAGCTGACTTGTTCGGCTGATGCTCTAAAGCAGCTGGGAAAGGTAAGCCTCGAATATTTCTCAAAGCATCGACAGCTGCTTTTATCTAAGAACAAAAACGTAAGAGCCTTCGACGGAAAAGACGAGTGAACTAAAGCACCTCTGGCAACTGCATTATAGCTTGCGATGCGCCAGCGGCATCCAGAGGAAGAATGTTGTACGGCGCGTAGATGTCCTTTTTTTCTTTGACATCTTCACCCAAAGCTATGATCTGGAAACCTGGAGTTAGTACCAGCACTTGAAGAAAGTAGCATGCACTCACTTCGGGAGCAACTTCCTCAGTTTTGTTGACCGCACAGAGTACTTCAAAAAGAACTCCGGCAGTTTGATACGCCTTGGCAAGTTTAGCACTGGAGACACACAAAACATTCCAATAGGCTGGCAGATTAAGATCGAGCAGAAAGTACCGGTCACTTTGATCAATCTTGTCGAGGGCTTTGACATATTTCTCGTAGTACTGCTGGTAGTAATACTGGATCTCCTTTGCATCGCTTCTTTTAACCCGTTGAGCGAGCGACGAAGCATTGTCCTGAAAGAAATATCGGACTCATCAGGCCCGAAAGTGACACTGGTAGAAAACGAACGCTCACCTTTTCCAGTCGCTGCAAGAGTGCTGTCTTGAACTGACGAACACCTCTGCCACTGGAGGTAGGATCCAGTCGGTGCGCCTTCTCAAAAGCATAGAATCGACCTAGCAGCGGAGATACAGTGTCAAATAGCGCCGTGATGCTCTATCGGATGAACTTACAAAGATAAGCCACGCGTGGCCGCTCCTGTTCCACATCGTTCGCGACTCGCAGGATCGAAGCAATTGAGGCGAGCGACGACGGTACGACTTCGCTGTCAAGAACCTCGCCGCTCGTGTGCGTGCCGGAGAGGCGCCGCCCGGCGTCTCCTCTCGACGTTGCCATTGCGAAATATTTTTCCGCTAGCCTCGAATCGGCCAGATGCGCGCGTCGGCCACCTGCATTGCTAGGCGGAGCTGATCCAAGAGAGCGATCATCCGCATCGCCGCATTGCAATCGCGGCCTGGGCGCTGCGACAGACCTAAAACCCTAGCTAGCGCCTTGAGAGAAAGAGAGGGAGAAAGAAAGAAAGAAACAAGACAAAGAAAGAAAGGAATGTAGGGTTATTTGGCCTTCCCACTTTATCAGCCATGCATGGCGCCCCATTTGCCGCCCGGCCAAACGCATAAAAAGTGCTCCAGAGGGAGCCCAAAAGCTGACGTGGCATGCCTTTCGCGTGTGGGGGTAGAAAAAAAGAGAGATTTCCATAAATTTCACTCTTACAACACACAGGCGTGAGGAGTTCGTGTGTGTTTTTTTAAAAGGCTGCCGCGATGCGTGTTTTCTAACCATACGTCAAAAAGAATGCCATGGTTTTTAAAGAGATCTTGAAAATTTTACCCATTCTTTGCCCGGTTAAATCGGCTTTCTTGGTCACGTAGATGTAAGAACCTCCCACTCCAAAAATTACCGCGACGACTATAACAAACGCGATTCCCACTCTTACCCCTTTGGAGATGATTCATCGTCTTGATTTTCATTCGCCCTTGCCATTTTGGAGAGGAAGATGAAAATCTCCAGCGGGAGATGGAAGAAGATTAGTTACTGGAGGAGAGAGAGCTTGGAATTGCTGGGCGATGCATAGCTCCAAGTTAAAGAGCGCCACGATCACGAGAACTAAAACCATAGCTATCGATCAACTCTACCAGTGGATGGAAAATTCGACCGATCTGAGAAAGCTCCACCCTCCAAGACCGTTAAAACCCTCAATCCCTAATTAGGGTTCATGGCGATGGCTTGGAGAATGCCGCGGGCGCTGCTGCCGGAGCCGCTGCGCAGTCCATCGCAGCGGCGCCTTGGATTTCCGTGCGCGGCATCGGCGGAAGGATCGCGATGGGTGCATTTTGTAGGGATTGGCGGCACTGGATTGTCCCCTCTCGCTTTGCTAGCGCTCAAGCAGGTATGCTTGTTATTTCTGGTAGTAGTTACTGGCATTGTGGCCATCCCAATGCAGGGATGGAAGGTTTCTGGATCTGATGCTACATGGAGCAATAAATTGCGATCGCTGGAAGAAGCTGGTGCCATCGTTCATGCCGGCCATGACGAGCGTTGGCTTCGCGACTCTGGGATTTTTCCCGATGCTGTTGTGGTGTCTAGTGCGATTCCTGCCGAAAACGAAGAAGTTGTAGCTGCTCGCCGTCGAGGCTTACGAGTGTAAGTAAAGCACCACCCAGTAGAAACGTATCTTTAATTTTTTTAAATTTTTTTTTCCTGCCAGAATCAAACGGACGGAATGGCTGGGTGAGATCACCGAAGATTATGAGCTTATTGCTGTGGCTGGAACTCATGGTATGACGCTTTGAATCCGCTAATACACTTCGCTCTAAACTCGAGAATGCAGGCAAAAGTACCACCACGGCGATGCTGGCCGTTGTTCTTCAAAGTTTCAGTGATGATATTACGGCCATCGTTGGTGCTGACGTCCCACAGGTAGCTGTTGTTCTATTGTAGTGACAATTCCCAGCAAGTTTGCAGTTGGCTGGCGGTAATATGGCTTATGGAAAAGGAGGCCGTTTCGTCCTAGAGGTGTGCTCTTCACACTAGATCCCAGGCATGTAAAGTTGTGGATGTGTTTTTGTTCTTTCTGATAGAATGTTTTGTTCCAGGCAGACGAGTACGATGGCTGTTTTCTGGGCGTTTCGCCTTCCCTCGCAATTGTCACTAGCGTGGAATGGGAGCATGTCGACATGTTCCCGGACGAGGTATAGTGTTTGTCTCTCTCTTTTTGTTTTTAATTGTCTACAGATCAAGCTGTCTAGCAGGCCTCCGTGCGAGAAATGTTCAAGCATTTTATTTCCCGGATCAAGCCGGATGGCTGCCTGATAATTTGTGGCGACAGGTTCTTTCTGCGATGTTCATTGTTTTGCCAACGTAATCCTTCTCTTCAGTGCAGGGACGCGATCCTTGATCACTAGCCTCGAGCAATATTCCAAACAGGCTTCTAGGAAACTCACATATGGCCTTCACGAACAAAATGATTGGCGAGCAATCATGCTTGTGCCAAACATCTTGGGCGGTACAGATTATGTTGCTGTATAATTTCGTCACTCGGCACTTCAGCAACATGGGAGGGACTAATGATTTATATTGCGTGAATGCAGGTGTACAGGAATAGGCCCATGGCCAGGGTCAGCTTGAAGCTTCCGGGCACATACAACGTACTCAACTCTCTAGCGGTAAGCCTTTGTTGAGTGTGCGTATTTAAATCCTTTTGTCGTTTGCTCACCTTCGATGTCCAGGTTCTCGCGGCAGTGTCACTGTTGGCATTCAAAGGCAAAGGATCATGTGATGAATCTGGCCAGCTGAAAGCCATGGCAGTGGCTGCACAAGCCGCCAGCAGCGCCTTGCAAAGCTTCCAGGGGCTCCGCCGGCGCTTCGAGTACGTAGGAACCGTACGAAGGTGTGACATATATGACGATTACGCGCATCATCCGACGGAGGTCCGCGCTGTTCTTCAAGCAGCTCGTCAGAGATTTGATAAGCAGCCGATTTGGGTGGTTTTTCAGCCACACACACACAGGTAAGTTTCGGCCTCGTTCTTGGCGTTGCTTCTTTTTCACGGTATGACAAGATGGTGCATGCAGTCGTATCGCCAAGCTCTTACAGGACTTTGCTCCGGCATTTAGCGGTGCCAATAGAGTGATCGTGACGGAGGCCAGTATTCTTTTCTCTTGTCCTTGTAAAATATTGCTTGCTCTGAGTTCGTACCTACATTGTGGCAGATTTTTTCGGCCAGAGAGAACAATGTTTGGAAACTTAGCGGCGCGGACTTGGTCTCCGTTATTACAGGCCCACCTGCGATGTTCATACCAACCTTGGTGAGTGCTTAGCTAGCTCCTTGAGGCGTGCTTGTTTTTACCTCTGACAAGCCCCCACGCATGCACATATCCAGGACGAAGTTATAGAACGTCTCTCTTGGGAGCTCACAGCGCTGGAGGAGAACGAAGTCAACAAAGGGGGGAATATCGTACTCCTTACGCTCGGTGCAGGTTTGTTTGATTCCAATTTTTTTGTTTTTTTTTTTTTTTTTTGCGCTCTCTACTCAAATCTTTTGACGAGACAATGCTTTTATTGCTCGCATCATCAGGTGATGTAACAATTGTTGGACCGAAGCTCCTTGACGCCCTCGCTTCCTCCCGTGAGAGGGATTGAAAGAGCCATGGATTAGATTTCAACGATTCAAGCAGTGGGTCACTGGCGCACCGATAAAAAATTTACGTCCAAACACGTGCCACCGCCATGCGCAGAAAGAACCCAGGAAAAACAGCTCCCTTCTTCTAAGTTCTTACCAAGCTCGGAGAAAAAATGGAGAGAGAGAGGGCAAACATTTCGTCCAAGGGGTTGACCAACTTATAACGGAATGGTTGAATTGACCAGCCGCATATCCTGTAAGCGCGTTGATGCGCTAAACGACGCCTGGAATGTTTTCCCGCTTATGGCGGGGTTTGACCGTGACCGAGAGAATCGCGGCCCTTGGATACCGCCACGTGCCACACCGACATGCTGGCGTGGGCTACCAAGGTCGGTGTCGCGTCGACGGTGGCCAGCCCAATTTGCACACGTGTCTACAGCAGGGTCCATGTGGCGTCCGCCCGTTTCAAATTTAAAACCTAGGGCAGCGGTGGCGGGAATATCCTCAAAGCGCGCGGGAAGGGACGAGGAAGGCCCGGGCAAATGCGCCTGGACCCCCGCGAAGCTTCGTCAAAGGCGGCAGAGCAAGCAAACGAGAGATTGATCTTATCTTGCGGATCTTTCGTGCGATCCAGGGCCGATAAGCTCCTCGAATTGATATCGCGCACACTCCACTCGAGATAGAGGAGAACGCGATAGGAATCGAGAAAAATGTGTGTGTGGGTTGCGAGAAAAAGGCCTCGCTTGTCTGTCAATCAGGCCATCGCGCGAGCAGATGCGCAGCAATTGCTACAGGGGATCTAGCATGAGTTTTAGAGCTGATGAAATAGGACTCTCTATAACTTTCTTCTTTCATTTGGGGGGAATTTACTAAGAAGATTATTCACTAGGTCGGTTTTTGGCGAAGAGGTTCCAGCTCCCCCCTCCCGCTCTCTCTCTCTCTCTCTCTCTCTCTCTCTCTCTTTCCAGAAGGAAGAAAAGGTGTTTTTTTTTCTTTGTTTGGGTTTGAGCGTGGGCGGTGCAAAGGACGCGCACGCAACCATCAAAACCAAAGAGTGGCAAAATACTGAGGAATTCGAAGTCGTGTTCCGACTGTTGTGCTGTTGTACAACAGCTCAGACACTCTCCACTGTTTTAATCGGAAAGGGCTTGAATCGCTGCCGACAAAATCATGTAGCTTTTGAAATCTAGGAGCAGGATCCATTGAGCACACCAGGCAAGGAGCAGTGGTAGCAAAGCAGCAGTAGCCACAAGGAAAAAGAAAAAACAATACAATCTAGCGAGAGCGATCCAGATTCCAGAACGAGTGAGAGAGAGCTAGGGAGCTTCACTTGGATGAAGCCTCGTGACGAGCGGCAGCAACAAACGCGCTGTGATGATCGCTCCGCCGAGAATACTATCCGTCCAGCCATCCACGAGGATAATCAAGTCAGCAAGTAAGCAGCCGATCATCACAGCAAAATTCGCTTCTTCGAGATCGAAGGTGGAGTTCCCCGGGGGTGGCGGTGATTTTCATCGTCGGCAAGATCGCAGTGGTGGCGATGGTGGCGGTGGCGGTGCCAGTGGCGGTGGGAAGGAGGAGCAAGAGGAGGAGGAAGAGTCAAGCACCGCCAAGAGGCCGCGGCTCCAGGATCCCCATCAAGAAGAACACCACGATCAGCAAGCTCGATCACTGCGGAGCTCCGACTTCCATGTAGACCCGCGGCAGATACCGGGATTCATGGATGGGAGGGGTGAGATTTTGACCCAGGAACGGTCGCTAATGGTGAGCGTCCTCTCTCACGTCGGTCAATCGGGTAGTACGTCGACTAGCAGTAGCTCCTCGCCTTTTGCCGGCGATTCCTCTTCCAGGATGATCATCCCGCAGGACCAGCGCCGCGGTGACGATCAGCAAGCGCTCGAGCAGGCGCAAGCTTCACACAAGCGGCAGCGAGATGTGGAGCAATTAGACTGGAGCTACGAGTATGATCACGAGTTTAAACCGGAGGCTCTAGCAGCAAGTGGCTCCGGCGATCGACCGGCAATGCATGTCGCGTCAATCGGGCAAGCTCGATCGGTCTCATCGATCACAGCGCAGCAGGCACAGGCCCAGCTGCAGCAGCAGCAGCAGCAATCTCACGATCATCAGCGAGGTATGTGCACGTTACATCAAAGCGTATACGGATCGAATCGAATCCATCCTCTTGTTCAAATCCTAGATTCCCGAATACGATCGTCCGCAATGCTCGATGCTCAAAATCCAGCCTTGCCGCGAGAAAAGCATCCATTCTTGCTCGATCTCTTTCTAACTTCTCGTCTTTGTTTTCTCTTTCAATGCAGGAGGAACAGCGCTAGCGCCGGCGCAAGCGCGCGGAGCGGGCGATGAGCGCCAGCAGCAACAACAGCAAGAGAATCCAAGGCCGCGATACCGCGGCGTTCGCCGGCGGCCATGGGGGAAGTGGGCGGCAGAGATTAGGGATCCCAAGAAGGCGGCACGGGTATGGCTGGGAACCTACGACACCGCCGAGGGCGCGGCCAGGGCGTACGACGCGGCGGCCATCAATTTCCGTGGCCACAGGGCCAAGCTCAACTTCCCAGACGAGTACCACAGCCGCCAGAGGCAGCGCGAGCAAGAGAGGAAGCAGCAGCAGGAAGCGCAGCAGCTGATCCAATCCAGGGCAGCCGCGGCGGCAGCGCAAGCGAGCACCACTCCCCCTCCCACTCCTCGTCCTCCTCCCGCGACGGCGTCTTTCGCATGGCCGCAGAGCGCGCAGAGCTTGTTCCACGCATCGGTGCTCCAGCAGGAGCAACTTAGGGTTCTTGGCTATCGCCCGCCATTCCTCCAGCAATCGCCATCCGTCGGATTCTCCTCCCAGCAGCAGCAGCAGCTCCAGCAGGCCCAGCAAACCCAGATTCACGAGCAGCAGATCCATCGCCAGCAACAAATCCAGCAGAGCCTAGCCCAGCTGCCGCGATTTGGAGTGGAAGAACAGGATCCACAGCATCAAGAGCAGCAGCGCAGGCGGCAAGAGATTCTTTTGCAGCATCATTTGCTCCGGCAGCAGCAGCATCAGCATCAGCAGCAGCAGCAGCAGATGATCGAGAACTTGTTCTCGCAAGAATGGCATCACGAGCAGAGCTTCAATCCATTCGAACTCGACGAGGAGGAGGAGAGCGATCCTCGTCCCCCTCCTCCGTCATAGCAATCAGTGTTCTTCTTTCTTCCTCCCCGGGAGAAGGAAAGCTGTCTATCGTTTTTCTCTTGTTCGTTCATTCATTCATTCGTCTTCGCATAGATATTGTTTCTAAAAATCCAATTTTGGCGAGTTCGATTCGCAGTTTTTTCTTCTCCTTGGATAAAATAATCTGCGCTTTTTTGGATCATATTGCGTGTTCTTTCTAAGACGTAAGAACGTCAGTGCCTAAGCTACTGCTGATTGGCAAATCCAATTAAAACTCCTCACCAAAGAAAAAAATAAAAGGCGAAAAGAAAAAATCGGTGTACCTTGTGTTCTTTGCGTCCGTTTCTTCAACTTCTTCTTGTCTCATTTCCTCCAGCAAACAAAGGTCGACGATTTCCACCTCCCCCCGCGAGATGAGATGGAAAGAGCGAGCGCAATTCATCGCGATTTCGTGTCTCACATTGTTCTCGTGGAATCATCTGCTTTGAGCCTGAAAATTTTGACCCTTTGAACTAGAGCGAGAGACGAATGACATGGATACAAAAAAACAAAGTGCCGTAGTGCTGATCCCACTTTGAGACATTTTCCTTGACATTCTCGGCCACGAAAATAGAACTCTCGACACGGTCAACCGGCTTAAAGACACACCTTGCCGTCTTTTATAAAGAGCCCCAATTTCTAGGCGAATGTAGGGTTAGGGTTGGGTTAAGGCTTTAAAATTGAGCATATTCGTTACCCATTTGGCGGGCAGTTTGAATTTCATGGGACAACCGTTTTAGGGTTCTTCGGGACGGCATGGACGATAAGGAGAGGGCCATGGAGCGGCGGCGGCAGCAATCCAAGAAGGAGGAGGCCGCGATCCTCCAGGCACAAGCTCAGGAGCAGGTGCGCAAGTCCGAGGCGGCCAACAAGCTCCCCACGCGCCAGTTTGCGATCTACGATCTCCACGGCCGCGGCGCGCCGCCCAAGAACATCTTCGATGCCGCGGAGATTGGCGATCACCGGGCGGTGCTCAAGTTCTCCAAGGACAAGGATTTCGATGCCGATGCCAAGGTATGGCATCGCCTAAATTCTTCCTCTGTCTCGATTCATCCAAATGGAAGTGTAGGATCGGTATGGAAGAACCGCGCTGATCTGGGCGTCCGATTGCAACCATCTCAAGATTTGCGAGGATCTCATCAAGCTAGGCGCCAGCATCAATGCGCAAGACACGCACACGAGCAGGTACAAAGAGTGGATTCGTCACAGACATGGTCAAAGAAATTTCGCTACTGATTTGGGGAAACTTTCTCTCTAGGAAGAAGATGATGAGATGATCGTTTCCTTGCATTGCAGAACTGCTCTCCACTGGGCGGCCAGAGCTGGAAGCTTACCCATTGTCCGTATCCTTCCATGGTCTTCTTCTTCTTCTTCTTCTCCCACTTCTTTTGCTACTCCTTGATCGATCCAAGGCCTGCTCGTCCAATTCGGCGGCAAGATCAACCGGGAAGACAAGTATGGCCTCACGCCGCTCTATCTCGCGAGAACAAAGGGCATCGAGGGCGAGGACGTCTTCAAATTCCTCCTCTCCGAGGGCGCAGCATTTAACGAGCACAAGCTCGTCAACATCGCCGATGTGGAGGCCCAAATCCAAGCGGAGATGGATGCCAAGCGCAAAGAGGCGGCGGAGGCGGCGGCGGCGGACGCCTCTGGGAATGGTAATGGCGCTTGAATGTATTTTCCCTCTTTTACATTTATCTTTTCCAAGAGCCCTAATTTTGCCAAGCTATGGCGGCCGCGTTCTCCCTCCGCGATGGCGCGCTCTCTTTTCCATTCCAGCGCCACAATCCCGAGCCGGTGAGCTCGAAATATCGCTGCGGCGGCAGGATCAGGATCAAGAGCGCTCGCGCGTCCACGATCTTGGAACAGGAAGGTAAATCGCGCGGTAGCAGCGATAATCCATCGCTCGCGGCTAGGGTTGAGCGATCCTTGCTCGGCGTGGCGCAAGCAGGGGAGTCTCCTCGCGCACGGATCCAGTATCTGCTTGATCGGGCCGCGCGGCTGCCGCGGCTCGGGGACGAGGAGCGCGTGGCGGAGAACAGGGTCATGGGCTGCACTGCACAGGTTTGGCTGACGGCGAGTCTAGATGATGATTCCAGTGGCGCTGCCGCCGTGCACTTTGGAGCTGACAGTGATGCCGAGCTGACTCGGGGATTCTGTGCAGTTCTCCGGGAGGCTCTCGATGGCGCACTGGCGGAAGAGATTGTGGGGCTGTCGCTGGACCTGGCAACCATGGGATTGAGTGGTTCGTCGTCGCGATCCAACACATGGTATAATGTGCTCCTTGCTTTACAGAAGCGCGTGAGGCATTTGCTCGCTCGGCGCGAGGGAAAGCGTACGTTTGATCCCTTTCCTTCGCTGGTCATCACTGCCGATGGATTCAAGCCGGAAGGAAGCTTTGCGATCGCGCAGGTAGGCACGAGAAAGATAAAACTTAGATCTTTCTATATCGTTCTCATGTCTCTCTTTTTTTTTTCCTTCTTGTTACTTAGGCGAAGTATCTGTTGCCAGACGCAACTAAGGTTCAGCTTCTTGCAGATTATCTCAGGAAGAAGCGCATCGGAGTCGTGGCACATTTTTACATGGACCCCGAAGTTCAGGGTGTTTTGGTTGCTGCTCAGAAGCTATGGCCTCACATCCACATATCAGACTCGCTCGTCATGGCGGATCGCGCAGTTAAGATGGCTGACCAAGGCTGTCAGGCCATTGCTGTGCTTGGTGTGGACTTTATGTCCGAGAATGCAAGAGCAATCTTGGATCAGGCTGGCTACGAAAAGGTTTGTTTCTTTTCTTTTTTGTTGTTAGTGTTATTAATGTGTGGTACTATAGGTTCGTGTTTATCGAATGTCCAAGGAAAGAATAGGATGCTCACTTGCTGAAGCGGCAGAGAGCTCGTCTTACACAGACTATTTAGAAAATCGCAGTGTAAAGGCTCCAGCTCTGCATGTCATCTACATCAACACGTCTCTAGAAACAAAAGCTCGATCTCATTCTTTGGTTCCAACTATTACGTGCACTTCGTCCAACGTTGTCCAGACAGTACTACAGGTTTGTCTTTTCTTGCTTTGTCTGATAACTCACTTTTGTCGTAACAGGCATTCGCTGAAATACCCGATCTAACTGTGTGGTATGGTCCTGATTCCTACATGGGTGCCAATCTTGCGGTATTGTTTCAACAACTTGCAGCTATGGAGGACGATGACATTGCAGCAGTCCATCCTTTGCACAACAAGCAAACAATAGCCTCCCTCCTGCCGCGTTTTCACTACTTCCAGGTGCCCCGAGTCGCAGCTCATTGCCTTTATTAGTTTTTTGACACTGGCACCGTGGCAGGATGGTTCGTGTATCGTGCACGATATGTTTGGAAAGGATGTTGTGAGCCGGGTCCGGGAAGGTTACGGCGATGCCTATCTCACAGCACACTTCGAGGTTCCAGGGGAAATGTTTACTCTTGCAATGGAAGCGAAAAGAAGGGGAATGGGAATTGTAGGATCGACGCAAAACATTCTGGACTTCATCCGGGTCCGGGTCCAGGAAGCAGTGGAACGCGATTTTGACGATCGTCTCCAGTTTGTATTGGGAACGGAGTCCGGAATGATAACTGCTATAGCTGCAGCCGTGCAACACATCCTCAAGGGTGACAAATCGGCTGGCAAGAGTGCAAGCATAGAAGTGGAGATCGTTTTTCCCGTGTCCTCCGATGCTGTGACAACGTCTTCCACGGATAATTCTCTCAGCTCTTCGGCCTTCACAATTGTCCCAGGCGTTTCCTCTGGCGAAGGATGCTCACCAAGTGGAGGATGTGCTTCCTGTCCATACATGAAGGTAAAAGCTTTGCTTTTATCTCGCTGCGTTTTTAACTCTCTACGTCTCTCGGTGTAGATGAATTCGCTAGATGCGCTACTACGAGTTTGTGCGCTAGCTGGGACGCACAAGGAAGATTTTCTATCTGCGCACGAGATCAAGCACATGAAAAGGGACGTCGGTGGCCAATCCATGACCCAACTTGGATGTGCTCCCATACTCTTCATGCGTCATTTCCAGGTACGTGAAAAATCCATCTCTAAATCTCTACGTGGCTTTTAACTCGTGAGGTTCCTTTGCGCAGTCCCAGAACAAGTTACCAGAAGAGCTCAAGCAGCGCATTATTACCAGTGCGTGATCGTGGTAAGTCAAGTGTTCTTTACGAGTTTCGATTAACTTGTCCTCGACACTTTGCAGTGCTAATCTCGTCATTTCCGACATGAAAACATGAATAATCTGGTGGAAAAGTCGCGAGAATCTGATAAATCCCTTTCTCGCATTTTCTCATCGAAAGCAAATATTGTTTTTCCGGATAAAGACTAGTCAGATATCAAAGAATCGATCGATCTAAACGTGTGCTGATTAGAATATCGTAAAACCTTTATAGTACTGATTTACACTAAGTTCAACGTTGCATTCAATTCTCCGCGTGCGAGTGGGAAAACAACTTTGAAAAAGAATCATTTAACAATGCCGTCATATGTGTAAAAATCATTGCCATGGTTGGCAATTTTAATCCAAACAAGGAACACATGATCCATTTTAAGAGCCAAAGTGCTGGAAATATTTATAGGCGGTCTCCTTTTGCGTGCTCTCCTAAAGTCTAGATTTCTTCCAGTTTTCTTTCTCCTTCCATGCTTCTTGGAGGGGCAAGCCAGTGAGAAAAAGAAGAGAGCCGCTATGGCGACCGACATGGAGGCGGGCAAGCGAGGTGAGCAAGAGGAAGAGTTCCATGGCGATTCGAAAGAGGAGCAATCGCCAATTGAGCAAGTGGCGCTCACGGTGGATGTGGAGGACGATCCCTCGCAGCCAGTGTGGACGTTCCGGATGTGGGCGATTGGCATCCTTGCGTGCGCAATGCTCTCCTTCCTCAACCAGTTCTTCTCCTACCGCACGGAGCCGCTGGTGATCACGCTCACCTCGGCCCAGATCGTGGCGCTGCCAATCGGCCGCTTCATGGCCGCGGTGCTGCCCACCAGGATCTACCGCGTCCCCTTCACGGGCTTCGAGTTCTCGCTCAATCCGGGGCCCTTCAACAAGAAGGAGCACGTCCTTATCACCATCTTCGCCAATGCTGGCTCCGCGTTTGGGAATGGAGGGGCTTACGCGGTCTTCATCGTCGACATCATCAAAGCTTTCTACAAGAGGAAGATCCATTTCTACACTGGGCTCTTGCTGGTGATCACCACTCAGGTAACAAATCAAGCTTTTCTTTCTCGCTTTCTCTTCCTTGTTTTCCTCGAAGAAGCTAAGTTGCAAGTGATTGATTTGACTGCTTGAGGTCTTGGGCTATGGATGGGCTGGTCTTTTGCGAAAGTATCTGGTGGAGCCTGCGAGTATGTGGTGGCCCGGGAACCTCGTGCAAGTCTCTCTTTTCAAGTAAGTCCATAGCTTAGCTCCTTTAGTCTCCATCGTTTACTCTCCATTTGGTCCCCAAGTTCTTGGACTTTCTCGCAACTCTTGACCCAAGATCATATCTCTCGCGTGATCGATTCTAATCTTGACCATGACCCATTTGACAGGACTTTACACGACAAGGAGAGCGTCAAGGGCCTGACGAGGATCCAGTTCTTCCTCATCTTCCTCACCGTCGGCTTCGCGTACTACGCACTCCCGGGCTACCTCTTCAGCGTCCTCTCCTCCATCTCCTGGGTTTGCTGGGCCTTCCCCAACTCGGTCCTGGCACAGCAGCTCGGGTCGGGCTTCCAGGGGCTCGGACTCGGCGCCATCGGCCTCGACTGGGCTTCGGCCTCCTCTTACCTCGGAAGTCCTCTCGTCTCTCCATTCTTCGCCATCGCCAACGTCGCCGTGGGCTACATCCTCATCGCCTACGTGATGATGCCAACCTTCTATTGGGCCAACATCTACAACGCCAAGACCTTTCCGATCTTCTCCAGCCATCTGTTTACGTCCAAGGGCCAGATCTACGACATACAAAAGGTGGTGAATGATAAGTTCGAGCTGGACATGGCGGAATACCAGCGGCAAGGTCCCATCCACATGAGCACATTCTTCGCCATGACGTACGGGTTTGGCTTCGCGGCCGTAGCGTCAACCATCACCCACGTCCTCTGCTTCCACGGAAAGTAAGCTTTTTTTTCTCGTAACTTTTACACAGTTTCTTGCCACCTTTTCTCGCACTAAACTCGACTTTGCGCATAGGGACATTTGGAGGATGAGCCGGTCCGCACTCAAGTCTCCACCCGATGTTCATGCGCGAATGATGCAGCGATACCCAACAATCCCCAACTTGTGGTTTGTGATTCTCATGTTGGTTTCGCTGGGTGTAGCCATCGCGACTTGCTTGGGCTTTAAGGAGCAAATCCAGCTCCCGTGGTGGGGTGTGATTCTCTCCTGCGCCATTGCCGCAACTTTCACGCTCCCAGTTGGAGTTATCACTGCCACCACCAACATCGTGAGTACTCCATCACTTTTGGCTTTGTAGCTCTCTTTTTGTTTGCTTTCTTACTTCACTGTGGTCACAGACTCCGGGACTAAACATCATCACCGAGTATATCGTGGGTTACATGCTTCCGGGGAAGCCCATCGCCAACGTTGTCTTCAAGACGTATGGGTACATGAGCATGACCCAAGCGCTCTCGTTTCTTTCCGACTTTAAGCTCGGCCACTACATGAAGATCCCACCACGATCGATGTTCACCGTCCAGGTAAAGCACCCAGACCACCATTGATCAATTTCAAAGGTCTAAGATATCTTCATGCTTCCCAGATTGTAGGAACGATCATTGCGGCCACCGTCAACATGGGAGTGGCATGGTGGCTGCTAAACGGGATCGACAACATCTGTGACACCGAGAAGCTCCCGGCGAGCAGCCCCTGGACGTGCCCCAGCGATCGCGTCTTCTTCGACGCATCAGTCATCTGGGGCCTTGTCGGTCCCAAGCGGATCTTCGGCTCCCTGGGCGAGTACAGCCAGCTGAGCTGGTTTTTCCTCATCGGCATCCTGGCTCCAATTCCCGTCTGGATCCTCTCGCGAGCGCTCCCCAAGGTGGAGTTCCTGCGCTACGTGAACATCCCCGTGATCCTGGGAGCCACCGGGTACATGCCACCCGCGACGTCGGTGAACTACACGACCTGGATCACACTCGGCGTCGTCTTCAACTATTTCGTCTACAAGTACCGCAAGGCGTGGTGGAAGCGCTACAACTACGTGCTGTCCGCGGCGCTGGACGCCGGCTCGGCCTTCATGGCCGTGGTGCTCTACTTCAGCCTCGGCCTCGAGGACGTCTCGCTCACCTGGTGGGGGACCTCGGATCGCGATCACTGCCCTCTGGCAAAGTGTCCCACGCAGCCTGGGATTGTTGTGGATGGCTGCCCTGTGTATAGCTAATCTTCGAGAACCTACCAAAGACTTAAGTCATACCAAGTCAAACGAGAAGTTTTCAGCACATCCGTGTAGGAATCGCCGTCCGGGAGAGCAATCCTAGCTGTTTGGCCGGCAACGCGGAACTCCATGCGTATTTCAGGCCAGACACGCAAATCGAGAGAGATCTGCAATGGCTCGGATAGAATGCAGGAAGATTGTAGTCGTGGCGGTGGTGGTGGCGATGGTGTTCTCAAGGTTGCAGCTGTGTAGCGCTCAGCAACGCTCCAGTCGTCGTCTCCAGGTCTCTCTCTCTCCAGCTCCGCAAGCACAAGCACCATCCGAGTTCTCGATCGTCAAGCCACCCGCAGCGCTGCTAGAAGAAGACGATGACGATCATGAGAGGGACGAGGACGAAGACCACGAGAGGTCCCCGGCCCCATCTTTGCAAGCACAAGCGCCATCGATCGTCAAGCCTCCCGCAACACTGGGAGAAGAAGACAGTGACGAGCACGAGAGGTCCCCGGCTCCATCTCCAGTGCCTGGCGTCAGTGTCAGCCGTGCCACCATCAATGGAGGAGTGGTCAGGGCAGGGATAGCTTTGATAGTGATCGTGGGAGTGGTATTTGGAGTAGCAGGGAGCTACGTCTACGTGACCAAGAGAGCCGAGAAAACCCGCCAACGAATGTTGCTACTTCGGCGCGAGAGGAGATCGTCCACGGATAGTTCTAGCATCAGTAGAATAGCAACAAGCTCCTGTTAACACTGTAAGGAAGGACAGAGTGGTTTGATTCAATTGCAATCCAGAAATGAGCCTGGATTGCTTTCATAACCTTCTTACGTTATTTACGATAAAGGAGAGATGCAAAAATGCCTTGCCTGTTGGTTTCTATCTTGGCGTTGTCTACCAATGCTGATAAAACTTGTCACAGGGCCAACTTTCCTGCCAGATACCAGGAGTGGACGGCGAATCCTCCGAAACAGAAGAGATTCGCCAAAGAGGACAGGCCGTGAACCATGCCAAACTTCTTGTTGATCTTGGCAAGGGCCGGGTTGCGCTTGGCCGCCTCCTTGTTCTTGGAGAGTCCAACTTCTTCTCCGATCGATTCTTCTCTCTCGATCTTGTGCCTCTCCTTCATTGTCTGCACAGGTTTGTTTCAAAGAGAGATGAGAAAAAAAAGCTCTTGAGATGGATGACTTTTGGTTACCTTGATTGTCATGGGCTCGAAGACTAGTAGGTTGAGAAGCGTCCCCACCAGCGAGAAAACGAGAGCTCCGAGCTGCATCTTCTCGGCACTGGTGCTCGATCCCCAAGGGTGTAGCAGAGAAAACGCTCCAATACACGCAGTGGAACACACCGCTAGCAATTCGAAGTAGACGGGGAAGAGCTTCGACTGGAGATTCCCAAACTGGTGCCTTGGAAGATGCCTTTGAATCCAAAAGAAGTTTTTTTCCAGTCAGAGAATTCCTAGCCAGAAAGCGAGAAAGAATCGAGGCACTCACTTAAACATGATAATCCCGCCAATGAAAGTCACCCAGAGCGACGTCCCCCACGCCGTGGCAAATCCCAGGAGATGCACCATTCGCACCGCCAGAGCTCCGCCTCCAGCTGCCGCATTCTTGCCCGCCGCCCAGCCACGGAGATGATCCCCAAGCGGCGAGAGCGCCAGGCCCAGCGCCAAGAACCCTAGCACAGACAAGAAGCGCGTGATCCACATACTTGGCGATAAAAAATTAGGGTTCTTGCTGTTAAAACATTGTTAAAACATTCAAATATTAGGGTTCTTGAGAGGACTATCATTTTTTTAACACATTTTTAGGAAGAACAACGAGCACAGTACCAGTCTCCCGCTGGAACTTTGTCCAGCGGCGGCTCCAGGCAAAACGTATGCGTCGCAACCTCGCAATCGTCTCCATCGCAGAAGAGCATCACTTCTTCGCTATCTTTGCGACCGCAAACGTTGCAAGCTCGATCCATTTCTTCCTCCGCCACGACCGCCGCCGCTGCTCCTCCGCCACCATCATCCTCTTCTCCTCCTCCTGACTGCTTGTGCGATGAGTATGACTTGATGGTGGCGAGCTTGGCGAGAGCTTTCTCCACCGCGGCCTCGGTGCTGAAGAGGACGTGCTTCTCCCAGCTCGCGGATGGATTGCACACGAACTCCACGAAGAACTCGTCCCTCACGCACGCCACCTTGCGCTTGAGGATCTCCACCACGCGTGGATCGTTCTCGGGGATTCCCAGCCCGACGATCGCGAAGTCCACCCCGGTTGCTAGAGGAATTGTGTATGGTGGCTCCACCGCCACCACAGCTCCTCCTCCGGCCTTGATGGCGCGTTTGAGAGTACCCTGACGATCAAAGCTAAGAACCAAGGAACTAGAAAAGAAAGGAAGGCTCTTACCAAGGAGGGAAGAATGCATTCTCCATACACGATCACTCTCAGTCCTTCGAAGGCACCACAGCCGGTTTCCTGCTTAGACAGCCGCCATTTCCTTGGAGCTCTCAGGTCGATCGTTCCGTCTTTTGCATCTCCTGGCTCGAACCACTCGTATGGTTCCTCGTCGACGAATCTCCTGGCCTTTGCACAAGCTTCCAGATAGTCGAACTTGAGTATCCATCTGGAAGAGTGAGGTTAGAAAGCCGGGAGAATCGAGTATACCAACGTACCGTCCGGAAGCCAGAGCAGCGAAGAGTTTTTCGGTTCGCCGAAGCGGCGAGCCCATCACGCAGTGAGTCGTCTGCTCTTTCCAGATGTGGTCGTCCCTGCAGAGGTGGCCGTGGAGGCTCCGAATGACAAGCCTGTGCTTCCTCTTCTCCTCGGTATGTCCACTCAAAGCGAACCGATAGTCTTTTGTTGTTTCTGGGATTATCGGCTTCGACTTCTTCGGTCGTCCTCTTCCCCGCTTTACAGGTACTTCGGCAGCTTCTTTTGCAGCTTCATCTTTTTTCTCTTCCTCATCATCAAGATTTATGACGTCCGTTTGCTTCTGTGCCTTGGGCTCGTTTGCAGGCTGATGCTTCGACTCCACTGCATCGTCCTTGCTAGTTAGTTTCTCAGCTGATCCCGATAAGGACTTTCTTCGAGTTTCATGTCCGTTTGCGTCCGTGATACTGTCCTTCGAACCGCTTCTGGTCAGCCTCCGGCTTTTGAAGCTCCCCTCCTTTTTGTTGTCCATGCCCATACCCGCTGCATTGTGTTTGCCACTTTTTTTGGCAGCCGATCCTGAAGTTACATTCCGTCAGCGAGAAAATTTACGCCAGCAAATGTGTACCTGACTTGGAGTGAAATGAGCTTCTCTCCGGCTCAATGTAGATCCTTTTGCCTGATCCTGCATTAACATTTCTCGACGTTGGAAAAGACCAAGAGAGACAGATTCATACCGTTACTGCTTTTTGACGGGGACTGTTTCACTGCATCAGGACTCTGGCCATCCATAGTCCGGTCCGAGTGACGAGGCCGCGGCGAAAGACTACTTAAAGGCCTGCCTCTCTTCCTGATTGAATCCTCGCCAGTTTTTTTATGGTCACTGGACGCCTCAAAACTTTTCCTCTTCTTCAAACTAGGAGATTCGCTTTCCCCTCCTGACAGCGACTCGTTCCTTGCATTACTCGGCATCACCCTGTGCTCTGCTGATTTAGTAGCACGGTCGTTGCCGGTATCCATCACCCTTTGCTCTGCTAGTTTAGCAGCACTGTCGTTGACGGTATCCATCACCCTTTGTTTAGTAGCACTGTCGTTGCCGGTATCCATAGGTGAGCCCATGAACTTACTGGTGACGTTTTCACCCTCCACAACGCAGTCGTCTTCAGCCTCACACAGTTGCGTTGTAGCCTCTGAATCGACGTCAGGTGGATCCGGAGCGATTTCGGGAGGTGCAGCATTCGTCTCGTTTGGTTGCTCAGAAACTTGAGCGTCTTTAGCTTGTGCCTCAGCAATTTCCAGGTCGTGGGCACTGCAGTAGCACTCAAATTAGTTGCCCCATAATAAAGCTTCCACAATGCCCCACCTTATCCTGTAATTCGCCTCGTCCACTAAGGACCACGTCCTTAAACTACAGAAAGTTACTACCAGAAAGTTATATGCACAGGCAGACTAATATCGCCGAGCTTACCAGTCCTCAAGCCAGCGATGGTTCACAAGCTTTAATTTCATATGCTCCGCAAGCTCGTACTTGTCACCTGGTTACGAACGCAGAAGTTAGATTAAGTGACAAAACGCTAGAAACGTTTCACCTTCAAACTTGTAGCAGACCAGGTGAGTCACCTTCCTAGCATCTAACGGTTTAGTGAAAGATGCGCCCATCATAGCTACCATTGCCTGTTAAATCAAAAGGACAAGAGAAGTGTTTCATGCCCGTGCACAAAGAACAAAGAACTCCACCTCAATCTCTCGCCGAGACGCGCTTTGGTATCCAGTCAAACAAACGCAGACTTTCTTAGCACCTGGGATCCCAGCCAGATCCCTGACGGGCATGTAAAGAACCTACGCAACGTGAGAAGATTTTTTAGAGACCACAAGGCAGCGAATGACGAAGAAAAACTTACGCTGTTTGCATTCTTTAACTCGCATTGCTCCAGAGAGTCCAGGACCCAGCTCTTGGTAACAAGAACCTTCCCATCTTTTCTAGCAGCAGCACAAATCGGATCGTCCTGCCAAGCGCGATGGATGAATCATAGAGATGGAATGATAAAATGCCTACATAGGTATGCTGCGAAACGATGACATGGCTGCAAGAGCTCGAGTATTGGCCTGCATTGCTCGCTCCATGCTGCTCCAGGGCATCGATGAACTGCACCACAGCGGCGGGGCGAGAAATCGTGGCGGTCGCCAAAAATCTCACTCACCTGGCACTCCTCGGCGCGATCGAAGCCGGACAGGAAGAATCGCACGCCGCGAAAGAGCGTCGCAGTGGCGGCATAGTTGCCGCCACAAGACCCCACCATTTCCCAAAGCCCTAGCGCAATTCAAACTGGAACTGGTTTGTTTAAATGTGACTAACTTTACATATAATTAAGTATGATTTACAGTCCTGTTTATAAACGCTAAAGGATACTAATAATAATTAATTTCTTATTTTATCAAGACAAAGAAAAGGCCTTTTTCCCAAGTTCCAAAAAAACAGAAGAAAGCCAGAATAGCTTTCTCTACCATTGTCTTTCTCAAATCTAAACAATGCTATGGTTTTATCCTTATAAACAGAGACCCAATCATGATCATGAGAAGCAAAATATTGGCAATTTTGATTTAATACAAGCAATGAGATCACAGCTATGATCATGTCAAGGAGCAGAGTATTGGCATTCTTAGTTTTGATTCTATATAGCTCTTCTACAACCCATGGTTATGATTGCTGCAGGAAAAAATTTCTACCAAGACTTTCAGGTGTTTGTTGTGAACTGGTGTGGCAGTGACATGAATCTCTTGTGTGACCCTATTGTTCTACACGACAATGCTTTCACGCGCTGGGAATTCCAAATGAGATGGGATACTTGGTTTTGGTGCACGGCTAAATGGAACGGTAAGACTGCCACTTTTACCGTATTTGACAGGAGGGACAAGGAGCTGTGCAACTCAAACAATGCCATAAGATGGAACATATATGGTTATGGTATTTACTATCAGGAAGATTCACGGGTTGTACGTGTTTTGCAAATAGTAACCTAGCCAACATAAAATGGAGGGGTGCAAAACTCCTCCGAGACTGGTAAATTACCAGTGGTAATTGTGAAATATGGGGCTTTTTCTGTACATAAATAATATTCAGAAATCGATTTATAGTTTTTTTGGATTGTTAAGATTTTGCTATTTATCAAAATAAAGATTTTCTCAAATCTTAACTCCATGAATTGATATTCTCATGGATGATGGCCATGATCGCTTTAATGTGGACCGATGCTCCAGCCCAGGATGTGTCCGGTCTAAAATCCAACTTTAGGGCATCATGAATATTCATGAAGTTAGTTTTAAAAATATGTAATTATATATTAATAAATATCAAATACAATACCTGGTTTCTATTTTTTGTTAATGAGATACAGATGAGGCTTAAGATTTCCTGGAAGAATCAGTTTAGTGATTCATTAGATTTGAAGAAGTCTAACTAGCAGGGAGTTCATCATCTTCAACCAATCCCAAAAAGTTTTTTGTGTTTCACAAATCTCTAATGCTTTATAACTCTTTGCATCAATCAATAATTCTGCCTAAGATGTTTAAGACTTAATTGTCTTATAATTCTAAGCGAAATCCAAGATCATATCCATAAAAAGATATTTTAGCTCGGTTTTTAGATTGACAAAAACGTGATCTGCTGCAATGCACTTCCCCATAGACAATCAGTTCCATGCCATTCACTATTCGACCGTGCAATTGGCTAGGGCGATCATGACCATCGTCACCATTGCATAAGACTCCATCTGTCGCTAAAAAGGACTCTGGATTCTTCCTTGCATTTATAAAAAGAACCTTTTAGCCACAATATATAATTTTATATAAAATGGTATATTCGTCAAATGTTTCAAATAGTGAATATCGCATCGGGAAGTTCTCTTGATATCTTCTCAGATTCAATTAGTTTTTTCATCATTGTATATCAAGTTTACAGCTTGTTTTTGTTTGAAATCGCAACTGCTGGGTCAAGCCACAAAAACAATCTCATGTTTGGGAGTTTCTTTCTAGTTGCTCTTGTCACCTATTGCTTAGAAGCTCCAAAGAACATCTCAAGCTACTTATGTATGGCAGGGATTTTTGCTGGAGCTACAGAGGAGGCGTGAATCAGCCTAAGATGGTTAAGACTTGATTAAAGAAAAATTGTCTTATAACTCTGAGCGAGCTGTTTTTAAAAAGGCCAATTGAAATCCAAAGATATATCCAAAGTTACATCCAGACCCAGCTAAACATCAAACCCAGGAAACCAAGAATCATATCTTGCGGCATGAGTTTCGCAGCAGCAACAGCAGTGCTCTTGGAAGATTTACCAGTTTGGGGCCGCCCTCCAGTTCCATGCCCATCACCTCCTTTAGCAGCCACCGCTCCAATCATCAAAACCATCGCAAATGCAAATGCCCAAATCACCGCCGCGCTCTTCCTCTGCTCCACCGCCATTCTCGATCTCCACACACCAAGCAAACAAGATAGGCTGCCACACAGATAACTTGAGGCAAATGCGCAGATATATATTCAATATATCGACAGCTTAAAAGCTATGGTGCTCAATCATGAACTTCCAGATTCCATGGCCACTTACTTCACAACGAAGAGATTCGAGCTTGGAACCCGTTGACCCGCAAAACGAACAATCTGACCGAACAAAAGAATGTCCCCTCCTTCGTCAAACTAGATTCCAAACCGCAAGAAAACACAAAATTTGTCTCTAACCTGATTGATCGTGCTTAGGTCCGGCCATCACTCGGAGTTTTCCTGGCGACAAGAGTCTCTCAATGGCGACGCCGTGCAAGCAAATCCTCCTCGTAAAGTACTCGAGTGAGGAGCTGAGTGATGAGAACTTTGAGGTGAGCGAGGGCGAGATCGAGGCGATTCAAGCCGGGAGTGGCGATGTTTTGATCAAGAATGTGCTGCTCTCGCTGGATCCATGGAACCGGCTTTGCATGCACAGCACAAATCAGGGGCTCTACTTCCCGCCCTTCAGCATTGGAAAGGTATTCTTTCTCCTCGTGATTTGATTTCTATGAATTCCACTTCGAGGAAGATTTCTAGAGGGTTTGGGAAGTTTGAGAGATTCTATCCCTTTTTGTTGTTCTCAGCCTGTTCCTGTCCTCTCGGTGTCGAGAGTAATCTCCTCGGACAATGCGGACTATAAAGCCGGAGATTTCTTGACCTGCTTGGCCACCGCGAGTGAATACTCGCTGATTCGCGGCGGGAAAGATGGAGCTGGATTTCCGCTCAAGAAGATCGATCCGAACGTTCCATTGGAAAACTATCTCTCCTTTCTGGGTGAGTATATGATCAGAAGGCGCTCTTGCACTGACAATCTCGCGAGAACTATGATACGATCCAGGCTTGCCCGGATTCACTGCTTGGATTGGAATCGTCCGGATTGGAGAGGCCAAATCTGGCGAGCAAGTTTTTGTCTCAGCCGCGTCGGGCGGCGTCGGGCTTGCCGCGGGCCAGATTGCCAAAATGCGAGGCTGCCGAGTGGTGGGAAGCGTCAGCACTGACGAGAAGGTAAGCAAATCTGGATGGATTGGCTGGTTTTAACTAAGACTTTGATTTTCTTGATTGACAGGTCCGATTTCTCAAGGAGGAGTTTGGATTTGATGATGCGTTCAACTACAAAAAGGAGAAGGACTGGAACGCTACCTTGGCACGGTAAACAAACACCTTCTTGTCTTTGGATTCATTCTCATAGTGTTTTTATAAATTGTGTAGGATGTTTCCAAATGGGATTGACATCTACTTTGAGAATGTTGGTGGCAAGATGCTGGAAGCCGCCCTCAACCATCTCAATCTCCACGCTCGAATCCCAATTAGCGGGATGATTTCACAGTATAACAAGGTGACGACACCACTTTGTGTTCTCTCTGTTTAGTTCGTTGGTCTTTATTTTCGTGTAGGACTGGAAGCTTGCCGATGGTGTGAGGAACTTGATGAACCTCGTTGGGAGGTGTGCTAAAATGGAGGGATTTCTTGCGTATGATCACATTACTCACTACGATGAGTTTGTGAGTGAGATGCTTCCATTGGTTGCCGAATCCAAGATTGTCTCAAAGCACACCATCACCAAAGGTATTGAGAACTTCCCCTTGGCGTTTATTGGAATGATGCGAGGGGAAAACATTGGTAAAGCTCTCGTAGATCCATAGAAAGCAACTATATATATTCACTTTTGTGTTTTCAAATTTGGTTTATTATAATTATTATTATATTAAGCTCTTTTCATGCGTTTATAAGTAAAACAGGGACAATACATTATGCTTGGAGACAATCTTGCAGTGGAAGCAACTTTTTTAAGATGACGACTTGACACCAGCTTCTCCAAATTCTCCAGGGCTTGCCGCGGGTCTAATTGCGAAAACACGAAGGCACTGACGAGAAGGTAAGGTTTCACTGTGTCTAATTGCGAAAACACGAGGCTGTTGAGGTTGTAGGCACTGACGAGAAGGCGAGGTTTCACTGTCCAGACTTTCAGTGCTACGTTTCTGTCTCTGTGTGTTTGTCTGTCTCTCTCAGATTTTGACTTTCTCGTTCAATTACAAGAAAGGACTGGAATGCTAAGGTAACCGAACATCTTCTTGTCCATTCTCAAGTTTCTTGAGTGCTTCTATATAGTTCTAGGCTGTTGACTGACGTCTACTTCGACAATGTTGGTGGCAAGATGCTGGAAGCCACCCTCAACCATCTCAATAGCCACGCTCGAATCCCAATTAGGGGATGATTAATCCAAGCAGTGAATCCGGGGATGCCTGGATCGTGTATCATAGTTCTCGTGACATTGTCAATGCATTCTATAACCAGAAAGGAGAGATAATTTTCCAATGGAACGCATCCATCCTCTTGAGTGGACAAAATCCATCTTTCCCGCCTCGCAACAGCGAGCGAGTATTCACCAAGCACGTCACGATATCCCCAGCTTTGTAGTCCACATTGTCTGAAGAAATCACTCTCGATACCGGGAGAACCTTACAACAGGAAAACTGTGCGAGCTGAGCAAAATTAAGAAGATTAAGAATAAGAAGAGGAATAAGAATACCTTTCCAATTGTGAAGGGTGGGAAGTAGAGCCCCTGATTTGTGCTGTGCATGCAACGCCGGTTGCGTGGATCCGCCGAGAGCAGCAGATTCTTGATCTGGCCACAAGCGCCTCAAAATGGCGATGCCGTGCGAGCAAATCCAAAGTACTCGAGCTAGAAACTGAAGGGTGAGATCGAGGCGATCAAGCCGGGAGTGCTTTTAAACGGTTTGGAATCTTCTTTGACCAATCTACTTTGGAAGGAAATTGTTCGTTTCATGGATCAACGGAAGTTCATGAGTGGATATCTTTGCATTTGCCTCCAAGTGGAGGGCAGTTTATCTTGTTTGATTTTGCTTAAAAGTTATCCTTAAAATTTTTTATTTGAATTACAACATGATATAAAGAAGAATAATTTATGCCATGTGGGTTGGCGATTTATGGCCCATTAAGATGCGAGTGAATATTTTAGAACTGTGAGGGCCAAGTGTACGGCTACGATGCCGTATACTAATATTAGCGGATGGACTAAAACAAAATGCCCAATGGACATGGACGTCCGAACAGCAACAAGCATTCGATAATCTCCGACTCAAACTAACAACAGCACCGATCCTTGCCAAGCCCGATTGGACCCAAGAGTTCCACATTCATGTCGACACTTCCGACGTCGCCACTGGTGCAATTCTGAGCCAAACTCAACACGACAACTGAGATCAACCGATCTACTACGCCAGCCGACTACTCAACTCAGCTGAACGAAATTACACCACCACCGAGAAAGAAGCTCTCGGCATGATCTACTCACTTCAGAAGTTTCGACACTACATACTGTCAATTAAAGTCGTAATTTTCGTCGACCACAAGGGAATCCTTTACCTCATCAACAAGCCAATACTATCTGGTCGAATATCAAGATGGTTCCTTTTACTACAAGAATACAACTTCGAGATTGTCCACAAACCCGGCAAAAATCATGAACAAGCAGATTATCTCAGCCGGATCACCACCGGCGACAAACCCGAAATACTTACCGACGACTTACCCGACTCAAACCTATTCCGAGTTTCAATACCAGCAACCTAGCTCGATGACGTCTTCAGTTACCTCAACTCAGCAAAAGTTCCAGATCAGTACACTACGTCCGACCAAAAGAAGACTTTTGTTGCTAAAACCCGACGATACTCAATCATTGGAGGCACTCTCTACAAACTCGGAATTGACAACATTCTTTGCCGATGCATCAAGCAGCCACACACAACTCAAATCATCAAGGAAGCTCATGATGGACCTTCCGGCGGACACTTCGCTGCTGACACAACCACTCGGAAGATTCTTCAAGCCGGCCTCTGGTGGCCGACACTCTGGCACGACACTGAAGAATTCTGCAAATGCTGCGACACATGTCAAAGATACCGATTACCACCGAAAACTCAGACTCAACAACTCAACCCAACATTCCCAATGGCACCATTTCAGAAATGGGGACTCGACTTCGTCGGACCCCAAGTCAGCACCCGTCGATGAAATCAGTACATCATCGTTGCCACCGATTACACTACCAAGTGGGCCGAAGCAATACCTCTCCAACATGCCACAGCAAAAGCAACAGCAACCTTCATCTACGAAAATATCATCACTCGTTTCGGCACACCACTTGAACTCGTCACCGATAGAGGCACCCACTTCATCAACCAAACAATCGAACATCTCGCCACCGAGTTCAAACTCCGACATAAAACGTCAACACCATACTATCCTCAAGGCAACGGTCAAGCAGAAGCAACGAACAAAACACTGAAGACCATCCTCAAAAAAGTCATCAACGATTCCGGCAAAGACTGGGACGACAAACTTCTCGACGTACTTTGGGCCTATCGCACTGCGTATAAAGTCACCACTGACATGACGCCATTCAAACTCGCCTTTGGAACAGAAGCCATCACACCAATTGAATTCATCGTCCCAAGCATGCGAGTCACCGTCAAGTATAATCTTGATACCCGACATGCAGTTCGAGAAAGGCTTCAGCAACTCGAACATCTCGACGAACTCCGACTAAATGCCCTTTGGACACTTCACGCCATCCAAAAACAGAGAAAAGCTCGGCACGACCGACAAGCATCCCAGCATAACATTCCCAAATACAGCGTCGACGACCATGTTCTCTGGTACCGAGGACCCATCGGCAAACTTGGCCGAAAACTCCACACCAACTGGCAAGGACCTTTCAAAATCATTGAACTATACCCCAACGGCACCGCCAAAGTCAGCACACTCGCCGAAGACTTCACTGAGATCGTCAACCTCAACAAGCTTTGACCATATCACGTCAACATATTCAACATCAGCACCTCAACAAATTTCAGACCCAAACCGACAAACACCCCAAAACCAACAATCAACACTCACCCCAATAGACAAACTTTAACTCAAATCAGTTCGATACAACTCAACTCAACTCAACACGAACTCATCCACCAACTTCAGCAACAAACAGCAGCAAAAATTTGTAAGTCCCAAGCTACCGTTGGATCAACGCCACCTGAGCAAATATCAACAGTTGAACTTGAGTTAACTTCATCACCAATATCCACCATTGATTTGCAATCAAGCCAAATCAAACCACATCAATTCCGTCAACAAATCTCGACCGTTCATCACCAGCAATCGAGTGCCGCACGATCAGCCAACCAACAGTTATAGGTTTCAAGAACCCTAACGGGGCGAGCACTTCGATCGCAGAAAATGAAGAGAAAGATGCCAGCTCATCCACCCCGATGCCTCAGATACGTCATACACCATATTCCTAGGCTTCCCAGCAACGACACAACCACCTGGCTCAAGGACCACGGATTTGAGCTCCTCCACAAGGCCTTTTCAACACACCCTGATAAAAAACTAGCGAGGAAACTGGCTGCCTCCTTCAACCCCAAGAACAGCACCATAACCGACGGCACCAACGAGATCACCCTCAGCCCAGCAAGAATCGCCTCTGTTTTCAAAATCTCCAACAAGGGAATGCTCAAATTTTCAGGAGAAGTTCCACAGCAAATCATCAAAGCCAATCGAGAAATTACCGGTGAGCTCACATGGGAGGACATCGACGAGCAACATATGGATCGACTCAAAGCCCTCCTCCTCTACTACGAACTTCACCCAACAGATCGCACCATCGGCAAGTGCACAGCAGAAGTCTACGGAGCTCTACTCGACGGCAAACGTGTGAACGTGGCTCACCATCTCCACGAGCTCCTTCTCAAGCTTCTCGACCGCGCCATCCTCGCCACACTCAACAAGAAGACCATGCGCACAGTAATCTTCCCACTGCTGATCGCTCTACACCAAGCTCTTCCCAACAAGCAACCGTGGACAACCCAAACGAACTCCACAGAACAAAGCGACAGCTCCGAAGAACACTCAAAATCAGAAGGAGCAACTCCCAACAAGAAACAGAAGCCAGCATCTCAACAATCAAGCTCAACTCACTCCAACAACACCAGCTCCAGCAACAAACACTCCAACAATTCAACTCCACTTCGCCGCCGCTTCACACGCAAAACACCAGCGAATCCAGCTCCCAAACCGCTGATCCGAGAGCACCTCATCATCAGCGACAAGGAACACAACTCACACCACCATCAACAATCACCCCAGAACCCGCATCCACTCGAATCAGCCCCAAAACCGACAACTTCTCACAAACACATCAACATTGCCAAAGAAAAACGTCAGCTGATCGCCCAGAACTCAATTTCTACACCAGCTGAGAACAACATTCTCAACGCCCCGACCTCCTTGACACGTTCTACAAAAGAAAACATTGACTACCTTCGCCAATCACTTGAAGAACACGCAACCATGTCTCTTCCAGCAAATACCACGACCAGCATTCACAAAAATTCCGCCCCTTCAACAAAATTCCAAGCGAAAAATTTCTCAACGGATAAATTAATTTCAACGCCACATCTGGGCCGTTCATCCACCATCAAACTGAAAAGCTCATCTCCAACCACCTCAAAGAATCTGGCCCAACCACGTCACCCACATCCAACGAAGCAGATTCAGCCTCCAGTAACTTCAACTCCCGGGACCAAGAACAGAGCGAACCCTAGCGAGAAACACCAGGATCACCGAGCAGGAGCAGGAGCAGCAACCATGCCTCAACCACAGAGTCAGGTACGCCGTGATTATGATGAGATCAGGAAGGAGTACGAAGATAAACTTCGCGACCCAAGCTACTGCACCCGCAAGTTGTTTGAAGCCTTGGATCAACGCATGCACCGCGAGCAAGCAAACTACTTCCCAACACCAGCCGACATTGCACAGCATCTTCTCAAGCAAGACTCCTTCATATACACCTGGGGAGCGATCAAGAAGGAATTTTATGAGCCTTTAAACCACCGGCTGGATACTCAGATTGAAGAGATGAAGCAGATCCGCACTGACCTCCGGGACATCAGGAAGATCGTCTCCAAGCAGCCATCAACCCCATCAGCAGCTCACGAATTCACCTACAAATTCAAATACGAAGAGCTCAACACCCGCTACCGAAAACTCGAGGATGATCATACCGCCCTGCTGGCTGAGGTAGCCGACCTCCAGGAAGATGGGACAGATCCACCAGACAGCGTCCCTAACCACGAGCTTACACTCCCACAACAAAAACGTCGCCTCTATCGACTGGAGCAGCAGCAGCAACAAGCGATGGAAACTGACTATGTTCGCACCGAGGACGGTGTCTAGTTCTGTCAGGGGAGCAGAGTGTCTCAACCAAAAACAAGGTTCAGGGGACTCCGACTTTGAACCCAGGGCTGCATCAGAGCCATAGATTAAATCATGCACAACATATGGTATATGCTAGCAGTTAGAACCGCTAGCATTTCAAAAGGGGGAATCCAAATTGTGGATCCCTATCTCCATTCCATTGTTTCTCTTATTAATACACAACATTCTTTTACTCGTGCTTCTTCTCTGCCCTTGGAGATCGGGCCCTTTTCTCTTTTGTTTTCTTACTAACAATAGATTTCCAGTGAAGAGGAGTTTTCTCACCTCTTCAAGGCTTCGTCACAAGATGAGGTTCACATGCCCAAGGACTCCGCGACTTCCGAATAACACCCTTCTCCAACATCTCCTTGACGTTTGCACGTAAAATCTTGATCTCCTTGGGTGACCGACGACGAACAGGAACCTTGATTGGACGAGCATCCCCGGTTGGAATGGGATGACATGTGGCAATCTTGGCCCCAGATGATAGGTCAAATTCAAAGAGATCAGAATACTCCTTTATGAGCTGGTCAACAGCTGCAACACAAAGATCATCGGAGGGATCGGAAAAGGGAAGAGCAAAACAAGATGGAAACACAAGAGGAAATAGTGGGGGAACAAAAGTAATGGAAGCAGAGGTAAAAGTAGAGGGACGAAGAGGTACAGAAGTGAGAGGAATGGATGAAACATAAGGAAGTATGAGACAAGGGGGAGAAGCCTCAAAGTCACACTTGGCATGATTGTGCTGCAACCAATCCATACCAAGAATGAGGTCAAAAGCTTGACTCGGCACCACCCGCAACGACTGCAACTCAAGTCGAGATCGCCCACATGCACAACCAGGTCTGCCTCATCTCGTGCACATGCATGTGTACGGCCGTTGCCGTAAAGAATGAAAACTGGATCTGCCGCACGACGTAAGTGTAGACGACAACGTGTGGCAACAGGTCGAGCAATAGAAGATAAACTCGAACCTGTATCAACCAACACGGAGAGAAGAATAGGAGACCTTTTGTTATAAAAACGAGCTTGGAAAGTAAACACTGGATGAACCGGTGCCGAGTGAACCCCTTGATGATACTCCCGAAAGAAAGATGGAGGGGTCACTAACTTATTCGTGCAAGGTCCCTCCATTACTCGCGCGACTCCTCGTTTCCCGAATGCACCTCGGGATCCAAACCTTCCACCGCAGCAGCACCAATGGGACGTTGCTGACGCCAAGGTCTCCACCCAGGAAATGGAGGTCGCTAATCCGGAAAGCGCCGACAACGCCGATAAGTATGACCAACTTCATCACACGCCCAGCAACGGACGTCACGGCCACGACCACGTCCTCGCCCTTGTCCTTGGACTCGAGTAGCAGCAGCATCAACCTCCATGGGAACAGGAGCATCACTCATAGGAAGTAGAGCTGAAGGACGTGTAGCAAGAAGTGGAAGAGGCGACATCTCATAACATTGTGCCAAGCGAAGAGCATCGTCAAGGGTGGCAGGAGCAAGTGCATGCATAAGGCCGACAAGATCTTGACGAAGTGCTGGCTACAACATTCCTAGCTTGATCCGCTCCGACATATTGGGCTCCGCACGAAGCAAAAGACTTCGGAAACGAATGCCAAATTGCATCACTGACTCAGATGGCCCTTGGCGAAGACGATGCAATTGTTGGAAGGCATCATCACAATCGTCGGCGTGTCCAAAAGCGCGTTTGAAGACGTCCGGAAGAACAATCCAATCGCCACGAGTAGCTGCGCTCAATCCATTGTACCACTGCAATGCCGTCCCTTGGAGACATGTGGGGAACTCGCGCAAACGGCGAGCATCATCCCAAGAATGATATGTGGCAATCACCGTGAAGTGATCGAACCAATGGTACACATCATCCCCAGGATTCCCACGAAAGAACTCCGGCCGAACGCGAGGATTGGCACCAAAAGCAGGAGGAGTTGTACCATGTGCCGTGAATGCCGCCATCAACTGAGTTTGATTATTCAATTGCAAGCGCATAGCATCAAGCAATTGAACCAATTGCTACTCTAGAGTCAAAGGAGGAGATTGCGGATCGGCCATGAAGATGAATGAAAAAGAAAGAGCAAAAGAAGAGAAATGACAAAAAGCTGGAAAGAAATGGTAAATCTAGACAATGCAAAAAGCTAGATCTAAACCAAAATCCTAAAAGGAAAGAACAAAAGAAAGGAAATGGAAAAAGCTAGATCTAGACAATGCAAAAGCTAGATCTAAATCGAAATCCCAAATCCAAGCACTCCCCAGGGACAATCAAAGGTGCCCCTCATCTCCACCAATGTGAGTGCATGGAATATGGAAAAGGAATACAGAAATGTGCATCTCAATTAGCCCAAAAACCCTAGCTTATATACAGGAGCGAGTGGTCCGGATTGAAACCAATCCGACGGCTACCAAAATCCACTAGGTGAGTGGTTTGGCAATGTGAGCGTACTTGTGGATGAATCGTCAGTGATATCTGACTTTGCCGAGGAAGCGCCGAAGTTCTTTCTGGTTCTTCGGCGGTTCAAGTTTTGAGATGACGTCAACTTTGTCCTTGTCGATGAGAATGCCATCTTTGCAGACAACGTGGCCGAGGAGTACTCCAGATTTGACGAAGAAAGCGCATTTGTCGGGGTTGAGTGCTATGTTGTTCTCCTCACACTTGTTGAGGCATTTCTCCAGGCATTCAAGATGTTGATCTTCCGAGCTGAAAACGCTGAAGTCGTCCATGAAGACTCTCATGAAGTCAGTGAGGTAGTCTCGGAAAGTGTTGGTAACAAGCCTTTGGAAGGTAAATGGGGCGTTGCAGAGTCCAAAAGGCATTCGTCGATAAGCATAGGCTCCCCATGGACTAATGAATGCTGTCTTGTGCTGATCTTCTTCGGCGATGTGAATTTGGTTGTAGCCGGAGAAACCATCGAGGAAGGAATACATCTCGTGTCCGGCGACTGCGTCAAGAACTTCGTCGGTAAATGGTATCGGGAAGACATCTTTTTCGGTGGCGTCGTTGAGCTGTTTATAGTTGACGTAGATTCGAAGTTTGCCATTTTTCTTCAGTACAACCACCAGTGGTGAAAGCCATATCGGATTCTGAATTGGGTAGATGTACTCGACTTGGAGAAGCTTGTCGAGTTCTTTCTTTACTTGTTCCATCAGATTCGGATTCATTCGGTAGGCTGCTTGTCTTCTTGGTTTTGAGTCTGGAAGAAGGGTGATGGTGTGAAGGCTAAGTTTTGGCGAAACTCCCTTAAGGTCTCGATAACTCCAAGCGAACAAGTGTTTCTTCTTTCGGAGAAGATTGATGCCTTTGTCTCGAAAACTTGCCGAGATGTCAGTGGCGAGTACAATGTAGTGTTTGTTGCCATCGTCGGCAAGGCTGACTTTTTCGAGTTTTTGGTCTGCTGGAATTGACGGAATGTAGGCAACTTTGTTGTGGTTGTCGACTGTGAATGCTGGTGGTGCTTCGAGTTTTTATCTCAAGTGACTGGATTTTTCAGTGCTGATGTAATTGGGGGTCGTTCTCGTTGGAAGTCGGCGACAATTCGGAAGAGGTCGATCTCGGCCAAAGGTTCGAGATCGGGGTAGGCTGTGAGAATTTGTTGTTCTTGATAGTCGTCGAGGCCATCTTCGAGATTATATTCTTCCAAGTCAATAGGTCGGTTGTGGCTGGACAGCAATTTAGTCGCTTTTGTCGACACAGTTGTTGGTCCGTCTGGTCCGTGAAGGATAAGATTGTCATTGGGCCAATCTTGATAAACTTGGGCAGTTCGGAGCCAAGGTCGACCGAGGAGAATTGAGTATCCGTCGGTCTGCTCCGGTAGTTTGAGGACGACATAGTTGACTGGTATTTCGACGCCTTGAATGGTGGTGTTGACTTTTTGGATGATGCCTTTGGGTTGAACAGATCGGTGGTCGGCCATTCGGACATTGAAAGGTGCTGGGTGAACTGGGCCGATGTTGAGTTGTTGAACAAGACTTTCTTCAATAATATTAACGCTGGAGCCGCCGTCAATTATGGCTCCTCGAACAAGATGTTTGTCGAGTTGTAGGTCGATTGTCAGAACATCATTGTCACAATCACCTGGTTGAATCTCGGTTCGAAATGTGTCAACAGCTGTCTATGTCGAGTTGAGTGTGGGCGAGTCTATCAAAGTGTTGGTCGGTGCAGATGTCAGATCGGTGAGCTGTTTGGTGAGGTAGGGTGCAATCTTCAGCAGTTGGCCGATGGTGATCTGAATATTTTGGTTGAGGATAGTCTCTGCGACTGCTTGGATTTTGTCGAAATTTGCCGAATTGTGTTCTGGTGTCGGTGTCGATGTTGGACGATGTGTCTGTCTGTTTTCTGGTATTGAGTCTTGGCATTGTTGTCGAGCTGGTGATGGTTGAGCTTCATTGTCGGAGTCTAAAATCACTAATTCGGGTGGTTGTAGAGCGAGTTGCTGCTGTATCTTGGCAGCTAACTTCTGCTTCTTTTTCCATTCCCGGAGTTTTGTCGGGCTCTCAGGGCCTTTCTCTTCACTATCTCCGAAATCTCTGTCCGGTTGTTGTTGTTTTTTTGCTCGAATTTGTGCTCGGGTTTGTACTGCCATGACTTGAGGATCTGAGTCGTCATTGTCGGCATAAGGTATTTCGTCGGTCTCGACCATCCTTGTTGTTGGTGGTTGCTGCTGGTTCTGATCTTGTTGTCGAGGAGGCGGTGGACCAAGTCTCGGCAGACCGCCTTGGTTTTGAAGTTGAGGTTGCCATAGTCGGTTGTTGTAGTTGCCTTGGTAGGCCTGGTCTTGATAACCTTGGCCTTGGTATCTTCGGTTTTGGTATCTTGGGTATTGTTGGTATCCTTGGTTGTAGTTGTCTCAGTTTGCCGGGTAGTTCCAGTTCGGCAGGTATTGTCGATCGTTGTAGTTGTTGTTGTAGTCGTTGTTGTAATTGTTGTAGTTGTTGTAGTGAGGTTGATCATTCCATTGTCGACTCTGGTGTTGGAAGTTGTTTCTCGGTGGTCTCCAGTTTGTCAGAGGTGGTGGCTGGTAATTGTCCAAGTATTGATTTGGATATGGTTGTCGAAACTGCTGTCGGGGATAGTTCGAGACTTGTCGAACTTCTGGAGAATTTTGAAATCTGCAAGTCTTGGCGTCATGACCTTCTTTGGTACAGATCTGGCATTTGGAGATTTGGAGCTTGCAGTCACTTGCCGGATGTCCTTCGTTCTTGCACTTAGTACACCAAATTCCAGATCGAAATTCTTTGATGTCGGTCTTGGCTTTTCCCTTGAGCTTGTCGATTGTTTTCCTGAGTTTCCGAAGTTTTGACTTGGTGCTCTCTCCGAGAACGGTGCGTTGTGAAGTTGTCCCTCGACAAGTTGTCCGATACCGGGTAACAAAGTGATGGGTTCGTCGTTGGTGTAGGTTTTGAGGATGTGCTTTGGTATTTGGAGTGGGCGCAGGAATTGGACTTGTGTCGGAACGCTAGGATTGCTGGGTCGACGACTGCACAGAAGATGGGTTCGTTTCGGTAGTGGTGTCGGTTTGTGTCGAGGGCGCTGGTTGATGTCTCGAACTTGGAGTGGGTGGTCTTGTGCTCGGAGATGGAGTTTGCCAATGAAGCTGCTGAGGGCGTTTGCTGATGAAGGTGCTGGTAGATTGGAGTTTCTTGTCAAAGAGAGTCATTGGTGTTCTCCGTCGGTGATTGGACTTGCAGATCTCGAGAGAGAGCTTGCAGATTCTTCAAAGATCTCCTCTGGAAAGTTTCTGTCTTTACTGCATTGGGCAGCAACCGCTTGGACGCCGTTGATCCATGGTGGCAGTGGCATTTGCGTGTTGAATTTGGGCGAATGTACGAATTAGGGCGTAATTTGGGCGAATTTGGGCGAGATGGGTAGATTTCTGGATCGTTCTTGCTATCTGCGCACAGAGAATGGAGAAAAAATGGAAGAATTTGTGAACCTGAAGGGGAATTCAGAAGCCGTGGTCGCCAAATGAAGAGGTGAGAAAACTCCTCTTCACTGGAAATCTATTGTTAGTAAGAAAACAAAAGAGAAAAGGGCCCGATCTCCAAGGGCAGAGAAGAAGCACGAGTAAAAGAATGCTGTGTATTGATAAGAGAAACAATGGAATGGAGATAGGGATCCACAATTTGGATTCCCCCTTTTGAAATGCTAGCGGTTCTAATTGCTAGCATATACCATATGCTGTGCATGATTTAATCTATGGCTCCGATGCAGCCTTGGGTTCAAAGTCGGAGTCCCCTGAACCTTGTTTTTGGTTGAGACAAGCCTGATGGGAGTATTCGTTTCTGCATTGACTATCGTCCGTTAAATGAAGTGACGATCCCGGACGTGTACCCGCTTCCTCACACTGCTGATCTCTTGGATCGTCTGGGGCGAAGTCGTTGGTTCACCAAGCTAGATCTTGCTTCTGGGTATTGGCAAGTACTGATGGCCGAAGAAGATATTCCTAATACTGCTTTTCGTACACCATTTGGTTTGTACGAGTTTTTGGTGATACCGTTTGGTTTGAACAGTGCTCCAGCAACTTTTCAGCGGATGATGGACGAGGTTCTTTGCGATATGCCGGAGGTGACGGCTGACTTCATTGATGATGTCTTGATCCACTCGGAGGGGACATGGGAGGAGCATGTTCGTGATGTTTGTAAAGTGTTGGATCGGCTACGCGACGTTGGTTTAAAGCTGAAGCGATTGAAGTGCGTGTTTGGGTCCAAGGACACAACTTATCTTGGGTACCGTATTTCTCGTGAGGGTTTGCAAGTTGATCCTGACAAACTTGTGGCTGTTCTAAAGTTCCCTACTCCGAAGTGTGTGAATGATGTGCAGCGTTTTTTGGGTAAGGTGTAGTATCTTGGTCGTTTTGTGGATCATCTTTCCGATCGCACTACACCATTGCGAGCGTTGCTGAAGCCATCCACGTCATCTTTCATCTGGTCTCCGGATTGTGAGCAAGCGTTCGTGAATCTCAAAGAGCTATTGACGACTCCTCCGGTTTTGGCATATCCTGACTACACTCGACCTTTTATTTTGTGCGTGGATGCTTCTGACATTGGTCTTGGAGGTGTGTTGATGCAAGAGAGCTCGAGTGTGCCTGGTCAGCGCCATCCCATTGCATACATAAGCCGTACATTGCAACCAGTGGAGATGAACTACTCCACGACGGAGAAGGAGTGTTTAGCAGCAGTCTGGGGTTTCGAGAAACTTCATGCATATCTACATGGTTCTCGGACGTTACTTGAAGGTGACCATGTTGCTGTTACTTTATTATTGAAGCGGAAGAACCTGGTTGGTCGTATGACTCGATGGGCTTTGAAGCTTCAGATATATGATTTCGATGTTGTTCATCGCCCAGGGAGTTCTATGGCTGATGCTGATGCCCTTTCTCGAGCTCCTCTTCCTTCTCCACTCACTTCTCATGTTTCTGACGAACCTGTTGTTCCAGCATCTGTGGATTTTCTAGATGAGGATGCTGTGCCGTCGGCGGTTGCTATCCTTGACGTTTAGTGTCCACAGGGCGTAGAGCAAGATCTACCTTCACTTGATGAGGTTCGCAAGGCTCAAAAGATTGAGCCGTGGATTCGAAGGCTTCGAGATGGGTTTGAGAATCCTGCATCACTTGCTGATGACTTGCCTTTTCGGCATTTACATTCTCAATATCGCCTTGAAGATGGCCTTCTTTATTTTGTGGGGACGGATCCTGCTGATCATTTACGGCTGGTGGTACCTTCGGTGTTTATTCCGCGGTTTCTCCATGCCTACCATGATTCTCCTATTCTAGGTGGGCATATGGGGCACCGTCGTGTCACCAAGAAGCTGCGCAGATCTTTCTATTGGCCAGAGATGCGACGTGATATTATCTGGTATGTGCGTAGTTGCGTTTGGTGCCAAGCTCGTAATACTCCCCCTTGTGCTGCAGAAGGACGGTTGGAGTCAATTGCAGTTTCTCGTCCGTTTGAGTTGGTGGCGTTTGATCTTATGGGACCTTTTCCACGATCGACTGCTGGCAATGAATATGTTATTATTGCTTCTGACTACTTGACTCGTTGGGTGGAAGTTGGTGCTCTTGCTAGTGCCTCTGCCACTGCTGTTGGATACTTCCTCCTCAATCGAGTGGTGTTCCAGCATTCTTGTCCAGAGCGGATTCTTTCAGATAATGGTCCTGCATTTATGGCTGAGGTATTTCATGTTTTGACATCTCGGTTGGGGATACGCCACACTTTTACGAGTGCTTATCATCCACAATCAGACGATCTGGTGGAACGGCTCGTTCGGACATTCAAAGGGATGATTGCGAAGTATGTGAACTTTCAACATTCAGATTGGGATGGTTATTTGCCGTCTCTTCGGTATGCCTATATCACAGAGGTGCAGAGTTCTGTTGGTGCTTCACCATATAAACTTCTATATGGTCATGATCCAATATTACCAACAGAGCTGGGTTTACCTTCGCGATTGCCACGAGCTCCTGATGCTAGGTCATGGGATCAATATTTGACAAGCATTCTTCCACTTGTCCGAGTAGAGTCTGCTGAACACTTAGGCCGTGTACAAGTGGGACAACAACGGCGCTACAATTCCCATCATCGTCCACCTGCGGAGTACAAAGTGGATGATTTGGTGTTAGTCCGTTTTCCCCATCTTACGGTATGTGGTTTATCTAAGGGGCTCCTTGCGCAGTGGAAAGGACCGTATCGGGTCTTGCGGCAAGTTGGACCACAAGTTTATGAGGTTCGGCATGACGTTCAGCAGGCCGATCCTCCGGAGATTGTGCATGTGCAGCGGTTAAAACGCTTCATACAAAGGGATCAGGAGCAGTTAATACCGTCTACAGATCCCCCGATGCCTCCTCCTGACGTTCCACTAGATCCCGGCCCATCTACAAGAGAACCCTGACTGCCTTCCATTATTCCGAGAGGAGGGGATGATGTGAGGGCCAAGTGTACGGCTACGATGCCGTATACTAATATTAGTGTAGTGGATTTTGGTAGCCGTCGGATTGGTTTCAATCCGGACCACTTGCTCCTGTATATAAGCTAGGGTTTTTGGGCTAATTGAGATGCACATTTCTATATTCCTTTTCCATATTCCATTCACTCACAGAACCTTAAAACACTGCTCAAAGTAATCATGATGTGTTTTAATTTGTTTTGTTTTTATTTTAATTCGTTTTGTGAGGGCCAAGTGTACAACTACGATGCTGTATACTAATATTAGCGTAGTGGGATTTTGGTAGCCGTCGGATTAGTTTCAATCTAGACCACTCACTCCTGTATATAAACTAGGGTTTTTGGGTTAATTGATATGCACATTTCTGTATTCCCTTTCCATATTCCAAGCACTCACATTGGTGGAGGTGAGGGGCACCTTTGATTGTCCCTGAAAAGTGCTTGGATTTAGGATTTTGGTTTAGATCTAGCTTTTGCATTGTCTAGATCTAGTTTTTTCCATTTCCTTCTTTTTGTTCTTTCCTTTCAGGATTTTGGTTTAGATCTAGCTTTTTGCATTGTCTAGATCTACCATTTCCTTCTAGCTTTTTGTCATTTCTCTTCTTTTGCTCTTTCTTTTTCATTCGTCTCCATGGCAGATCAGCAATCTCCTCCTTTGACTCTCGAGCAGCAGTTGGTCCAATTGCTTGATGCTATGCACTTGCAATTGAACAATCAAACTCAATTGATGGTGGCATTCACGGCACGTGGTCCAACTCCTCCTGCTCTTGGTGCCAATCCTCACGTTTGGCCAAAGTTCTTTCGTAGGAATCCCGGGGATGATGTGTACCATTAGTTCGATCACTTCACGGTGATTGCCATATATCATTCTTGGGATGATGATTGACGTTTACATGAGTTTCCCACGTGTCTCCAAGGGACGGCATTGCAGTGGTACAATGGATTGAGTGCGGCCACTCGTGAGGATTGGAGTGATCTTCCGGACGTCTTCAAACGCGCCTTCGGACATGCCGACGATTGTGACGATGCCTTCCAACAATTGCATCGTCTTCGCCAAGGGTCATTTGAGTCGGTAATGCAATTTGGCATTCGTTTCCGAAGTCTTTTGCTTCGTGCGGAGCCCAATATGTCGGAGCGGATCAAGCTAGGAATGTTGTAGCCAGCACTTCGTCAAGATCTTGTCGGCCTTATGCATGCACTTGCTCCTGCCACCCTTGACGATGCTCTTCGCTTGGCACAACATTGTGAGACGTCGCCTCTTCCACTTCTTGCTGCACGTCCTTCCACTCCACTTTCTATGAGTGATGGTCCTGTTCCCATGGAGGTTGATGCTGCTGCTACTCGAGTCCAAGGACAAGGACGAGGACGTGGTCGTGGCCGTGATGTTCGTTGCTGGGCGTGTGATGAAGTTGGTCATACTTATCGGCGTTGTCGGCGCTTTCTAGATTGGCGACCTCCATTTCCTGGGTGGAGACCTTGGCATCAACAATGTCCCGTTGGTGCTGCTGCAGTGGAAGGTTTGGACACCGAGATGAATCCGGGAAACGAGGAGTCGCACGGGTAATGGAAGGACCTTGCGTGAATAAGTTAGTGACCCCTTCATCTTTCTTTCGGGAGTATCATCAAGGGGTTCACTCGGCACCAGTTCATCCAGTGTTTACTTTTCAAGCTCATCTTTATAACAAGAGGTCTCATATTATTCTCTCAGTGTTGGTTGATACAGGTTCGAGTTTATCTTTTATTGCTCGACCTATTGCCACACGTTGTCATCTACACTTGTGTCGTGCGGTGGAACCAATTTTCATTCTTTATGGCAACGGCCGTACACATGCATGTGCACGGGATGAGGCAGACCTGGTTGTGCATGTGGGCGATCTCGAGCTTGAGTTGCAGTCGTTGCGGGTGGTGCCAAGTCAAGCTTTTGACTTCATTCTTGGTATGGATTGGTTGCAGCGCACTCATTCCAAGTGTGACTTTGAGGCTTCTCCCCCTTGTCTCATACTTCCTTATATTTCCTCCATTCCTCTCACATCTGTACCTCTTCGTCCCTCTACTTTTACCTCTACTTCCATTACTTTTGTTCCCCCATTATTTCCTCCTGTGTTTCCATCATGTTCTGCTCTTCCCTTTTCCGATCCCTCCGACGATCTTTGTGTTGCAGCAGTTGACCGGCTCATGAAGGAGTATTCTGATCTCTTTGACTTTGACCTATCGTCTGGAGCCAAGATTGCTACACGTCATCCAATTCCAACTGGGGATGCTCGTCCAATCAAGGTTCTTGTTCGTCATCGGTCACCAAAGGAGATCAAGATTTTACGTGCAAATGTCCAGGAGATGTTGGAGAAGGGTGTTATTCGGAAGTCGCGAAGTCCTTAGGCATGTGAACCTCATCTTGTGACGAAGCCTGATGGGAGTATTCGTTTCTGCATCGACTATCGTCCGTTAAACAACGTAACGATCCCGGATGTGTACCCTCTTCCTCACACTGCTGATCTCTTGGATCGTCTGGGGTGAAGTTGTTGGTTCACCAAGCTAGATCTTGCTTCTGGGTACTGGCAAGTACCGATGGCCGAAGAAGATATTCCTAAGACTGCTTTTCGTACACCATTTGGTTTGTATGAGTTCTTAATGATGCCATTTGGTTTGAACAATGCTCCAGCAACTTTTCAACGGATGATGGACGAGGTTCTTTGCGATATGCCGGAGGTGACTGCTGACTTCATTGATGATGTCTTGATCCACTCGGAGGGGATGTAGGAGGAGCACGTTCATGATGTTTGTAAAGTGTTGGATCGGCTACACGACGTTGGTTTAAAGCTGAAGCAGTCGAAGTGCATGTTTGGATCCAAGGACACAACTTATCTTGGGTACCGTATTTCTTGTGAGGGTTTGCAAGTTGATCCTGACAAACTTGTGGCTGTTCTAAAGTTCCCTACTCCGAAGTGTGTGAATGATGTGCAGCGTTTTTTGGGCAAGGTGCAGTATCTCGGGCGTTTTGTGGATCATCTTTCTGATCGCACTGCACCATTGCGAGCGTTGCTGAAGTCATCAACATCATCTTTCATCTAGTCTCCGGATTGTGATCGGGCGTTTGGGGATCTCAAAAAGTTATTGACAACTCCTCTGGTTTTGGCATATCCTGACTACACTCGACCTTTTATTTTGTGCGTGGATGCTTCTGACATTGGTCTTGGAGGTGTGTTAATGCAAGAGAGCTTGAGTGTGCCTGGTCAGCACCGTCCCATTGCATATATAAGCCGTACATTACAACCAGCGGAGATGAACTACTCCACGACAGAGAAGGAGTGTTTAGCAGCAGTTTGGGGTTTCGAGAAACTTCATGCATATCTACATGGTTCTCGGACGTTACTTGAAAGTGACCATGCTGCTGTTACTTCGTTATTAAAGCGAAAGAACCTGGTTGGTCGTACTGCTCGGTGGGCTTTGAAGCTTCAGATATATGATTTTGATGTTGTTCACTGCCCAGGGAGTTTTATGGCTGATGCTGATGCCCTTTCTCGAGCTCCTCTTCCTTCTTCATTCTCTTCTCATGTTTCTGACGAGCCTGTCATTCCAGCATCTGTGGATTTTCTAGATGAGGATTCTGTGCCGTCAGCGGTTGCTATACTTGACGTTCAGTGTCCACAAGGTGCAGAGGAAGATCTACCTTCACTTGATGAGGTTCGCGAGGCTCAAAAGATTGAGCCATGGATTCGAAGGCTTCAAGATGGGTTTAAGAATCCTGCATCACTTGCTGATGACTTGCCTTTCCGGCATTTACATTCTCAATATCGTCTTGAAGGTGGCCTTCTTTATTTTGTGGGGACAGATCCTGATGATCATTTACTGCTAGTGGTGCCTTCTATCTTTATTCCGCAGTTTCTCCATGCCTACCATGATTCTCCTGTTCTAGGTGGGCATATGGGACATCATCGTGTAATTGAGAAGTTATGCAAGTCTTTCTATTGGCCGGAGATGTGACGTGATATTATCCGGTATGTGCGTAGCTGCGTTTGGTGCCAAGCTCGTAATACTCCCCCTCGGACTGCGGAAGGACGATTGGAGTCAATTGCAATTTCCCATCCGTTTGAATTGGTGGCGTTTGATCTTATGGGACCTTTTCCACGGTCAACTGCTGGCAATGAGTATGTTATTATTGCTTCTGACTATTTGACTCGTTGGGTGGAAGTTAGTGCTCTTGCTAGTGCCTCTACAACTACTATTGGATACTTCCTCTTCAATCGAGTGGTGTTCCAGCATTCTTGTCCAGAGTGGATCCTTTCGGATAATGGTCCCGCTTTTATGGCTGAGGCATTTCATGTTTTGACGTCTCGGTTGGGGATTCGCCACACTTTCATGAGTGCTTATCATCCACAATCAGACGGTCTGGTGGAACGGCTCGTTCGGACGTTCAAGGGGATGATTGCGAAGTATGTGAACTTTCAGCATTCGGATTGGGATGGTTATTTGCCGTCTCTTCGGTATGCATATGTCACTGGGGTGCAGAGTTCTATTGGTGCTTCACCATATAAACTCCTATATGGTCATGATCCAATATTACTAACGGAGCTGGGTTTACCTTCGCGATTGCCACGAGCTGCGGATGCTAAGTCATGGGATCAATATTTGACAAGCATTCTTCCACTTGTCCGAGCAGAGTCTGCCAAACACTTAGGCCGCATACAAGTGGGACAACAACGGCACTACAACTCCCGTCATCGTCCACCTGCGGAGTACAAAGTGGATGATTTGGTGTTAGTCCGTTTTCCCCATCTTACGGTACGTGGTTTATCTAAGGGGCTCCTTGCACAGTGGAAAGGACCGTATCGGGTGTTGTGGCCAGTTGGACCACAAGTTTATGAGGTTCGGCATGACGTCCAGCAGGCCGATCCTCTAGAGATTGTGCATGTGCAGCGGTTGAAATGCTTCATACAAAGGGATTAGGAGCAGTTAATACCATCTACAGATCCGCCGATACCTCCTCCTGATGTTCCTCCAGATCCCGGCCCGTCTACAAGAGAACCCTGATAGTCTTCCATTATCCTGAGAGGGGGGAATGATGTGAGGGCCAAGTGTACGGCTATGATGCCATATACTAATATTAGCGTAATGGGATTTTGGTAGCCGTCGGATTAGTTTCAATCTGGACCACTCGCTCCTATATATAAGCTAGGGCTTTTGGGCTAATTGATATGCACATTTCTATATTCCCTTTCCATATTCCAAGCACTCACAGTTTTAATTTGTTTTTTTTCATTTTAATTCTTTTGAATTCACTTTGGTTTGTCTTCATTTATAACTCACTTTTAGCTTGCTTTACGAATTGCACGCCATAGCTTAGCTTACTTCTCCTCCAATTCTCCACGGATGGAGCAGCTGCTTCACTATTTCATCACAGCTAATGTCTCGAATTTTAAGCATCCTAGTCAGTGTTGTTTTCCTCGTGTTTCCACAGGCCCAGGTACCACCACTGCTGGTTCTTCGTTCTCTAGGTAGGTAAGAACTCTCAAATAAAAAAGTTCTCTGGAATATATACATTATATAAATATATAATGTACAAAACACAGATCCCAGGCTTTGTGAAGAGAAAAGAGAGAAAAAAAAGAAGATTTTTCCAAAGTTTTCGGATCAGTTATAAATCTCTGATCTGCTGTTACTGGGAGATGTGTGAGTGCTGGGCCACTTGACTTGCACCGACGTGGGAGAATCCTCCTCCATGTTAGTGCTGGCCACACTCCTCTGCTTCCGGAGCTCGCCGGAACTTTGGTGCTCCAGCTTGAATCTCGACGATTTCTTGGAGCTGCTGGAGCTGATCGTCATGCCGCTAAGCTGCTCCAGCTCCCGGACGACCTCCACCATGCTTGGCCGATCGTCCTTCTCCGCCGCCAAGCACCGAAACGCCACCTCCACCAGCCTCGTCAAGAGCTTCCAGTACTTGACGCTCAGGTCCGGATCGAAGAGCTCGTGTAACGCGCCCGAGTGGATCCGAGCGAGGGCCATGGATGCCAGGTTGATCTCCTTCTTGTCCCGCGTCATGTCCACGGCCTTCTTCCTGGAGATGAGCTCGAGGAGGACGACGCCAAAGCTGTAGACGTCGCTCTTGTCCGTCAGCTGGTAGCTCTCGTGGTAGTCCGGGTCGAGGTAGCCGGGAGTTCCCTGGGGAGCCGTGGATATGTGCGTTGCGTCCAGGTGCGTGAGCCGGGAGAGCCCAAAGTCCGCCACCTTGGCCTTGAAATCCTTGTCCAGGAGAATGTTGGACGTCTTCACGTCCCTGTGGTAGATCGGTGGCTTGACGTAGAAGTGCAGGTAGGCCAGTGCTTGAGCGGTTTCCAGTGCGATTGTGATCCGAGTCTCGAGAGAGAGCCCGTTTCCTTTCTCGCCGTGTAGGTGGTCGGCTAGAGTTCCATTGAGGACGAATTCGTAGACCAGCAGTAAGTCCCGGCCTTCGAGGCAGTAGCCGAGAAGCTGGACCAAGTTTGGATGCCGGACCTGTGAAAGAATGTTGACTTCGTTCTGAAATTGCTGGATTCCCTGCTTGTTTCCCTGGTTGAGTTTCTTGACCGCTACGATGCGACCGTCGGGGAGTTTGCCCTGGTAGACCGTGCTGAATCCTCCGCCTCCTAGAAGCCTGCTCTCGGCGAAGGATTTAGTTGCTGTTTTAAGCTCCCTGAACGTGAACACCATGGGAGTGTAGGCGCAGGTTGCGTCGGTGAGGATCTGTGCTCGGTCGCTGCGGCATCGCCTTCTCGCAGAGAGATGCCTCCTCCTTGCAACGAAGACGATCAAGCAGACAAGCACGAAGAGAAGCCCGGCACCAGATGCTCCACCTGATTCATAAAAGTGGAATTCAGTCGCGAAAAACAAAAAAAAAGTTAAATCAAAATGTAAGCTCACCTATGATGAACATGGTCTTTTTGGAGGACTTCTTACACCGGCAGCCTGGTAGGACATGATCAAAAGCATGTAAGAACGACAGACAAACAAACAAAAGAGAAACTATAAACCAAGGAAAAAAACACGACGTATCCAAGTACCTGGCGGGCAAGCTTTTCTCGAGCAAGATCCAAGCGTTGAGTTGCAACCGGCCGAAGAACACGAGTGCGGTGGTGGAGGAGTAGCGGTGGTGCTGACCGCCCTGGTCGACGGACCATCCGCCTCGTTCCAGAAGAAAACTTGGACGGTGTTTTGGTTGGACTTGTTGAATGACGGCGAGAACGTAAAGAGCTTACACTTGACCGTCTCACCCTCGCAGCTTGCGCAGCAGTGCTTCTCCTCTGTCGATGGCGGCCCCTGGCAAAGGATATCGTTGACAGCGCAAGGCCTGCCACTGGGAGAATCGACGCTGGTCGGAGAATTTAAAGCGTCAGGAGCGTCAATGAAGAGGAAGGCCTCGTTTCTAAACGCCTGGAACGGTCCTATAGCGCCCTTGCAAGACTCGCAGGCTCTCGTGTGGATTTGTAGACACGTCGCGTTGCATTCGTCCAGGCACCATGCCGCCCGCAACACGACCACCAATCCCAGCCACACTACCAATCCCTGCTGCTGCTGCTCCATCCCCCTATCCCTTCCCCTATCCTGTCCAAATCATGGGAGCTAGTGCTAGAGCTGGAACTAAGAATCCTCCAGAAGGACTGTAGCTGCGACACTATTTCCTGGGAAGATGAGAACTATTTCTCGCCCGTGTTGACGATTCTATCGCAATGCCGAGCGGATCGGCGCCGCCTCCAGCAAAATCTAGGTAATCCGGAGCTCCGATCATCGATGAGTCGTCGGTGCTGGCGCCAGGCGATGTCTACTGACCTGATCTTTGGCGCGAAGCACCGCCAAGCAGCTGGAATCCATTCACGCCGCGGGCGCCGCGACGGTGGAAGGCCGCAAGAGGGGAGAAAAATCGAAGAAGGGTCTCCCTTGACTAGCCCAATGAATGAACAAGCACATCAAATGGACAGGGGCCACTATGGCTTGACTACTCCACCAAATCTAGAAACCCGCATTTTTCTAGCCTCGCTAAAACTGTAGTGGTAGCTAACTTTAGCGGCAAAGACCTAACATTCTGCCGACGTGGCAGTGGTGACCTGGCGTTTTTTAGATTTAGGGTTCTTGGGCTATGCCGCTCGTGGCCTGCGGGGTGTGGCTCCCTGGGAGCGGTGCTGCTGTGATTCGGCAGCAGTGCGTAAGATTTTGATATTGATTTGGAGCGCTCGATGATTGAATTGGGATTGCGGACAGGCAGAGCGTGGATCGCAAGAAATGCGGCCGGGCGATGAGAATGCTGGCGGAGATTTCGCTGTGGAGGGACGAGGAGGCGGCGGATGGGAAGGATGCGGAGGTGGAGGAGGGGATTTTCGAGTCGGTTGTGAAGCGTCCAGCGCCGGCGCCTCCACTAGGCGCAAGGACGAGATTTGTGGCTCAGGTACCAGTTAGAGGCTTGGTCCCCGAGAGATGGAGGGATTTGCAAGACGATCTCAACAGGACCAAGCGGCAGAAGAGGAGAGAGGTTCTCAAGGGGAGACGGTCGAGGAGCAAGGAGGAAAAGGCTAAGCTGCGGGAGAAGCTTGGCGAAATCATTGACGAGGCCATTCAACAGGAGAAGATCGAAGAAGAAGAAGAAGAAGTCGCACACACTGTCTTTGAAGGTGGTCGTCAACTTCATCGAGCTTCTTATCGCCACGAAGAACTCAGTGATGATTTGGAGCTCGGAGATGACAATGGTGGCGAGCTTGTTTCGGCCGAGCGCTCGCAAAATCTAGACAACTGTGGCAAGGCCACGCGGAAAAATTCGAAACAGGCAAAGAAGGTGACCGAGCCAGCTCCACCAAACTATTCCAAAGTAAGTCACTATTTCTTACTTTTTCGATTCCATTCTTCCTTCTTCTTCTTTTGTTCGTCCTTTAAAGTGACAGATGATCTACTTACTGTTACTGTAGGGAGAAAATCTCAAAGGAAATGAGAGGAAGCTCTTCCAGGAGTGCGACCGCCGAACTATCGAGAAAAGAAGTTGTGTAAGTTCATCCAGAACGACCGTGAAGGCAACGCGACTGACTGGGTGTGGATCATGCAGGAGAAATGGATGCCTTTACACACGCTGGCCTCGCCACAGCAGCCATTTCTTGTTGCGGAGCTGATGCAACAGGATGATCACGAAGACAATGTGAACGAGGTACTTGAGAGTGCGAGAAGAAAAAGAGAGAAAAAGGGATAGGAAGTCTTTGTGTTGTGTCCCACTCAAGGGAGTGACGTGCAGGAAGGAGTTACGGTTTTGCGTAAAGCTGTTCAAGCTGGCAGACTTCACATCGTCAAACATTTAATCCATGGTGGAGCCAACGTTTTCTATCGGGACAAGGTCTGGGGTTTTGTCTCTTCCTTTTCTCTGGGGGGCCACTGTCGTGTCTAAATATCTTGCTATTCCTTGCAGGATGGCTCAACGCTCTTACACCATGCAGTCGCCAGTGGGAGTCCCAGTGTCGTGAGACTGCTGCTAAAATATGGAGTGCATGTAAACTCTGTTGACAAGGTCCGATCTGGTGGTTTTCTTTTTTCCGGATGTGATGTTCTTCAATTCGTGGATTGTAGGCGGGCTGGACACCGCTCCATGTCGCGGTTCGCTGCCAACAGAGAGATATACTTCGCGTCTTGCTCAATCGTGGAGCCGACTGGACAATTGCTAACGAGGTGGGCTCTCTTCCATCTCCCGCTCTTTAATATTCTTTTCTTTCAGGATGGAGATACACCACTTGATTTATCCGGTAATGGCACTTCTGGACTTGATGGAAAATCGGGATAGGTACCAAAAGGCTTTTAAGTTGTCTTCTCAAACACCCTTTTGGCAGGACATTACGCATGCCGAGTGAGGTGGTGTCCAGGCATGAAGGTCTCAAAGCTGCTAGTCGTATCATATCAGTGATCACTGGTGCCAAGCAACAATGCATTCTCGCGAACAGGACCTCAGATCAACCTGGGAAACACCACCTCAAACGCTCGCGTTTGATCCGCCAGTGGAAGCAACATCGTTCGTCTTCATGGATGAAGGGATGGAGCTCGCGCTCGTCGATGACGGAGCTCCCTCTAATTGGCTTGGATATCTCGTCCAATCACGTACGAAGCCACGCACAAAGGTAACTGCGAATATCAATAGGACCTTAGGTTTCGTTATAGTTTTACCCTTTGGTTTTAAATTGACAATGAGCATCAAGAGCCAACACACCGTGGGTGGAACAACGAGGGCAAAACGGACCCCCAGAAAGAGGACCAAGACAAAAGGTGGCGAGACAGGTGGGGTCAACGCACTAGCTACCCAGTCGTTGCCGGTCAACCACGAGCTCCACTGCCTGATCATGTCTCTCATGGACGATGAGTCCCTGGAAGTAGACGAGGCAGAGTGGCCAGAATGGTGCAGGGACATTCTCCAAGGGGCGCGGGATTGTGGGGTGGAGATGATCCAAGGACGCCAGGACGAGGAGTTTGGACGGAATTTTCTCAAGGATTTCAAGGTGGAGGATATAGATGAGAGAGATCTGGTGTTGGGCTTTGAGCAGTTCGGGAATCCACAGCTTGGACAGGAGAGGAACGATGGTGCTATGGAAATGGAAATCAAAACTCTGGAGCTTGCGGCAAGAAAAGAGCAAGAGATGATGATGTGGAGAAATGAGATGAACAAGACTTGTTACAGAGACAACTTTGCCTTTACCAAAAGGCATGGTGGCTGATAATTAATCGATTTTTTCTGTTTATCCGAAAACAAATCTCAGATGATTTCTTTACCATTTGAAAAGTAAGCTTTAACCATCAATTAGAATATTTACCATGGCATAGTTAGGAATTTACATAAACCATGCAAAACAGATCCCAGACTTTTCCTTTTACCTTTGCTGGATCCAATTTAAAAGCGAGCCATTTAGACTCCAACGGGAGGACAAAGATAATTTAGCTGCAGCACAAAAGTTTTCAACTTTGAGCTTGTGACGAGTTCTTTGAACCTCTTACGTGATCAGTCATATCGTTGGTGGATAAGTTGACAGTCAAGTTCCTCATGAGAAGTAAGACCTGTTTTTTGTGTTTTTTTTCACTTGCCTGGTCTTTTTTGGATGGACTTTGAGATGCTTACCGTCTCGCGATCGATCGGAGTCATTCCACCTAAAGCGTTGAGATGGCCAGACGCATTTGGATCAAAGACGTTCCCAAGGAATTGATAGACTGCTGCGAAATTTGGTGCTGGTGTCGCTGGAAAGAAAAGAAGGAAAGGAAAAGCTCTTTGCTAAACCATAGAAACGATGGATAAATTGTCTTGTCTTACCAGGAGAAGCATCATCACTACCGCTGCTGCTGGGACTTTCCGGAGATCGTTCGACCACCGCAACAGTTGAAGGTACTGCAAAACGGAAGAACAACGAGAAGGGATTAGAATCGCTAACCGTTTCCAAGATTATACCGGCTTTCGGAGCTTTTTGAGGATATGGTAGTGCGGCTTTCCTCTTTGGCCTTGGAGGCGGTACGTGTTCTCCAGTGCCGTTTCTCTGTACCTTCAAGAAATACTTCTGCGCGTGGCTGCGAATCTAGCAACAAAAAGAAGGATCACAGAAAGAAAAAACAAAGAGAACTCTCACCTGTATCACGGTTTTAGAGCCCACGAAGGCCTCAATCTTCTTCCAATCGCGATCGAAGCTACGCGGAGAAGCAAAATATCGAGAACTGTAAAGAAGAGAGGAAGAACTCACAGATGCAGCGCCTCGAGGAATTTGTCGTGCTCTTCATCCGCCCAGTTCTCGCGCGACTTGGTGATGGTGTAGGGCTTGCGGATCTTCCTGGCGGCATCGCTCTCCTGCATTTGGCGCTGCTGCTGCGCGATCGCCATGCCGTCCTCAAGAACCCTAAACCTGAGCCACAAGGACACCACGTGGAGATATTTTGGAAATATCTTGTCAATCCATGGCACACTTTTCGAGCGATATTTTCTTTGCGAATTGCATTGTTTGAAATTTAAGTTTTTTGCTGCGCCCTAACTCGATCAGCTGAATTGAATTTAACTACCCGGATTTGCCCTAATCTTTGGCTATGGCGGATAGGGTTTATCGCGGCTAAGGAAAGTGAGGGATGGAGGGCGCGCGCTACGCGCACAAGCGATCGCATTCCCAGTTTGAGGAGGATTCCGTCGATCGCAGCGTCCGGCAGAGGCGGCGAGGCGGTTTCGAGCGGACTCCCGAGGCTGCCGCTCCTCCCGTCGACGATGTGGTGTACAGGATTCTCTGCCCCGGGGCCAAGATCGGCAGCGTCATTGGCAAGGGCGGCAGCATCATCAAATCGCTGAGGAACGAGACGGGCGCCAAGATTAAGGTCGCGGATGGGATTCCAGGGTCGGATGAGAGGGTGATTTTCATCTCGCCAAGGGAGAGGCGGGAAGGTAAGCCTCGGGGTGGGAGCAAGGAAATGGACAAGGACAAGGAGCAAAATGGCGAGGAGAGCACACCTCTTCCAGCGTCACAGGAGGCGCTGTTCAAGGTTTTTGCTAGGATTGTAGAGGGCGAGGAGTTTGATGAGGACGAGGATTCTTCCAGGAATGTCACTGCGCGGCTGCTGGTGCCCAGCAACCAGATTGGCTGCTTGCTCGGCAAAGCCGGGAAGATCATCGAGCAAATGAGGGTGGAATCCGGGGCACAAATTCGTGTTCTTCCCAGGGAGCAGCTTCCAAAGTGTGCGTATCACACTGACGAGCTCGTCCAGGCAAGAACAATCTTATCTTTCTCTTGGTTTGTCTCGTTCCTCGGTTCTCACATTGGTTTTCTGTTTCCATGTTTTAGTTGACTGGAGAGTTGGCTCTCGTGAAGAAAGCTCTCACGACGATCTCGACTCGGCTCTATGACAATCCTCCCAGAGACAAGCCTCCTCAAGCAGGGCATTTAGGACCTTTTCAAGAGTCTACTATTCTACCGGGTACGTTACTTCCTCCGGGAGCGTTTTTCCCCCAGGGGAATGCTTCCATTGCTCCGGGTCAGCTAGGAGGGCACTTGGTCGGTATCGCTCCTCACCTAGGTGGTCTTGGCGGCTCGACTTGGTCTTACGGAGCCTCCGCGTTTCCTTTGGCACACGGACTCCCTGGTGGTGGTCGGGTAAAAGACGAGCCAGTCGAGGGAGAATTTGCCGTAAGGTTGCTATGTCCGAATGAGAAGATTGGCAGCGTGATCGGCAAGGGTGGTATGATCATCAGATCGATCCGGGAGGAAACTTGTGCTCGGATCAAGATTGCGGACGCGGTGGCCAATGCAGAGGAACGAGTCATACACATTACTTCTAATGAGGTAACTCTTTTACGTTCTTTTTCTATCCGCAACTTGTATTTTTCCAGGTACTTCATGAGCAGGTATCTCCAGCTTTGGAAGCTGTACTACAACTCCAAAGCCGGATTTCTGATCCAAGTGCCGAGAAGGATGGAGCTATGACAACCCGGTTCTTGGTTCCATCCGCAAATATTGGCTGTTTACTTGGGAAGAAAGGTAGTATTATTGCTGACATGAGAAGGAACACTCGGGCGAATATTAGAGTTTTGTCCAAAGAAGCTTTACCCAAGTGTGCTCATGAAGACGACGAACTTGTTCAGGTAACAACTACTGTGTGATCTTCCAAGAAAGTAGCTAACAAATCAACGTGCAGGTTGTAGGGGATATTACTGTGGCCAGGGATGCTGTTATTGAAATCATAACCAGGTTAAGAGCAAACATATTTTCAGAGCACATGAAAAATGTCTCGAGTAATCCGGGTCTTGGGGTCCAAGGGAGCGTGCCTGTCTCATCGACGTATGAACCAAGGCATGAACCATCTCCAGGAATGTTTTCTCTACCCGGTCTAGGTTCTCAGGGTCTACGTTCTTCCATACCCGCCACCCCAAGAAACTGGGGTCTACAGGTATCTCCAGCTTTTCACTGACTCTTCATTCCATCTTCTTTTGACAGGGTGCTGCTGGTGGACTTGGCGCTCTCTCATATGTTGGATCAACACCAACAGCTGCCAGTTTTGGAACGTATGCTCTTCATTCTTAGTTGCTTCAAGTTTTTGACACTCCTTTTTTCGTTGGCAGTGGCAGAGCAGGATCTGGACTGGTGGCAAGTGTTGCAGGTACTACGATCGAGATAACCATTCCAGGAACCGTAATTGGCTCTATTATCGGGAAAGGGGGGAGCAATATAGCTCAGATACGCCAGGTATTTCACAAGCTTTGCTCCGAGCAACTTATATGTTTCTTGTCTATAGATCTCTGGAGCTAAAGTGAAACTTCATGACCCCAAGCCCGGGTCCGACAAGCGCATAATCGAGATATCTGGCGCGCCCGATCAGACGCAAGCTGCTCAAAGCCTGCTGGAAGCGTTTATGTTCACGGCACAGACCCAAGCAACTGGACTCTACTGAGGTACTGTGGTCCTTTCCCTTCGCTGCTTGCATGCTACTTTGCATTCAGTCTTTAGGCGTTTTGGGCGAGAAGCTTAGGCACTAGCTTGGCTGTTTAACATCCTTACCCTTTGCCTTATACCATCTTCCACACAGCTGCGAGCTATACTACTATCACTACTGCTACTACTACTGCTACTACTACTTGTATTACTACTACTACTGCTACTTCAAGGAGCCACATTTCCCCATGCTGAAGCCTCTCAACCTTTAAAACACACTCAGGAAGAGCCGAGCTATTTGAGAAGCCTTTAATCGTCTATGTCTCCTCCTCTTGCTTTTTTAATTCTTCTCCATCATGATACAGTGGAACTTTGAAGCCCGGATATCACTTCCTTGAAGCTCTGAGAAGCTTGTTTTCTTGTGACAAAAGGCCACCTATAACCACAACGACCCGACCGAGGCCACCTTGTAATACGAACTGTGTCGTGCATTGGTTTTTCATTTTTCTTTCATTTCTAACGTTTTAGTGGACTTGAGTTTTGTGAAACAACAATCTAAGCAAAAAGAAAGAGGAGATAGGAGAATTTTAATTTATCAAAATTAATTTTTTTATTGAATTTATATTTACTCTTATTATTTATATTTGGTTAGTTATAGCATTAATATATAATTACATTTAGTGTTAATACTTACTAATGCATAGTGGATATTCTCATCCAACTCAATAAATAAATATGTTGACTTTTTTTTTAATTGTGAAGAGCAGTTTTTTCATTTATTTTTTAACTATAATTAAATATGCAAAACAGTCTGGATAAATGTTGTTCAAGTTGGAAAAAATTTCTAATAAAAAATAAAATAATAAAATAGCCATGCAACTAAATAAAAATATCTTGAACGTGTATTTTAAAAAAAGGAATATACTCATGTTTAGCTAAGCGAGTAAGCTAAAGTAAATGTAAAAGCTCTTTTATCACTAAATCTTCATGCTCATTTTCTTTGCTAACAATATATGTTTAGATTTTATGAAAATATTTATACAATTTACATATATGAAGTCCAATATATTTTTTTAACTCAATAATTGACTTTTACAATTGTAATTAAAAGAAGTAGAATACTCAACTCAATAAAATAATATTAAATTATTCATTAAACCAATCTAAAAATTTAATTTAAATTTTTCAAATTTTTTTCTGGATGTATTTAAATTAACAATTACTACAAAATACTATAATGGATGTTATTGATTATAACTTTTTGTAAAACGAAAAACATATGTTAAGAAACTATATAGAAATTGTTAAATATTTCTATTCAGATTTATTTAAAACTTGAGTTTGTTACAAAAAAATTATCTATGCAAATGTGAAATAATATTCTTCGTTAAAAATAAGTTTGAGATATAGGAGGGCTGGTCCAAAAGTACTCGGATAGTCAGTGGTTTTTGAGGAGCCCTAATCCCGGAATCGCGTTGCTGCGAGCGATCGGCTCGATTTCTCGCTCGCTTTCTCCTCTCTGTTAGGTAAGAGCTGCGCCGGATCGTAATGGACATTAAGCTTGGAAATTTATGGCCGCTCATGATTCAGGCATCCATTTCTTTCTCCGATCACGAATCATTGGTGAGCGGCGTTCCATCCGGCGGGCCGCATTCTCTTCTCTGGCTTCACAGGTTCGTAGCGAATCGGGTTTTCTCGCTGGAAATCTCGCCAGGATTTGACGGAGTCTTCGTCGATCGGTCCGGCTGCAAGGCAGAAGAAATATTTGTTTGGCCGCTGCGTATGTAAGTCTGTCGCTTGCCTGCACATTCTTTGTTTGTTCTTGGCATTTTCTTTGATGCGTCATTGTCCTTGCCATCGTTTACGCGCTAAACTAACTCCTTTCCTTAACAATCCAGCCGATCGAGCACCGCCCTCTCCTGCGTCACCTAACAAACACATATGATATGAAGTGCTCAGTAATAGATGATGCTGCAATTTGCACAAGATTGCTCTAAGGATATGGCGACGGAGCTTCTGGCTGGAGCCTCATGAGGGAGAAACAGCATGTTGTTCATCAGATCTTGAGCTCTCCCAAACTGTCCTGAGCGACTGAGATCAATCCATGGTCGAAGGTAATCGACGTGAAGCACACACAGGTGGCTTTTCTCCAAGCAGCCAATGTGACTAGATGTGCTAAACACCGCAGGCAAGAACATCAATGTGAAAGGCCGGGCATCTCACGGAAAACTCGGGTGTAAGCTTTGATCATGAGGATTCAGGCTCCAAGGCCACTTTCTCACGAATCTTTCGCGCGTTTTTGAACGGACATGAAAGCTTTCCACGAAGCTCTTTGGGCTTGATCCATATTGCCCACTGTTCTCCAGGCCATGGCATGCTTTCTTGAAGTAAACACACGAAAGGAGTGATGCCGCGAGAACTTCGACGGAAACATTCCCGATCTGGACGAGCTTCACGTTTTGCAAGCAGCGAAGATTTCCCAGCATCACGAGTCCAGCGTTGGAGATCCGGCAATACGATAGATTTAGCTGGTAAGAGAAGAAAAACGACCGTAAGCTTTTGAGAAGAAAGATTTGGAAGAGCTTGAACCTGTTGGAGATTTGCAAAGCAGTAGACGATGGAGGTCATTCCCCGATCGCCAATGCCGCAGTGTTTGAGATCGTGTTTGCTTTACAAGGTTCTTGAATTCCGGGAGTTTTTTCTCCAGGCCAACTCGTTTGCAAAGCTGCTGGAGATAGCTGAGCTGCGAATTGAAGACGATGGAAGCGTCCGTGATGTTTGGACAGTACGAGAGGATTAGAATTCTCAACTTGCGACAGCCAGCGGCTATGGACGCAACTCCCGCATCACCAACATTCCCCGACCTGTACGTTGATAAACAAAAAAGTGAGACTTTTATGCTGGCACTTCGGAAAGTCCACAAAACTGACCTGTATAAATCGAGCTTGATCAAGTTGGAGCAATTTCTTCCAACATGCTCGGTGCCATTGTCGCTGACCTTGCAAAACCCGAGCTTGAGAGTCTTCAAAAACCTACATTTCGCAATACATTCCAGTCCTGCAACTGTCAGCTTTGAGCTACACTCTCATATCTGCGTCATCGATGTTGCAATCGGTCACGTCCAGTTCTTCCAAGCAGCTACAACGATCTATCAACAGTGAAATGTTGTTCTAGCTTCGATCTTTAAGCTGACAAGACCCGCGCTCGACCTTGCGATGTTGCAAGCAGTGATCTCCGTGAGGTGGAGGCAGCAAGTAAGATCAAGCTTCCAGGGGTTTTTGCAGCCATGTAAAATGGAAGCCATGCCAGAATCCGTCTCTACACTTGCTCAAACTTAGTCGCTTAGCTGAAGACAGAAAGAGCCCACTAAGCGAAGCCCATCGCCGGCGATTTCGCAGCCAGCCATGTTCGGATCTGCGTGAGCTTTCCAACTGCTTCCAACAGCTGGCAGTGATCTGCGATCGTTTTTCTCACGAGTATAAGAACCAAATTAATTGATACTCCACAAGGAATTTACAGATGAGAGCTTTAGAAACTACAAGCTTCGCTTCAAGAGAAACAAGATTCCCACATTGGTCAAGATAGATCCAGTTCCTGAGCAAAAAGAAGACTAGAACGACTGTATTTTAGAATCGTCATCGTACATACCAGCAATGATGTACTTGTACGAGAATCCCGCGTCTCCAACGTTGGAGCACGCAGCCAGATTCAACACTCTGAGAGACGGCAAGTTTGATGATGCCGTCATCAGTGATCTGGGAAACAGTAAGCAAAAACAAAAACAGATTTTTTTATCAGGTCAACCAAACTCGAAAGACACAAGGACCAAAAAGAGAAGTTTCTGGTTAAATCAACCACGGTCTATGCTAAATGAACCAAAGATGACAACACAGGAAAAAGAAATGAAAAGCAAAGAGAGACCTTTCGATAGAGACCTCTGTGTATGAGGCGTCGATGGTGGTGGGCTCTTTACTGTTGGAAGCAAGGAAGCAAAGCCCGGCATCCAAAATACCAACACAGCCGTTGAGGACGACGACTTGGAGCTTCTTGCAACCGGCTACCAGGCATCCCAATCCAGCGTCAAATGTGGCCGACCGGCGGATGGGGTGCATCCCACAGCCAAGGCTCTCGTACATGGTGATTCGTCAACTTGACTCTTGCTCACATTAAAACAGTTGAAAATTTGTAGAGGTTGTTTTCACTCTTATTCAACGTAGTACCATTCACCTTTACAAATAGCGACTTTAGCCTAGGACTTTTGGATTTAAACTGAGTGACAAAATATACCCCAACTGACGCACAGGAAAGAAGGCTGGCCACAACCACAAGGACAGTTTCCTGCAGATAGTTTAAGAGTATAAAATTACAACCATTAAATTAAAAATATGGCTGGATATTATAGGTATATACTTTACATCCAAGTCATATTTAATAAAATAACTATTATATGAGCACTCACACACACACACACACAGAGGTATATATATGTGTGTGTGTGTTTATAATATATATATATATATATATATATATATATATATATATATTGAGGAGTAAAAGTTCTTTATAATATTAAACCTAGTGTTAGTATAAATGTTATATATTTTGTTAATCCTAATAAATAGCAGCATGTGAAATTTATATAACTAAAGATAAATTTAATGTTTCTATAAACTAATATTTTAAAATTGTCTTCTTATTAAAATAAATGGACGAAATTTAACTTAGACATCCTTTAAATGTTCTGCATTAATATTAATTCTCATATTTAGTGTTTTATACCTTTATCTTACTACATAATAATTTCTTAAATATTGGCAAGAAAATTCTAATCATTTACTCATTTATATTTTCATAAACTTATTCATAAATCAAAGAACCACCAAGTATATTGTTTATTGAGATTAATATTCTTTGATTAATTTTGGTGAAAATAATTTATTTTTATCTTACATTTTTTATCTATTTTTTGTGGCAAAAATTTACCAATTACAACTTTACAATGAACAAAATAAATATAATTAAAATACCCCAAGAACCACCTCCATGCTTTCACAACATAAAGTTATTTTGAAGATCTTGCATTTTCTATATAAATTTAGTATTATACACTTTAGTCTTAGTGGAATTACCATAACTGTAATATATGTTATTATAGGATGAGATTTAAATATAATATTATTGTAAATTCATAGAACTTTGGGGGATGTATAGGGATAAATAGTCATAAAGAGCTTTTTCATTAAACAATTGTCTATTTTTTCTAATTGGCTCCAATAGGGAAAAATAGGGTGCATTACATTTAATATCAGAAAAATGACACAAGCTCAATTCTCATTTGATTAAATAAGATTATTATTATTCCTAAAAACTGAAATTATAAATTTTAGCCATTTGGAGTGCCCCTGCAAGTGACTAAGAGTGCTGAATGAAGCTAGATTCCAAATTAGAGTCCACATACTCCTTAAGGGCAGCCAGCTCTAATGGTGAGAGATTGTAGATGGGTCCCCATGGGGGCTAAGCATCCTTTTATAACTCAATAGCACAGTCATAAAAATGATGAGGAGGCAAACCACTAGCTTTTCTCTTGTCAAAAACATCTTGGAAATCCTAATACTTCACCAACAAGCAAACAGTTGAGTCAATGGAACGATAAATAAGATTAACAATCAAAGCAAACAATTGAAGTGGTTCAGACTCGTTAACTAATTCTTTCATGGTGATAGTAGAAATAGACAAAGGACATGGGCTAAGGTCAAAAATGCATCAAGGGTTTAATAATGGTAGTGAAACAGCTAGATGGGAAGTAGAAATGAGAAGAACCAACTTCTCAATGGATGGAAAAGCTAATGGAGGGGAGAAATGGAGTGGGAAACATGACTTATCTACTGATGGATCTGGAGAAGAGTATTGTACAACCACTACCAATTGATCAAATAGAATTTTATAATTATAAATATGTTTATAATTTATAAACACAAGATTAATTTTCAACCATTATATGTTAGAATAAACTAGAATATACTAAAACATGTTTATAAAAATTTATAAATTACAAATATGTTCATAATTTTAAATATAATCTAAATGAATAACAACTGTTAGATCAGAATATTCAAATATATCCTAAGTATCTCCACTTAAAGTTTTATCTTGGTGAATTGTGCCTTAAGCAAACCAAAAATAATATTAATTTAAAGTACTGTTATTATTTTATTTTGAAATATTTTTCTCAACCCAAATAGCATAGCAAAATCTTGAAAAAAACAATAATTGAACACAGGAGTTTTACGGGTAGACGCAAGAGATGCTGTGTCAAAACTTGGTAATCAGGAAAAAAAAATCGGAAGTAGATCTTGCTACTCTCAAAATCACAAATCAATCGCAAAGTACCTTTTTTATTGCATCTTTCTTTTTAGGGTTGTGTTTGGTATGAGCAGCCTAAACGAAGTCCAGTCGTGGGTCGCGTCTTTGGACGCGACATTGTTGCCGTGCCTCCCTGCTCGAGAGCTCCAGGCGGCCGATCGTTCCACTCATCCCTCCCACCACGGTAACATAACGTCTTTCTCTTCGGTGTCAAAGGATTTTGGTTTTTCGCTTCTAGTGGATGTGGAGCGCCATGCCCGGGAGTTCATGGAAGCGGCGAAGCAGCTGCAAGTATTTTTCATTCGGGTACAGCATGAACACCAGCCTCCCAAAGAGGAGCTCTTGAAAAAGGTTCTTCTTTTCCTCCATGCGATTTTTCTTGTCTTAGAACTTTAGTCTCCAGGAAATTGCTGGGCTCGAAAGCGAGCTCAGGGCGAAAGACGAGCTGATTAAACGGCAGAAGAGGCTGCTCCAGGGATGGAGTGACATTCTCAAAGCGCAAAAGCTCAAGCACATTCATGAGCTCGAGAGAGTCTAAAGCAATTTGTAAGTTACTTGGTAACGAGTTTGATCTTGGAGCATACTTGCTAACGAGTTTGATCTTGGGGCTTAGCGTCTACCTCGCCAATCCAAAACCGGTTCTTCGTCGCTCTCGTCATCGCTTGATAATTCGTCAAGTAAGTTCTCTGGCTTCTTTGACTTTGAGTCTCCCGGCTTGGTCTCGTCGCGTAACTCAAGCTTTCGTTTCTTAAGCATCTCAACGCGTTCCACACAAAGGCTGGAAAAAAACAGAGAGAAAGAAAATCAGAGCTGTGAAAACCCAGAGCAAGAGTCTAGCTCTACCTTTGCTCAATTTCTTCTTCCTCGTGTCGGATTTCCGCTGCTTCAACCTGGATAAATCTATCAGCGAAAGAGAAATCCACACAGAAGAATACGTACCTCCTCTTCCCGGTGCCTATCATCGACTGCCTTGACATCCTCCTCTATAAGCTTGTGGAAATGGTCCAGCTCCTCCCTAGACGCAAAAACCTTTTAGCTCCACACCCAAAACCTGGCAAAGACGTACTGCATGTTGATCTTAGGCGCTTCTACTCCTCGGGCCTTCATGTCCGCGGCCGCATTGTCAAAGAAGCCTTCAGGCAAGGGTCCAGTCCTATCCTTGCTTTGAGCAGGAGGAGCTTCACCATTGCTTGGTTTCCGGTTAGAATCGGCTGCAAAGTTAGCTATCTCTCAGTCACGGCATCAAAAGATCACAACTAGACTTGTCTCACCTCGCTGAGAGTCACCTTTTACTGCCTCGGATTTATTCCCATTTTGCTCGGATTTTTGCGCTACTGAGGTCGATCGAGTTGGCTCGGCAGCAGCAGCAGCGGCTTTCAATCGCTTTGCTCGCTCTTTCAACTCATCGGCAGCCTGCAGAAGAAAAGGAATTTTTTTCCCACTCTCAGCCACCCTGCACAGTGAGAAACTTACTTACGCTAAAACGCGAAAGAAATTTCTCTCTCGGCTTACTTCTTTGTGCTGTTGAGATGCGAGATGAGCTCCCCAAAGAGCCTCCGTCTTGATCGATATGTTACAGACTTTACAAACAAGCTGCCCGAGATCATTGTACCTGAGAAAGAAAGAAAATCACCTAGATACTCGCTCTTTCTCAATGATTTCGTACCTAGCCAGAGGTGAATCGATCTTCTCCTTGCGCTCCGCCGCCTGCCGCAGCCGCGACCGGAACATCGCCTTCCTGGTCGCGTCCATTTCTCGCACAGAGAAATTGTAAGAACCCTAAAAACACAGGGAAGAACCCTAAAAATGGAGCCCTTGTCAGCTGAAGAACTCAAAGAGCAGCTCTTCTTGTCCTTTCAATCCGCTGGGATTCTCGGGCGCGTCAAGGTTCTTGTCACGCTGATCGCCACGATTTCGATGGCTAAAATGCCCGCATTCTTTGTGGTTTTCCTTTTCTCTTTCTCTAGAGCCAGCTGCGATCGGCATTGATTCACAAGCTCCGGGGAGACGACCATTCGCTGTTTGATCCGTCGATGCGGGCAAGGCCATCGCTCCAGGATCGGATCTTAGCGAGCACGTTTGTGGAGTATCTCGAGGCCTACGGCTTTAAGTTCACCCAGTCGGTGTTCTTCCCGGAGAGCCAATTGGACTCTTGGCCACCATTCTCGCGCGATGAAGTGGTGCAAATCCTTCGTCTCGATCTAGCACCATTCTGGATCACAAAAGAGGTACGTCCTTTGCCTCCTTGGCGAGTTTCGCTACTTCCTCTTTAGCTTTGAGAACTCTTTGCGCTTGATCTTGGCTTTCGAGTTTATGTTTCGATTTCTTCCAGGTCTCGGGGGAACGCAGCTGTCTTGCACAGCAGTTGATCGCCATTGTCCAGCATTTTCTTTCCTCTGCAAGTACTCGAGATTCCTCGACCCAAACTGAGGAGATTGGTCCCAAGAAGCTCGGTTTGTCAAAAGAACTTCTTTGATTCCTCTGATGAAACAATTTAGATGCCTGGCTCAAGGAGATCGACGACGCTTTCAAAAAGAAGCTGGAGAAAGAACAACAGCTTAGCTCGTCAAGGACTGCAGAGGAGCGAGTGACAAAACTGCACCGAGATTTTGACAACCAAGTACGAGCTGAAGTTGATGCTCAGGTAATTTCTTCTCTTCCTTCCCCGTTGGTGGCTTGCGAGCTTCGGCGTTTTACATACACAGGTGAAAAGAATTCGCGAGGTCGAAGTTGCACAAGCCAGGATGGATGAAGCTGCTTCATACCGTCGGTATGGTATTCTTCTTTCCGCCACTCCAACTTAAGTTTCACTGCTTCGACTTGTTCAGGCAGCTAGCTAGTGCTCGAAAGGACTTGGATGACATGCAAAGGACGCTGCGGGAGCAATTGGCTCAACAAGAGGCGACGCTCGAGGAGAGGTTTCAAGCCAAGCAGAGAGTAAATTGCAAAACTCGACTTCCCAGCGCTTACCTCTTCCAAGTTCTCTCCAGGAAGTTGAGTTCTTGGCCTATCAACAGCGCCAACGAGCTCTAGAGACCACAGAAGATATTCGTACGCGCACTGATAAGCTCAAACTCGACACCGAAGTTCAGGTAGCGTGACGAATGGATCACTGCTTTTTTTACGCTGGCTGCCGTGGATCGCAGGAGAGAGGCTGGCAGAGAAGAGAGGAGGCTTTGCAAGCAAGGGAAATGCAAGTGAAGGTCCGGGAAGAAGACGCAAACCATCTCAAGGAGTTTCTTCACTCCCAGGCAGAAGAAGTTCTTGCAATGTAAGCAGACTTTATCGTCTTTTCTAATTTCAACATTATCGGTTTTATTCAGGAGAAAAAACCAACTTGAAAAGGAATACCAGAGCCTTCGCGAAAAGCTGTTAATGGAACGCTCAACACTGGAAGGTAAGCATTTTCAAGTTGTAGAGGGAGAATTGCTAAGAATCTGGAGGATTAACAAGAAAACTTCCTGCGTCCAGCCGAGAAAAACCAATTAAACGAGGAGAGACGAGCCATTACCTCGTCAAGAAACGATAAAGAGCTCATCCAGGCGCTGTATCGTCGGCTCTCGGCCGAAGAGGCGCAAAGAAAATCACTGCTCGTGAGAATCAACGAGGTAGAACATCCAGAAAACACGAGACGATCGCTTGATCTTTACTTTCTGCAGCTCACAGCCGCTGGATCTCCCGTTTGAATTCCAACCGTCGGATCCGAATATCCGCATGATGCCCAAAAGGAAAGATTCCATCCGTTTCTTTTATTTCCACGTTTAGGGTTTGTCAAGGGCGGAGGCGCGGGGGCGCAGAGGTGAGTCTCCACAATCCCAGCAGGAGCGGCAGATCGATCGGTACGATCGATCAAAATTTTCAAAGGAAGTCAAGATGATGAGCAGCAGCAGCAGCAGCAGCAGCAGCGCCAGCGCACAGGAGAGGAAATTCGGCGCCGAGAAGGAAATCCGGCTCTACAATCCCTACGATTTCTACGGCACCAGTGGCGGCGCCAGCAGCGGCGCCGCTGATCTCTACCGGCTGCCCAGCGCGCCCGAGTTCCTCTTCACGGAGGAGGCGGCGTTCCAGCGGCGGTCCCTGGGCGAGAATATCCAGTACTACACGGGGGTGGGATACCTTGGCGGCGCTGTGCTGGGCGGAGCCAAGGGGATCTTTGATGGAATAAGGTCGAGGGAGGTGGACGATACCACCAAGCTGAGGCTCAACCGGGTTCTAAACGCGTCCGGGCACACGGGGAGGAGCATCGGGAACAAGGTTGGCGTGCTGGGGCTCTTGTACGCGGGCGTGGAGAGTGGGACGTGGTACTTGCGAGGGGCGGATGATATACTCAACCCGGTGCTGGCGGGGCTGGCGACTGGGGCGCTCTACAAGGCGGCGGCGGGGCCGAGGACGGCGGCCATAGCTGGGGCGCTCGGGGGGATTGCGGCGGGGAGCGTTGTGGCAGGGAAGCACATTGTAAGGAGATACTTGCCCAGCCTTTGAAACGCGCTTTTTTTGTCTGCCTAGGAACAAATTCTTTTCTTCTAATAAAATAAAACATTTTTAAAACCAGAGGGCTTACATCTCAGTTGTTTACAAATTGTTGTAAGAGTCTGGTCTTGTTTTCCTTTAACAAATTGCCCCAAGTATTTTAGAGATATAAATTTTATATTAAGACAAACCTGTATTAATGCTTTAGAGATAATAAAACAAAGTGGAAGGTGCTCTTGATAGCATAGCCAGGAGAATGAAATTTGCTGAACATTCTCTTTTGATTCTCAGTTGTTTTTTCTTGGTCTGAAAGTTGCGCCATCAATCACGAGCAGCAGCACAGCTCAAAATTTCATAACATTTGTCAGACAAGTATATAATAGAGAAGTCTCAGACTTTGTGGATTTTCTAGTCAGTCCTACTATACAGTAATCTAAAGACAATAGCAGCAAACTTCAAATCTCCGAGTGGAAACTTAAATACATGCAGCGTTGGATCAGTCTTCCATAGACAAAAGCCAAAAAGGAGGGAGAAATTAGGTTCTTGAATGCGACCGGTGTTGACGAAATGCAAAGCAGGACACTTGTTCTTCATTCTAGAAGTGTCAATTGCATCTTCTCGCATTGACCCACCGTTGACGAAGGCACCCCACGCAGACATTGTCTTGCGTCTCTTTACCACCACTTCACAGTCGTTTTGCCGTCATTCGACTGATTAGAGCTTCCGCTCTACGGCGATTCTGTGGTTGTGTCGCTCTTGCTGGCACTCCATCCCACTCCATTTCGTATCCATCGCGCTGATCTTGATACGCGACTAGCGCCCGTCTTTCATTGTCAGATCGATACGAGTGATCATTCTTATAGGCCGATCGAGATCTTATCGTCCCAGCAGGGAGCGCGAGAGGATATATCATGACAACTTTGATCATGCTGGTGCTGGCTCTCTTGATTGATTCGCCTCGATGGAGCGTGATTGCAGCCGCAGCAGGCCACCGATCTCCTTCGTCTTCGTCTTCGTCTTTTTCTTCCTTGATTTCGCCAGTTGCTGGCAGGAGAAATCACTGGCATCTTATCTCTCCTTCCAGCGCGGGCTTGAGAGTTCTCTCATCTCCATCTCCAGCTCCAGCTCCAGCTCATCCGAAGTCTCAAGCTCCCGTGACTTCTCGTCCAAAGCCTCCGCGAGCTCGATCAGATCCAGGAGGTAGTGAAGACGGTGATGGCAGAGGCGATGGCGATGGTGTGGAGGAAATCTCTCCTTTGATGCAAGCGATATCGGCGAGAAGACACGGAGGAGGGAAGCAAGAAGGGATAATCGCGGGTGTGGTGTTTGCTTGCATAGTCGCCGTCCTCTTGCTCATCGCTGGCTCCTACATCTATGTCACCAGGAAGTACCATCTGGAGCGAGTAGGCTCTCTTCGCACAGAAACAAGCGACCTTTGAAGAACAAACACTGGATCCATTAAATTTTTTTTTTCCTTTTTCCTTGGCGATTTCTTCTTGTAAACTGTTCGTAAATTTCACGTAAATTCTCCGCAGATCATTTTTCTCTTCTAAGAGCCGCAGTAAGTTTTCATAACTTTTTCTTGGCATTTCTTCACTAGGCAAAGGATTCAAGAACTTTAATTTCACGTAAGCTTTCCAGATTCTCGAGAAATTACAGTGCATTAGTTTCTACACATGAAAGTTTAGAACTACAATGATCTCAAAATTTCCCCGACTTGGCATCTGCTGGCGTGCATTAGGCCTCGCTGAAAAGAAGAACGACTAAAAAGAAGAAAGAAGAATCAATCTCTTTGTTTGTCAATCTCTCTCTCTCTCTCTCTCTCTCTCTCTCTCTCACTTGTCCATGATCATGCTACTGTTTGCCAGCCCCTGCAATCGCTCGTGAGCCTCGAAGCACTGCTTGGAGAAGGCCCTGGCGGCGTAGAAGATGCTCGGCAGCCCAAGCTCCAGGCTGCTAATCGTCTTGGCCTTGGACCTCTCCCCGAGCTCCTCGGCCTTCTCCCTCTCCTCGTCCCGCCTCCTCTTGAGCACCTCCAGCTGCGCTCTCTTCTCCGTCATGGCGACGCTCCGCGCGTTGCTCCCCCCACGGACCACCTCCACCGGCACCTCCCCGTTCTCGTCCGTGCTCACAGTCCGGCTCACCGCCGCGCTCCTGACGTGCTTCCTCTCGTACTTCTCCACGTAAATCTCCCGCGCCTTCACCTCCTTCTCCAGCGCCTCCACCTTCTTCCTGTGCCGCGACTCCTCCTTTTGCATGTCCACGATCAGCTGGAGGTCCGCCACGAACGTGTTGATGGCCTCGAGCGCGCTCCTGTCCGGGAGCCTGTCCAGCGCCATTTGCCACTCGTGGCACAGGGTGGAGATGGGCTTGGGCGACGCAGCGTGGAAGATCCCCTTGTCCAGCTCCACTGACTTGACGCTCACCTTGACGTACACGTTGAGCTGTTGCATGAAGACTTTGTGGCTGCTCACCACCGAGCCGAAGTACTGGTGCCAGCGGCTGAGCGCCACCTTGAGCTGCTCGGTCGCCACCTTGTGGAGGCTGTTGGTCGACTCCACCACGTCCGAGCAGTCGAGCTTCTTCATCTCCGCCACTGCCTTGTACTGTTCTTCGTGGCATTCGTGAGTTTTCTTCCACATCTCGTACAGCCTGTTTTGTTTCTTTTGAAGGTTAGCTTAGCTCTACGAAACTTTATAGCTAGTTTGCGTACCCTTTGAGGAGCTCCAGAAGTTGTGGATACAGTTCCGAGTCCCGGAGCCTGAGCACGGCGTTGCGAGCCGTGTCCACGCCTTGCATTGCAACGACATGACGGGTGTGCAGCAATTTCTCCGCTGCTTTTGCCTTTTCGATCGCTTCGGCATTTCCTCCTCTAGATTCCTCCTTTTGTATCCAAGTGTTCTTCTTCTCGAGCTCTACGCGCAGGCCTTCAGCTCTCTAAAGGGGAAGAAAGAAAAGAGTTAAAGAGACGCGCTTTCATAATTTGAAAAGGGAGAACTAGACCTTGACTTCGTCGTACAGCTTCTTCTCCCATGCAAGCAATCGATCTAAAGTGGAGGCGTGGGTTCCAGTCGCGTCACCACTTTCATCATCGAATACCGACTGCTCTGCTGCCGCTCTGGCCAAAGAGGAATTGCTGCTGCTCCAAGAAATAGCTCTCAAAACCTTCTTTGCATGAGTTTCATCAGCTACAAACACAAAACCGCTGTTATTAGAAAAGCAGAACCAAAACGAACCAAAAAAAAAAAAAGAAAGAGAAGAACTTACATCTGCCATCAATGAAATTTGGATGGAAGGAAACACGCTGCGCCTCGAGCATCGAAGCCACATGCCTTCCACTTTCATAAGCCACCTCGAAAGGTTCCACAATGCGCTTGAGCACAGCAACTAGCTCACCGTTGCCTCCTCGTTTTGAAGACGTCACAATGCTCAAGTCGGACTTTGGCAGGTCATAGCTCACAGTTTTTTTCGCTGGTTCTTCCTCAGGCTCAGCCTCCTCGGTTTCCTCCTCCTCTTCACCATCTTCCTCTTCTTCCTCCTCTTCATCCAATTCGTCCTCGTCTTGTTCTTCTTCCTCCTCGTCTTCATCCTCGTCCCCTTCATCCACAGTTGAGGGCAGTCTGTGCATTTGTTCTTGCTGCTTTTGCTTCAGTTCCATCTCCTGCTGCTGTTGCAGCTTCAATTTTCTTTCCTCTTCTTCCTTTCGCTGGTCACAAAAAGAACAAAAAAGCGGACATTAGTTAGCTTGCCGTGCATGCTTCGCACTAATTACCTGAGCTTCTTTTTCTTCCTCCTCTTGAAGCTTCCGACGCTTCTCCTCTTCGAGTTGCTGTTGCTTACGTCGATCTTCGCCATCGAATTCTTCTTCGTTGTCGTCTGATCTTGGCAACGGCACGGCTGAGTGCGAAAACTCAAACAGATCAGACATCCAGGACGAGCTCGGAGGTGGCGGTGGTGGCGGAGGTGCCTTGCTGGAAGGAACTGGAGGAGGTGGCGGAGGTGGAACCCAGTCATCTTCATCTTCACTCGACACTTTAACGTTGTTCTCCACACTTGAAGACTCCTTCACGTCTTTCTGCGGCTCCGTCAACTCCTCTTCCATCACGGAACTTGCTTGTTGCTCACGAAGTTCCGGCTCAGGCGATGGTGATGGAGATGGAGAAACTTCCTTCTTTTTCTTAATCGTGCTGCTGCTGCTGCTTCGAGCAGCCTTCACCGGTGGAGTTGACGAGTTGTCGGCGTTCTTTGGCACCGCTGCTGAGGTTTTCTTCCTCTCGAAGTTCATCGGTGGCAAGCTGACAGTTCTCTTCATCGGATTCAGCACCATGGGTGACGGTGAATTCTTCTGCTGAGACGTTGCCGAAGGCCCGTACAGCGGAGGAAGTGGAGGAGGTTTTGCAGGCTTCATAGGCGTTGCGGTTGTCATAGGAGTGGACGAAGCAAACGTTGGCGAGGCCGTGTCCTGGAACTCAGCCTCCTTGAACTGGCTGAAGGCGGAGCCGATTGTCTTGAGAGCAATTACGTAGTTCGAAAAAGCCGCTGCAAAATTGTGACGAGCGCTCACAGCTTCTTTCACGTGCCTTTTACGACTGCTACAAAGTGCCACGACCTCTTCATTCTCGATCTTTGATGTAGCACACCCCATGGTCGACAAAGCTTCCTGTTTTCTCGCACAAAATTCCTATCTTCTATAGTACCTGAGCCTTCCTTGCCTCTTGGGGTCTCCCAAATTCATCTTCCCCTACTACTCCGTTTAACTTATCTGCTGAATCTGATGCACAGCACGACGAATTCACCAAAATCTTGCCAAGGAAGTTGAGAAACCTGCTTACCCAAGTAGGGATCCATTTATTGGTGCTTTCGCGTCTCCACCTAGTCGGTGATGCAGGGAAAGGAGCTTCTTTGCCATACGGAAGCGACTGGGAAACCGAAGGAGCTGTGTTGTTGTTTCTTGCTGTAGCACAAAGCCAAGGACCCACTAGCACCCTCTTTCTCCTGCCACGCTTTTTCTTGGTGTTTTTTTCATTGTTGATTGTACCACCGTGACGATGCTCTTGCACGCAGCGACGCATCTTGCTGCATCACGGATCCATATCCGAACCTGCGAGTAAAAAACTCCAAGGAAAAAAACAGAACGCGAGTGAGTGAGGTTTAAAAGAGGGAGCTTCTCCTAGCTAAAAAGGAAGAGTAAATGCTGCAGAAGATGCCAGACATCGCAAAATAGAGATGTAGATATTGACAGCCAAATTGAATGGATCCTATGTCAAACCAGGAAAAGCAAAATGGAATCAAAACAAGGAGGAATAAAGATAAAAACGAAGGAAACTTACGCTTTGCCGCTTGCGTGGAGTGATTACTTTAATCATCCAGTTGGAGCCGTTCTTGTTGTGTAGGTATATAATATCTCACTGGCTATGGCGCTCTTGTTGTCCTCTCTGCCTTTACTTCTATCGGCAACAGCTCCTCGTTCCATACGATCCTTCTCTGCCAAGAGGAGAGGTCCCAGAATTCTCCTGTGTAAAGCCCAGAGTTCGTCGTCCAAGACCGATGCTGTTCAGGTCTATAATGGTGTCTACGGCCCCTGGTCGATTGATTCGACCGACGTGCGCGAGGTAATGCCTGAATCTTCGTCGACCATCGTCCTTTTTCTTGAGATTTGGTGTCACTTACTTCCATCACCACCGACTTTTACCCGTTGTGGACTGTGACATGATTTCCTTGTGTCTCCAGGTCTTCTTGTACAGAGCTGGTCTAGTAACATCGGCAGCTACATTTGTCGCGGTAGCGTCTACGGCGTTCCTACCGGAAGACAATGTTGTCAAGTCTGTGATCTCAACTTATCAAGACTTACTTTTTTCGATTGGAGCCGGGTCACTCGGGGTGTCCCTGCTGCTCATACACATCTACGTCACTCCACTGAAGCGAGCGTTGCAAGTCCTATGGACAGTCGGAGTGGCTGGTTCTATACTTGTAGCATCCAACTTCGCCACTCCAGCTGACAGGGGTCTGGTGGAATTCGTTGTGGAGAATCCCGCTGCGGTTTGGGCAGTCGGGCCTCTCTTTGCAGCACTCACAGGCCTGGTTTTCAAAGAAGGTAACACTGAGCTCTCCTTTCAGAAAGAAAAAAAAAATGGAACTCACCACCACTTATGGCTCGTTCGTCAGGATTGTGCTATGGAAAACTAGAGGCGGCACTCCTCTTCTTCGTGATACCATCCTTGCTCTTGGGTCACCTGGTACGCATCCCATTTTCATGCCTGCACAAAGTTCTTATAAGAAAAACTCATTGCGGCATATCAGTCGGGAGCGATGGATGACAACGTAAAGCAAGGTCTACTGGCGGCCTGGATGGGTCTCTTTGCGGTTTTCGCTGGCAGGAAATTCACACAACCAATAAAGGTAGACCTTCTCTGCTTCCTTTCAAATCTTCTAAAGAAAAAAACCACTGCCAGGATGACATTGGGGACAAATCTATCTTCATGTTTAATGCTCTACCAAAAAGCGAGCAGGAGGCAGTGCTGCGGTCACGGGCAATGCAAGAAATGCAGGAAAACAATACGGACAGAAGCAATCCATAGGGATCGAGCAAAGACTTCGTAATAAAAGCGATCTACGGCAAGAAATGTGAGCCAGATCATTGGAGAAAGCGCCATGGATCTAAGGCGCAGCCTCAAGCAGCTGGCTCGACGGTGAATCTACGCACTGATAAAAACTCACAGCGTACCTCGGCGCGGCCGCAAAGCGAGCACGACGACGCTGCAGTAGAACTTGGGTGCGCATAAACCCTAACCCTCGTTTCTCCTCGAGCTTTTAAATCCCTTGATCCAACGGTGGACAACACGGTGTATAATCGCCGGAACTCCCGCCCAAAGAAATTTTCAATCAAAGAGGAATGATTAATATATATGGTTGTAGAGTTCTATTCCAACTTTGCGAGCCTAGCTACATACATCCATATTATAAATCATATCCACGGTCTATCCTCGCTAAAAAAGTATGAGTCCTCGTTTGATCTTCCTCCTCTCGCTGCTGGTAGCGGCGGCTATGGTGGCCACCGCCCAGCAGTGTGATCGCAATCGCCCTTGTGGAGACAACATGTGTTGCAGCCAATGGGGCTACTGTGGATGCTCCGCGGATTACTGCGGCAATGGGTGCCAAAGCCAGTGTAACTGGTGTAGCGGAGGCGGCGGAGGAGGAAATGGCGAGGCAACGTTCTACACGGAATACGTTCGTGAGTTCCTCGATTCAAAGCGCTCAATCAATTCTTCCTCTCGACCAACTGATTGATTGCCCCTTGTGTGTGATCACAGCATCGGCTTGCTATGGCTTCGATCGCGGGCCCTTTCCAGCCGGAAATTTGATCGCGGCAGCCAGCCCCGATATCTTCAATGGCCTCTGCGGCGCCTACTTCGATATCACTTGCAAGGGCGCGGTCTCTGGCGCTGGAGGATGCCGGTCGAACGACGCTACAGTCACCGTCCGGGTCGTGGATCTCTGCCCGGGCTGTCACGCTAATTCCTTCGATCTCTCTTACGAAGCCTTCACCCGCATCGCGAATCCGGATGTTGGGCGAATCCGGATCTTCTCCCAGAGGAAGAATGGGGCGGGAATTGGCCAGGAATTCATCGCCCAAGTGGTCGGATCGACAAACTCCACCCAAGAGCCCAGTAAACGCTGAATTTTCACTAATTGGTAATTTTCTTTTCCATTTACCTCTAACTCTTAGTAATTCTTACCTCCACGAAATGAAAAAGGGTTGGTCCAGGGGGAGAGGGAGAGGGTTGGTTCCTCTAGTGTTTGGTAGGACTACCTCCATACACCACCCACTTCTTCAAATTGCTGGAATATATATTGTAGTTCAAAAGATTTGTATAGAAAACTAGATTAAAAACAAAATAGTATTTGTCCACAGTAACAGTTGAGCTTGAGAAGGTAGTGTTACAAAATGTGGAGATGCTAGCAAAGAGTAAAGTGCTTTTCAACCTTTTTTGTTACATAAAAGCATGGGGCAATTTAAATCTCTGCATAGTGCTTAGTATTTTGAGCAGCCTATTTATCAGCTTTCACATGCCAAAACACAAATTGAATAAGACCAGCGGGCTAAATTGAATTCATGTTTAAGAACGTTTATACATTAACATAGATTAATCTAAATGTATATTATATATATCAATATAGAAAAGCAGATTACTAAGTATTTTTGCAAAAATCAACAACATCGCAAACGTACTATAGTAGAGTTGGAATTTGCTTCTAACAGGAATAACTTTATATATACCCAGAAGTTGTGGTTAGACGGTAATATACTCTAGCTTCATTCACTACCATTTAAGTCAATACTATGTGCTTAACATTTTATGACTGAATATTTTAAAATCAGCAATTCAAACCTGACTTTTGGATGTTTCCTAGGTATTTTCGCAAAATTCGGCAACATCGCAACTGTAATAGATTTGGAATTTGCTTCTAACGAGAATAGCTCTATATATACCGAGAAGTCGTGGTTAGAAATTGTGTTGTGTTTTCTTAATGGCTATTCTATCCATTGTGAGCATTTTTGCAGCGGAGAAAAGCTACTCCATTCCACCAGCAAGTAATAAACTTCTGGCCTCTCCAGCGCTGAATCCGCTGTATGATGCAAAGGCCGACGCTGAGATCAATGTGTGGTGTGACGAGTTTCTGAAGTTGCAACCTGGAAGCGAGAAATCTGTGTTTATTCGAGAGAGCAGGCTTGGATTGCTCGCAGCTTATGCATACCCGAGCATTTCATACGAGAAGATTGTTCCCGTTGCAAAGTTCATCGCTTGGCTCTTTCTTGCAGATGACATTCTGGATAACCCTGAGATCTCTTCGTCGGACATGAGGAACGTGGCAACCGCATACAAGATGGTTTTCAAGGGAAGATTTGACGAGGCCGCACTTCTGGTCAAGAATCAGGAGCTGCTGAGGCAAGTGAAGATGTTATCTGAGGTTTTGAAAGAACTGTCCCTCCATCTAGTGGACAAATCCGGCCGATTCATGAATTCTATGACCAAGGTGCTCGACATGTTTGAGATTGAATCGAACTGGCTTCACAAGCAAATCGTTCCCAACCTGGACACGTACATGTGGCTGAGAGAGATCACATCTGGTGTTGCGCCTTGCTTTGCTATGCTTGATGGTTTACTGCAACTTGGGCTGGAAGAGCGTGGCGTGCTGGATCATCCTCTCATACGCAAGGTTGAGGAGATTGGGACGCACCACATTGCGCTCCACAATGACTTGATCTCGTTCAGGAAGGAGTGGGCGAAAGGGAACTACCTCAACGCCGTGCCCATTCTCGCCAGCATTCACAAGTGTGGTTTGAACGAGGCGATTGCCATGTTGGCGAGCATGGTGGAGGATTTGGAGAAGGAGTTCATCGGGACAAAGCAGGAGATCATTTCAAGTGGGCTTGCCAGGAAGCAAGGCGTCATGGATTATGTGAATGGGGTAGAGGTGTGGATGGCCGCAAACGCAGAATGGGGATGGTTGAGTGCTAGATACCATGGAATTGGGTGGATCCCTCCTCCAGAAAAATCAGGGACCTTCCAACTCTAGACTGTTATTCAGTTCTATCAAATAATAATAAAAGGCTGCTTTTCTTGGGTGAAGGATTTCCAACGCCTAGACTTGTGATAAAGAACCTGGACATCTTGATCATCGCCTAGCCCTGAAAGAACTCTCACAGTCCATCAAGCTGTGTGGCTGCAATATAAGCACTCACTTGGCTATGACTAGTTGTGGCTGTTGGTTTATCTTCGTGCCTGAAACTCAGATCTGGTTGACAAACCTAAGCGCTGCGGCCTGGCGCATCAGCCTGGCCATGGCACTGGCCGTGTGCTGCCGCTAGAAAACAAGAACCTAGCTATGATATTTTAAACATATTTTTGCAATTTTTGATTAAAGTGTTCATATATATATATATATATATATATATATATATATGTATATATATATATATATATGTATATATATATATATATATGTATATATATATATATATATATGTATATATATATATATATATGTATATATATATATATATATATGTATATATATATATATGTATATATATATAGAATATATTTGATTAATTATGGTTTATTATTTTAGATTTAAATATTACTTCCCCATAAATATAAAATAATCAAATTTTAGATAAAATACTGTTTTCTTAATATAATTTTAAAATTAAAGAACAATGACTCTCTCTTTTAGTTTGCTTAAGCAAACCTGTAAAGGTGGTAAGGATATATTTAGAATATATTTGAATATTCTAAAATATTTTACCATTTAACACAACTTCTCTGCTTCTATGCCAAGTGTGTTCTTTGCAACCTACTGGATACTAGTGGCCATGAACAAGTTGCCATAGTCGTCCACGTCCTCCTGGTTATCATTCTCACTACTTTCTGCTGTCCTGGCAAGGTTGGCTAAATTAATCCTGCATTTATAATTTATAAATATGTTTATAATTTATAAACTTTTTTAAATACGTCCTAGTATATTCTAGTTTATTTTACCATCTAATGGTTGATATTTAATGATATTAATCTTGTATTTATAAATTATAAACATGTTTATAATTATAAACTTCCATTTGATTAATTAGATTAATAAATAGAAATAACATTACTATTACACGCAGCAAAATAATAATATACCATCAGTTTTACCTTTAAAATTAGAAAACTAATATATAATATAATATACCTAGTTTCTAGCTTCTGATTAGACAGGGGCATTGTTTCAAACACCTCCTTGTGAGAGAGATATGAGCATTCTACAACACCAAGTTCTTGTCTGCCATTTCGTGAAAGGCGGTCAGAGTCCCTTGCATGGAATGTGCAAGATTCCAGGCTGGCATTTTGTCGAGGATTCTCGCGGTTTCGTCCAGGAGGCCGCACTGAGAATATCCACACACGGCATCTACATAATCAAGAAGGCATCTGGTTTCCTCAGGGCGTTGGCCTTGGGTGTAGGCGAGGAGCAGCGTTTTGACGACAAGATCATGCTGTGGCATCTGATTGAGGAAGAAGAGCTCCAAGTTTTTCAGGAGACCGCAGTGGACGTAGCCGGAGAGGATTGTAGTGTAAGTTCCTCACAAGCATGGCGTGGAAGAGCATGAGAGAAGACTCCAGATGCCCGTGACCACAATCATCGTGCGGGTTGGGTATCTCCTCTCTTCATCAAAATGCCCGTTTTTGCAGTAGGCAACCAGCAAAAGATCCCAGGTGAACTTGTCCCTCTTGGGCATACCATGGAAGATTTGAGCTGTGTGTTTGATGTTACCACATCTACCGTGAATTTCAATTTTCTTGCTCATGACGAATACACTGTTTATAAGAATTTTCAATTGGAAAAGGCTGGTTATAATTTATAGAAACTTAAAAAAACTATTTGTTTTCAAACAGCAAATAGCTGCTAATTTCCAAGATTGCAGCATATAACGAGCTCAATACAAGCATGCAGCTCACAAGCAAGGTGGAAAATCAGCTGCAGATAGATTTTGGAAGAGGAATTCAAAACTGAACAAAGGCCTGATGTCATTGTTCATGGGGAAAGCTGTTGATGAACAAGTCTACACTGTGGGATCAGGAAATCGTGATGAATGCACTAACACAGATCAGGAGTGGCCAGTTTACTAGGCTTGAAAGGTACATGTATTTCTTACTTGCAAGAAGATCTTTACTGCTCAAACTTGGGAAGATTACTTTGATTCCTCCTGAGAGTTCCATAGGAGAGCACTACTCTTCCAAGGAATCAAAGCAATATTTGAAGTAATAATCGAAGTAAGTTTGATCAGCTTGCAAGTGTCTGTGACTCCAAAGTGATCCCCATGACCACGGATTATGTGGAGAGCGTGTCATGGTTTGGGGATGAAGAGCTCATTGCCAAGGTGGCTGGATTGCTCATGGACCGGACTCACTTAACTTGGAACCTAATGAGCATTGTTGCAGTGGCTATGTGGAGGGGAGAGGATCAAGTCGAATCTTCCAATAGGTGAAGGTTGGAAGTGTTTTCCCATAGCAGTAAGGGCTGGAAAACCTTTGGAGGCTCTGGCCTCTGTGCGAGATCTAAGTGGAAGAACTTCAAGATCATGCTGCTGCCAACCTCAAGGAGTTGGAGCTTGTCTTTGAACAAAATATTTTTCCAACTGAATCTAAACAAGACAAAGAAATATGTTGCTTAACTACAAACGAAAAATTAACAGCAACATGAATATTTTGTGTATATTCTTTATACCATGCTATGCAATGCTGGGAACCGACCTCCACTCGCTCGCCCACGAGATCAGGGCGTGTGGGAGCTCCAAGGATCTGGGAGAGGCCCGGCGGATCCACGCGGTCGTGCGCGGCAGCGCGCATTCCCACAGCGCCCATCTCGCCACTCTGCTGCTGGAGATGTATGGCAAATGCGGCAGCCCGCGGGATGCCAAGCGCGTCTTTGATTCCATCCCCGACCCCAGCGCAATCCTTGTCCGCAAGCTCGTTTCGGTGTATGGATTGAACGGGAATCTGGAAGAGGCCAAGAAGATCTTTGATTCGATCAAGGATCCCAGCACTGTCTGCTGGAACACGCTCCTCTCAGCAAATGCCCAGCAAGGGCATCTGGAAGATGCCAAACGCATTTTTGACACTATACCTCTCAAGGACACTATTTCTTACAACATCATGGTAGCCGCGTATGGAAGCCACAGGCAACCCGAAAAGGCGAAACTGATATTCGAGGAGATACCCAACCCGGATGTAGTCTCCTGGAACAGCATTATTCGCGCACTTGCGGGGAACGGGCGTCTAGCAGATGCCAAAGCCATGTTTGAGAATATGCCGAGGCCCGACGTGGTGTCTTGGACGGCCGTGATTCAAGCCTACGCGGAGAACGGGCGGCTGAAAGAAGCCAAGGAATACTTTGACAAGATGCCCGACAGAAACGTTGTTTCCTGGACGACTATGCTGACAGCTTTTGCCAAGAGTGGGAATTTCTCGGAGGCGAAGGAGATGTTTGATCGAATGCCCGAGAGGCATGTAATCTCCTGGAACGCGATGGTTTCGGCTTACGTCCAGGTCGCGAAGATTCATGAAGCGAAAGAAATGTTTGATGCGATGCCGGAGAAGACCGAGGCGAGCTGGAATTGTTTACTCGCTGGTTATGTTCAGTATGGTCATGTGGATCAAGCAAAGAGCTTGTTTGACAGAATGCCGAGGAAAACTCTCGTGTCTTGGAACTCGATGATCTCCGGCTTTGCTCAGAGCAGCGAGGTGGAGGAAGCTAGAAAACTATTCGAGCGAATGCCGCGGCGCGACGTCCCAAGCTGGAACACGATGATCACGGCCTACTCGATGAATGGAAACTTGCGTGAGGCAAGGAGATTATTCGAGGACATGCCCCTCAAGGATGCAGTGTCGTGGACTGCAATGATCCACGGGTATGCCGAAGGTGCTCTCGTCGAGAAAGCTCGAGAGCTCTTCCAAGCCATGCCTCGCAAGACGGTGGTGGCTTGGACGCTGATGATCACGGCCTACGCGAGGGTGGGCGATATGGATCGAGCCCGAAAAATGTTTGATGCTGCGCCTTACAGGGACTTGATATCGTGGAACGCTTTCATGTCCGGCTATGCGAGCATTGGAGAGGTGGAAAACGCGAGAAAGATCTTTGAGAGAATGCCCGAGTGGGACCTTGGATCCTGGGTTCACATGATGAAAGCTTACGCGCAGCACGGGCAGATCAAAGAGGTTGTCAAAGTTTTCCGCGAGATGCCCGAGCAGAACACGCTCTCGCGAAACGTGATGATCCTCGCCTTCGTTGAAAACGGAGAGCTGGAACAAGCAAAGTTTACTTTTGATTCCATGCCGCAGCCGGACATGGTTTCCAGGAACATTATGATGCTCGGCTACGTCCAAGACGGTCGTCTCGAAGAGGCAGAGAAAATCTTCCAGAGCTCTCCAGAGATTGACAAGTTCTCGTGGAACACTATGATCTATGGATATGCGGATCAAGGGTTCTTGAGTGACGCAAGAAAAGCCTTTTACACTCTTTGCTTCGATCGAGATGTTCTTGCCTGGACTTCGATGATCAAGGCTTACGCTTCCAAAGACTGCTTCAAGGAGGCCAAAGCTATCTTCGATCGAATGCCTGAGCTGGACGTAGCAGCATGGAATGCAATGATTGGCTCATACTCCAAGAAAAACCACGAAAGCTCTCTCGAGCTCTTTCAAGAGATGGCTATGGAGGGGTTCTCCTACGACGAGATAAGTTTCACTGCAGTCTTTAGCACATCTAGTCACGTTGGCTGCTTGGAGAAGAGCCACCAGTGCTTCACGTCTATGAGCTTCGACCATGGATTGATCCCGTCGAGAGACCATTACGCTGGAATGGTGGATAATCTCAGTCGCGCAGGACAGCTTGGGAGAGCTCAAGATCTGATGAACAACATGCCTTTTGTCCCTGATGCGGCGATTTGTTCCACATTGCTCGGTGCTTGTGAAGTTCATGGCGACGTAGAGCGAGGGAGCGACACCGCTCTCCGGAGCTTCCAACTGGAGCCATCGGCGACTGCCCCATATGTGTTGCTGTCCAACATTTTGGAGAGGAAACGTGGGATGACACAGGAGGTGCTTTGATACTGTATAAATCGACCAAAGTTAACCTTCTAATGTTTTTAGCTGATGTAGAAAACTTTGTAATTTTTTCAATACTAAATCCTCATGTCTTGTTTTATTGTAGGTGATTAGCCATCCGCACCATCTCAAAATTTCACTTTTTGACATTTTTGGGTAAATCTTTGTCATGAGTGATGAAATAACTTTCATTGAGTTATTTTTTGTTTTTCTCAAGTAAACTTTGTAGATATGATAAAGCATCTTCTTCAGTTTCACCTGGATGATAACACCAAACTCCTTGTGCTAGTTGTCCATGCTTCATATCAATAAAAAAATTACACATTTAGTGATCTGTATATAAATTTAAATATAGATATTACCTTTTATATTATCATTGCAAAGCCTAAATATTATATTATTAAGTTTGAGAGGCTTGCTATCATGAATAGTGTTTAATAGCTCTTCTGTCAGAGGCTCACCACAAAATAATATACTCATAAGTACAGGACTCCCAATGGAAATGCTAACTTCAGCATTTTGCATGTATTCTTTAAAACTTGGAATATATCCTTGAATTCTGCAGTGAGCAGAAATTCTGGATTTTATAAGATCCGTGTACTAGTATAAAAAACAACACTATGAAGTCATAGGAAAATAAAGTAGAAATGCTTACAATTTTTGAAAGATAATTGTGGATGAATTTTGAAGATAAAATTTGATGTATTTTGGAAGCTGTTTCAGTCATAACAAGAATGGTATTATATAATTCTTGAACATGGATCTTATATTTTAGAGGAAGTTTTTGCGATAGAGATATATCCCACCTGGATAAGTGAAAGTGTCAGTAAAATTTTTAAAATGTTAATGCATACAACCTTTCAATCACATTTTGGACAGAATTGATCACTTCAATGCTTGTTGCACTATCTAGGATATCATCAATTAACATGCCCATACAACATGCCTTTGTAAAGAAAATTCTCAACTGGCTAAATTCTAAGTTCCATAAATTAAATAATAAATATAAGGGACCATATTGATATTTTCTTTTGATCTGGTAGACAGGATATATTCAAAGTGCAATGAATGACACCAGCTAAATAAAAAACACATCAAATTCGTATATTAGAATCATTCATTAGTCTAGGAAATTTGTTTTAGCTTACTTGGTCAATTCTATTAGCTCAGAAGATTGATAGGATTGACATTGTTGAGAATACCAATTTGCAAGCTCTAGTAACACTTTGTTATTCACTAGAGGCAACCTTAAACAAAAGAGAGATGGTGAGAGATAGATAAACAAGGGTTTATATAAATGTCACTTACCGATAAATAATCTTACCAATCCAAGGATCATCTATTCCATAGTGCTTGATATAAGCATTATTATAAATCCTTGGCAAGCAGTCATGGAATGGATTTGCTAGCTCGAATATCACCTGTAGAAACAACAGACACATAAGTTTCCAAGCTACCTGAATCTCATTACTTCTCCCATGAGGTTTTTCTTCATTGCCCCATTTATCCATGTGAGCGGTCTCAACGTTCAGCAGATAATCGTGGGAGTACTTGAAAGTCTTTGTAAGAATCGTTTCGTTTGGGAAATCAACCTGGGAAGCCCGATGCAAGTTGAGCATTTCAGAGACCCCGTGTGACAATTCGCCAACAAAGCAGCAAAACTTGTCTCTAGGCAGCCAGAACTGGTCAAATGCATCTGTAGGGAGTTTCATACTTTAGTGAATTACAGATTCTTCCACCACAAAACTATTTTTACCTGGAGATACATTGTATCCATGCATTCGAAGGATACGGAATGCCATTGCTGTGTCGTCTATGTCATTGACTAAGCATGTAGATCCCCATCCGATTCCTTCGTTAGTCCAAAAGCTGATACAAACACAAAAAGAAGAGCTTCGTAAGTATTATAAGTACCAAGGCATTGTACCTGTACACGTAGTCGAGGACGGCTTTGATCTCATCTCTGAAGAAGACGTCAATCCCCAGCCGCTCAATGGTGTCGACCACCCATAAACTTTCGAAAAGATCAATGGGGTAATGACAAGGAACTGCAAAAATAAAGTCGATTAGCACGAAGGGTTGAAGAAGACAGCCAATTTACCAGCATAGTTTTGAACTTGCATAGCATATTGCAACGATTTCCTGTCCTTGGTCTTCAAGTAAACACATGCTGTTGACGAAGGCGAGCTCAAAAAGGATCCATCTTTAGACTGGAGCTTGAGGATCTCCTGCCAGTCGATCTCAAGGTCTTGAAGGCCTTCCAAAGAGTATAGCAACGTCGTGGGAGCGGAATGGAGTTTATCCAAAGGAATCCCCAAACAACTTCAACACATACTTGGCCAATTTCTTCTTGGTGGAAATCTCCAGCAGCCTTGTGAACTCTGTCTCGTGCGGAAGATCAAGGCCCAGCTTCTTGGCTTCGTGGAGCATCATTGGGAACGTCACCTCGAAACCTGACAAGAGATCTCCATCGTCTTGCTTGAGCTTGATCATGTTTTCACGCAAAAACTTCGTGCCTGTGATCAAGAATCAGAGGCGATTAGATGTAATAACCAGAAGATCAGAAAAGAAAAGTTGTAGAAGCACACCTTGCGCAATGCTGTTGTGCCCGATGTCCCAGGTCTTGAGCGTGACCAGGCATGAGAGCGTGGATAATACTCTGTCATAGAGTTGCAAGTGACGATCATCACCCCATGATCCATCAGGAAGTTGACTGTTGATGATCCACTCCAGGGCCTCCGGGAACTCGGGAAGGGAGGAGTCGCACTCGGACGCTATTCGAGCCACCCAAGCAGTGTCGTAAGCCGAAGGACTGATTTCCCCCTTGCCACTCGCGAGTTTCATCTGCCATCCCTTTACCTCCTCGACGAGCAACGACGTTTCTCTGTAATCAAGCTCCTCGATGCGATCGTCAGGGACGTGAAGAATGCCTTGGTATGGCTGTTGCTTCCTTTGCCGCTTCTCCTGCGAACAAGTAGGAAGAAATGAGCTCCACAAGCTTGGAAAGATGGTGCTTCGACTTACTGGAGCCTCAGCAGGCTTCGTGTTTCCAAAGTTCAATGGGTTGGAAGCACAGCAGGTAATCCTAATCGAGGGAGCTGCACTAATAGGCCAGTTTAGTGCGAAACTTGAAAGAAAAATGCCCAACTTACTTAAGCTTCCTTTCCGGATTTGTGCGTTGGTCTTGAGATTGCTTCCAAATAACTGGCCGGACTTGAAGATTCCACTGATGCCAGTGTGTTGGAAGCTGCAGAGCAGAAACTTTGACATGGCAGAAACTTTGCCTTTCCTGCTTGCCCGAGACACTTCACGTCAGCCCCGTGATTATAAGCACTTCCTCCCGTGTATTAAGTAGCAGTGCGTTCTCCCTGTTGCTTTCATGGCGAAGTCCTGCAGTGGCAACCAACTGCAACGGTGTTTCAAAGGCCTCTCCCGTGAAAACTACCGTCTGGTAATTGTCACTTTCATTTTTTCTTCCTCGACAGTGTCCAATGCTATCGACTTTGATGCTCTTGCATACTTCATCTGCGTCACTAGGAATCTTCCCTCAATATCAGCAATGCTATCGACTTTAGTGCACCTGCAGTTACATCTCGGGATCTTTTGACAAAGTTGGGTACGTTAATGATCTGGGAGAGGCCTGATTGATTCTATCCTCGACCCCAGCACGATCCAGCCATGACATAAGGAGCATACCATTGAGCAAATACTTGATGCTCATTGGCTTGCCAGTAACCCAAGCGTTTGATCCTTCTCCAGGCCAAGAGGATGATCGAAGTTCCTACCACCGTTTGATAAAATGCCCAGCAAGGTCATCTGGAAGATGCAAACTCAATTCCTCTCAAGAGTTGCAGTGTTTCATGAGAACTTGTCAATCTCTGGAGAGCTCTGGAAGATATACTCTGCCTCTCCGAGACGACCGCCTTGGACGTAGCTGTTAGAACTAAGCTGCACACATACACAACCAGGGCAAGCACCTGGTGTAGGAGGTCTTGGGTTCAATCCCCGGCCTGTCCAGATCCATTTTCCAATAGTAGCATCATAATGTTTCTGGAAACCATGTCTGGCGGAAAAGTAAACTTTGCTTGTTCCAGCTCTCTGTTTCGTTTTGCGGGAGCGTGTAATTATCGCGGAAATCTCTGGCAACTTGTTTATTTGAGTAAGCTTTCATGGACGCTTGCCAAAGATCTTTCGCGCGTTTTGAAAGGTGGGCGATATGGATCGAGCCCAAAAAATGTTTGCCACAGGGACTTGATATCGTGGAATGCTTTCATTACCGGCTATGCGAGCATTCGTAGGCCGTGTCATCAGCGTTCAAGCCACCACCACCTTGTGAGCCATGGCTTGGAAGAGCTCTGGAGCGGCAGCCTCTCACAAGTTTCCATTCATCGAGTAGGCCGTGATCATCGTGTTTGCGGCCCGGCATTTGCTCGCGTTTCTAGCTTCCTCCTCCTCGCTGCTCTGAGCAAAGCGAAAGCCGAGAAACGAGAGTTTTACCGAACAAGTTCTTTCCTTGATCCACATGACAAGCTAGCGAGAAAAAAAATTCCAGCTCGCCTCGGTCTTCTCCGGCATCGCATCAAACATTTCTTGTGCTCCATGAATCTTCGCTACTTGGACGTAAGCATTCGATCAAACATCTTCTTTTGCCGCAGAGGAAGTCCCATTCCTCGCCATCAAGAAGGGCGAAGGGAAATTTTGCTGCGGCGGATCATTGCCGCTGCCACAGGAAGGGATTGGGATCTCGACCAGGAAACAACGTTCCTGTCGGGCATCTTGTGAAAGTACTCCTTGGCTTCTTTCAGCCGCCCGTTCGCCGCTTACACTTGAATCAAGACACCACGTCAGGCCTAGGCATTTTCCCAAACATGGCTTTTACGTCTTCCAGATGCCTGCTTCCGGCAAGTGCGCGAATAATGCTTTTCCAGAGAACTACATCTCTTCTCAAATATCCGTCTTGCCTTATCGGGTTTCTTGTGGCTTCCATACGCGACCAACATGATGGTGTGTGACATAGTGTCTTGGAGAAACTTAGAGTCAAAGATATACTTTGCATCTTCCAGATGACATTTCTGGGCATTTACCGTATTCAATCAAACGGTGAGATCTCCCAAATGCCACTACGTTGGAATTTGGATAATTTCAGTCCACCTTTTGTGTTTTATATAAAGATTTCAAAAACGTGTAAAAAGCCAGAGTCAAATGTAACGGCAAATTGGCAGAAATGCCAATGCCAACGTACACGTCGGGTACTGGCAGGAATACTCTTCTTAAGTAGGTCGTTGTCATGAAACACAAGTCATTGAGTTAACTAAGCCATTTTTAAAGAGTGGTTTACTCCCCCGAGTTGCTTTTGGAGAAAGAAGGACGCGAGCGAGGAAGGCGAGCCATAGGCCTCCACCATGTACGAGCTTTGCGCCTGCGCAGGCGGACCGTGGCCGTGGGATGCGCCCCATCCGACGGTTGCCCGCGTTTGGGGCTTTAGGGATGGTTGTGGATGCTTTCTTCCTCGGTTGCGCCCTGGCCGAGCAACGAGCTCACTCACCAATCAATCCATTTGCTTTGCTCTCCTCTTTCCCTTTCGATCGATGTCTCAGGTGGGCGAAATGGGATTCCTTGATCATGGCATCTATTCGATCCATCGCTAGCTCTTCTTCTTGCTCGGCCTAGCCGGATGGTTCTTAAGTTCGTGGGCTAAAATAAAATGTAGGCTGTGTGCTTCTCCTCCGAATTTTTTTCTCGTTGTTTTCTCTTTTTTTTTCTTGTCTCTCGCGTGTGTTGCACTCGTATAAGTAGTTCTTTACGTTTCTTCTTTCTTCGCAGTTCTCTCCAAGAAATCAAAGAAGGAATAGATGGTTTCAGTGATTCTTGGAGCATCTCGGTAGAAAGTTGACGAGTTGGGCGAGACACTCTTTAAACCATCGGGTAAGTTCCTGTTTCTATACTCGCGCGTGATCCCGAGCTAACTGGAGCTGGATTTGCTTCCTTAGTTTTTTCTAGATCTGTACCAGCATCGCTCCATCTCCAAAGTTTTCTCAACCCGAGATGAGACTCGAGGCCGACATCTGGAGCTTGAGCAACCATCTCCTCGTCAAGATCCTGGAGAAGCTGGACGAGGTGGTGGACAGGAAATCGTGGCGTCTCACTTGCAAGCGCTTCTACGCGGCCGGGGCCGAGTCCCAGAAAACCATGCGCCTCTTCAACTCGGAGCTCCTCCCGAGAGCTCTCGCGCGGCACACCGGCATCGAGAGCCTCGACTTGTCCTCGTGCATCAAGATCACGGACGAGGATCTCGCCCTTGTCGGGGAGCTCGCTGGGACGCGCCTACGATCGCTCGGCCTGGCTCGCATGGGAGGATTCACGGTCGCCGGGATTGTTGCTCTCGCGAGGGACTGCTCCGCGCTGGTGGAGCTCGACTTGCGGTGCTGTAACAGCCTTGGAGACTTGGAGCTGGCGGCCGTGTGTCAGCTGGGAAACTTGCGAAAGCTCGATCTCACGGGGTGTTACATGATCTCGGACGCTGGATTGGGATGCCTGGCAGCCGGTTGCAAGAAGCTCCAAGTCGTCGTGCTCAAAGGCTGTGTTGGTATTTCGGATGCTGGGCTTTGCTTCCTTGCTTCCAACTGTAAAGAGCTCACCACCATCGACGTCTCCTACACAGAGGTCTGTATCGGAAGCTCTCTCTCATTTCTTTTTTCCTGTGTTGTCATCTTTGGTTCCTTTAGCATAGACTGTGGTTGATCTAACCAGAAAATTCACTGTTTTTTTTTCTTGTTTTCATTTGCTGGTTTGATTCTTGTGTCTTTCGAGTTTGGTTGATCTGATAAAAAAATCTGTTCGTTTTTTTTGCTTACCGTTTCCGTGCTTTCATTCAGATCACGGATGACGGCGTCAGGTGTCTATCAAACTTGCCGTCTCTGAGAGTGTTGAATCTGGCTGCGTGCTCCAACGTTGGAGACGCGGGATTGACCCGTACAAGTACATCATTGCTGGTATGTACGACGACGATTCTAAAAGACGGTCGTTTTAGTCTGCTTTTTTTTTCTCAGGAGCTGGATCTCTCTTGCTGCAGAAGCGTGACCAATGTGGGAATCTCGTTTCTCTCGAAGCGAAGCTTGCAGTTTCTAAAGCTCGGGTTTTGCTCGCCTGTAAGTTCGCTGTAGAGTCTGGTTCTTATACTCGTGAGAAAAACGATCGCAGATAACTGGCCAGCTCTTGGAAGCAGTTGGAAAGCTCACACAGATCCAAACACTTAAGCTGGCTGGCTGTGAGATCGCCGGCGACGGGCTTCGCTTCGTGGGCTCTTGCTGTCTTCAGCTGAGCGACTTAAGTTTGAGCAAGTGTAGAGGGGTCACGGATTCTGGCATGGCTTCCATTTTCCATGGCTGCAAAAACCTCCGGAAGCTTGATCTTACTTGCTGCCTCGACCTCACGGAGATTACTGCTTGCAACATCGCAAGGTCGAGCGCGGGACTTGTCAGCTTAAAGATCGAAGCTTGCCGCATTCTAACAGAGAACAACATTCCACTGTTGATGGAGCGGTGTAGCTGCTTGGAAGAACTGGACGTGACCGATTGCAACATCGATGACGCAGGTATGAGTGTAGCTCAAAGCTGAGAGTAAAGAGGTGGTTTTTTTTATGCAGGACTGGAATGTATTGCGAAGTGTAAGTTTTTGAAGACTCTCAAGCTCGGGTTTTGCAAGGTCAGCGACAATGGCATCGAGCATGTTGGAAGGAATTGCTCCGACTTGATCGAGCTCGATTTATACAGGTGGATTTCCCGGAGTGCCAGCATAAAAGTCTCACTTTTTTGTTTATCTACGTACAGGTCGGGGAATGTTGGTGATGCGGGAGTTGCGTCCATAGCCGCTGGCTGCCGCAAGTTGAGAATTCTAAACCTCTCGTACTGTCCAAACATCACGGACGCTTCCATCGTCTCCATTTCGCAGCTCAGCCATCTCCAGCAGCTCGAGATCCGGGGTTGCAAAGGAGTTGGCCTGGAGAAAAAACTCCCGGAATTCAAGAACCTTGTAGAGCTCGATCTCAAACACTGCGGGATTGGCGATCGGGGAATGACCTCCATCGTCCACTGTTTTCCAAATCTCCAACAGGTTCAAACTCTTCCAAGTCTTTCTTCTCAAAAGCTTAATACGGTCGTCTTTCTTCTCTTACCAGCTAAATCTATCGTATTGCCGGATCTCCAACGCTGCACTCGTGATGCTGGGAAATCTTCGCTGCTTGCAAAACGTGAAGCTCGTCCAGATCGGGGATGTTTCCATCGAAGTTCTCGCGGCAGCACTCCTTTCGTGTGTTTGCCTCAAGAAAGCAAAGCTATTCTGCAATGCCTTGCTGAACGATTCTATCAACGCTCGCTATCAGCAACTGGAAGATCGTGGCTGCCGAATTAGATGGATGATCAAACCAGAGAGATAGTGTCTATGATTTTTGTATGGTTGTTATTCTTCTCGTTGGTACCAGCGAGCAAACAAGAATTGTTTTTCTTCTCTGTCGTCAAAATCTATGTCCGACTCCTCCAGTCCACATGTAATGCTTACAATGCGCCACGTTTTCTAGGGCTTATGGGCGCCCGGTGAGGGTTTTGGAGTGATGGGGCGATGGCGCTGGCGCGAGCGCCTCCGGCGGGCGGCGTTGAGGCCGCTCCGGCGCTGGATTGTTGGCGCGGATGACTGCGCGATGGATATTTCGTGGAGCTTGTCTGGTGTGGAGCTCCGTCTCGGTAAGTTTGAGCTGATTCCGGAAGCTGTCAATGCCGAGGCGCTGCTATCCTCGCCTCTCGTCCTGCACCGGGCCTCAATTGCGTCTGCGAGGCTTGCATTCTCACTCATCGGGTCGCCGGCAATCGCCATTGTCATCGAGGGCCTCGATGCCGAATGCTCTGCACGGTCAGTGCTATAGGCTTTTTTTTTTATAGAGAAATCATTGAAGTTCTACAGAGATCCTGAGGATTCATATTGGAAAAATACAATTGCGGATCGTGGCGCTCGCCAGCGATTGGAAAAGCTCGCGTCAATCGATCCAGAGGTATTTTTCACCTTTCAATTTTATCGAAAGTGACTATTTTTTTCTTGGCCAACACAGGGTGCTACCGAGCACTCGAGAGCAAAACTAAAGGAGGAAAACCGCACTGGTTTCTTCCTACTTTTGCTGATATCGTTCTTGCTCTCAGCTGTGAAAGTCGAGCTACACGATGCGAAAATCTCTCTCAGGTCTCGTCAAGGCTACGAAGCCTGTATTTCGTCTACGCAGCTGGTTGTCGGAGAAGAAATGCCGAGCGGATTTTTCAAGGGAAGCATGTTTGGGTCATTGAGCAACATGGTGGTATACAGTCGGAAAAAGGCTACGAAAGCTTGCAGCGCGTCGCGTGTAAGCCTTACTTTCAGAGACAGCCGCCGGCAAGAGCAAGTCAGGGGTGACGAGGGAAATGCAGTGTTGATGGTGATGGTTTGGCTTTCGTTTGGTGTTTGGGAGGATTCTTTCTGTGGACTCACAGTGAGTATCCCAGAGGCAGTAGGGGGACTGGACTCTAGCGAGCTGGATTTAGTTTTGCTGCTGCTGGCTGAGTTGGAAGGGCCGTCAGGGAGGCTTACGTCCGCTTCGAGCAGCGGTGGAATATCGTCTCCCGGTTGTAGAAACGCGAAAGAGCTTTGGGCATGGGCAGTGTCAAAGGTTTTACGCGAGTCTCCAAGACGAAGACTAAGTGATAGCTTTGAAGCTGGTATCCTCCGTCGGCGTTACTGTTCGCTTTATGGTGATTGGCTTCAGAATGTTGGCTGGTGCAGTAAATCTCAACGTCTGGATCGGGCAGAACATTTTAAGAAGTTATCATCATCCGTCGCTGAGCTTGAGAAGAAGCTACCAGTTGAAGCAGTGGCTCTTGCTCGTCGTATTGCACGGAGACGAGTTTTTCTGAAGGAATCCAATGCAGTGAAGCAAGACGATGTTTCGCAGGGTTTTCTGAAAAGAAAATGGGCCGGGTTTCTAAGGGCAGTAGGATATGACAGAGATGCAGTTGAGAAAAAATGGGAAGAGCAGCAGACAAGTGACAGAAAAAGCCAGGATTTTTCGTTGGACTTTAGCCGGGGTTCTCTGGTATTCGTAGGTGCTGGAGACGTATCGGTTTGCCTCAGATGGAAGAAAATGTCCGTGGCCTACCGTTCAAACAAGGATCGGAGGGAAACAGTACTTGTTCTAGGTAGCTTACGCGGAGAAATACTGAGCAAAAGCATCGAAGGCAGAGGGAAGTTTTCATACGAAACAAGTACGGAATGTAGGCTACGTTGGAATGACAGAGCATCGAGTGGGTTTCTTTTCTTTTCAAGTTCGCCCTTCGAACATCAGCAAGCAGCTAGAACGCTACAGAAATACAATGTCGGTCTTCAAGAGAAGCACGCCTCCAGAAATTATGAGGAAACTCGGAACTGGCAAACGAAGTTGTGGAAACACTACAGCGATGACAAGAAGATACAGAGATCTTTGGATAGCTTGGTGGGGCCTTTCCTGGTGGTCTTCTATGGAACTGCGCCGGAAAACAATCGACTGCCAGACACAAGTATGATCGTTACTGTAGGAAAAGTGGACATGAGCTTCAGGTATGCCATGTTTTCCAAGCTTCTTCCGATCTTGACGGAACTCAGAAAACTCGAGCACTCTGGACAATCGTCATCTAAAGACATACACAAGGCTAGCACCTCTGCACATAGTGTTTATAGGGAACAGATGGAGTTGTGCCGAAGCTTGGTTTTTTCAGCTGTTCCCGAGACTCGATTGCAACTCACGGCCGTTGTTGAGAACGTTCGACTGACGTTGGAAGTATCGGAAACTGAGCTGCCAATCCAAAATGTGAAATTGAAGCCGTTGGTTTTAGACGTCGGCTACATCGAGTTCGCACTTTGGCCTGCGGTCGAGCATAACCAGTGGATAAGGCCTCTTCGCTTACAAGAACAGCCGCCTACGCGAAAAGACGACTTGGACCGTGACAGTTTTGCAAGCAACCTACTTGTGTACATAAATGGCAGTAGATTCAGCACGCAGTCGGAAAGTTTTGTTGGGCCTTTGAACGTAACGGTGGAGTCTTCATTTCAAAGGTATGTTGGTTTTTCCTTTCCTCTCTGTTATTTCATCCTGCTAAGTCTGTCTTCTATCCAGGGAAAACTGCACGTCGCTCTTCGAATCTCTCAAGTCCGTGACATTGACGGCTGGCTTGGCAGCACCGTCTTTTGACGTCTGCTTGGACATCAGCAAAGCGACAACTGCTGTCCAGGTACCTATTTTAAGCCTGTTTCTCATCGAAGTGAAAGAAAGCTGTTTTTTTTCTGCAGATCCTTATTTGTTACTTCGAGGCTGCTAAGAATGCTGCTTCGCACCTGTACGATTCGACTACCGAGAGTGAAAGTGACAATGATGCAATTTCTACAAATGAAACCTTTTTGCTCGATCTTAGCTTCAACCTTCAAACCTTCAAGGTTTATTTTGGCGACTTGGAAGCCAGTCGACAATCGGGGGATACAGAAACGAGCCTGGGAATTGGAATTTTGGCCGTAAACAGCTTATGCCTTGATTTTACAGCCGGTAGCTGGTCTTCTACAGGTATTTCCTTGAAGTTCCAGAAGATGCAGATCTCCATTGTTCCCACAAATATGAACTTCGAGCAGGTATTGAAGGGACAGTGCAAATCCTCTCTCAAAACGTTTTGTGCGGATCATTTTACTCTTGCTTTCGACGGATCCGAAGCTTCTGCTGCCGAAGTTGAAAAGTTTTGCTGTTCAACAACAATTGACGTGGGATTAATATCCACAGCAGGTTGTCATCTGGAGCAAATTCTTGCAAAAGCGAAGCAACATCCATCGACAGCAGAGAGCATGCACGTCGTATTGACATTCAATGACGGCTTGTCAGTTGAAGTAGAGGTACGGGTAAACTACTTATCTTACTGTCTGAGCTAACCATTTCTGATGCAGGCCGGTCTAGCAATATTCGAGACTATTGCTACAGTTGATGTTCTCAACTTTGTAGCCAGCTATGCTGAATGTGTCGGGAAAAAGCTTGAACGGGTGATAACTTCTGTTGATGGCGCAAGTGCAAGCGCTAGCGAGCTTGAACGTTCGTATTCATTTCCTGAAGGAAGACAGCTGGTGGTAGCCCCTTCTCGATCACAATCAACTCCTCCCGAGTTTTTGCAAGTGGAAGAGGACTTTGGTGTGGAGGGCTTAATGTCTTTCAAAGTTTCTCGACTCTCGGTGGTTCTTTCTGCAGCTGGCACACGTAAGTCTCTTCTTAACTGGTGATTGTAAGTCAAATTTTATGTTGCAGAGACCGCGGAAGGCGTACTTTTTGTGGTTGGTGCTCACGCAGATATCACATCTGCAAAAGGATCTTACAAGATCAAAGCGGCCGTAAGCCAGTTCACGGCGATCAGTTTGAGGTCTGACAAGAAACGTCTAAACGAGAGGTCTCATGGTCGGGTCCCACAGTTTGGTTTCAACGACACTGGTGAAAGCTCTAGTGATACGGAAAGCTTTCATGGCGATACTTCATATAAGGACGACGACAAGGCCTCCGACATGAACTGTTTATTGGATAACTTGACGGTCTCGGCTACGTTAAATAGACAATGCAGGAAAGGTGTGGATCCCAAATGGGAAAAGTCTTGGCGAGGACAGATAGCTGTCAGTGGATTGAATATTGCAGTGACAACCTATGAACTACAGGTACAGAAACTCCGCTTTTGCACTAACAACTTTTATTTTCAGATGCTAGTAAGCATTGGGACGCCGTTAAGCCATATATCATTATCCAAAAGTAAAACGGCAAATATTCATAAGCCTAGTGGACAAAACGTTGAAAAGATTCTACGTGATACAATTCTTGATGGTAAGCTTTAGTGTTTTGTTCTCATAAGCTTCAATACTTCATTTCAGGGGCAATTGTCGCATTGAAGGACGCTCAAGAACATCTTTATCTTTCTGTCGAGGACTCTTCGTCTCAAGGCCAGTTTCATTTAGGCGGTGCTTGGCATTACTCAGTGGCAGGGGAAAGAGCTTTATTTAAGGTTTTTTTGAACTGTACACTCCATCATATCTTGATTTTCTCTTCACGCAGGTTAAATTTCACGAGAAGAACAAGGATATACAATGGTTTTCCTTGGTTTCTCTTTATGCCAAAACTTCTAGTGGCGTACCTCTTCGGGTTCATTATGAACAGGGGTCACGGCAGCTTCAGATATCCTCGACGAATGATAGCCCTTGGGAACTTTGGCAGTGTATACCATATCGATCTAGCGACGAGGAGATCAACGTTTATAATGGCATCTTCAGCCATTTGGTTCATCTGATTAACCAGAAAAGCAAGCAAGGATTGGCGTTGGCTGACGGAATTCCTGTAGTTGCCAGTTATCCGGGAAACGCTTTCAAAATAGAGGTGGTCGCTGAACCGATTGTGTTATTTTCACAGCGTACCACCGTTCAAGAAAATGTGACAGCTAAAGCTGCCGTCGCCAGTGCTACTACTATACCAGAAGTAAGATTCGACATAGGATCGATTTATGTCACGCTACTGCATGAAGCAGCCGGAGCTATTCATTTGCTTCCTCTCGTTCGAGTTCGACTGGAAGAAGTACAAGGGTTGGCACAAGCCTCTTCCCAAAAGGCTAGGATTATTGGTGGATGTAGTTCTATTATTGAGCACTACGAGGCGCAAACCAGTTCATGGTGATTATATTTTGTGCAAATTATACTTGCTCACTCACCACTTTTCAGGCTAGCAATCGTTAATCCTGTCATGATGGAGATTATTGGAAGCTCTCGTCTAGCACGCAATGAAAGGAAGTTTCCAGTATCTTTGTTTTGCCGGTTTAAAAAGGTACAAAGCCTCTAGATAGGCTATGGATTTTGTGTCTTTATGGTTGATACATTTTCATCTTTGTGAAGGTGGAAGTTTTGTTGAGTGAGCTTTCGTTGGATGCTTGCTTATTTCTGATCGGTGTCATGGACTTGGCTGGACCTTACACTATAAAGCATTCTCCTGTGTTGGTGAACAGGTGCCAGGTAACATTATACAGGAGACTGTAGCAATGCCTTACTTCCTTATGACTGACTGTAGATCGAGAATCAGACTGGACTTAACGTTCTGTTCCGTTTCGATCGTGAAAGCGGCGCAGGGGAAGAAGGAAAAGTGAATTCCTGGCAAACAAGTTCTTACTTGATGAGGTATGCGTGGGTTTGTGTCAGCGTTCTATTGAATTTACTTTGTCTCTTCAAAGACATGTACGCTCTCGACGGGGTACAACTCCTGCGGAGGTTTCTCATTCAGTTTCTATTAGTCTTGAAAAGGCTGGCACTGGTTTGTCTTCAAGTATGAACGTATCGCTGGGCGAGCCTGGTGTTTTTGCTGGTCGAACACGCCTTGAGGCTTTTCAAGGTCCGCAAGTTTAGAGTTATTTTCGTTTCACGCTGACCTTGTTATACTGCAGGATCTCGTGTGAATGCGCCTGGTCCAATAGTTGTTATTGACGTTTCTAAACAAAGCCAGGTACATGAGTTTTCCATCAACCGAGCTCAAAAGCTTTGAACTGTTCTTCTCAGGACGGGATTTTCTTAACTGTATCTCCCATGGTGAAAATTCACAACGCTACGGGTTTGGTGCTTCAGCTACGATGTCGTCGGCCGAAGCAAGGCGAAGGTGGAGCGATAGTAAGCCTTAAAGATGGAGATATTATTGACGATTCCATGGGTGCATTTGATGCGCTAAATCTGGAAGGGGAGATGAAAAAAGCTTTGTTGTCGTTTAATGTTGGTAAGTACAACTGCAATTCTTATTGTCTATGTTAGTGAGAGTTTTTGCAGGTAATTTTCTGTTGTCTATAAGACCAGAAAGTGTCGCAGATGGAACAACGTATGACTGGTCAGAAGACGTCAAGGGAGCCAAAGCTGTACGAGTTTCGGGACTGTTCGACAAGCTGCAATATAATTTCAAGAAGACTCTCAAAAGCAAAAGCCTGGAGTCATCCTTCGGCTCTGTATTTTGCAAAGCTGTCAATGCTTCTGGAACCAGCACGGCAGGAGTAAACTTCCTGATTCGAACGCTAAGAAGACAGGTACCGGTGACCAGATTAAGTGGCGATCAACAGCAAAAGCGCTCTCTTATTGCATGGCAAGAGCAACAGGAACTACTGCTCTTGCCGACACTGAAAATCTACAATTTTCTATCATCTGGAGTCTACGTCCGGATTAATAGTAAGCACTTCATTGTTGTGATTTCGTCTGACATGTCGTGGTGTAGGTACTAAAGAAGCTCTTGACGGTAACCCGAACGAAGTCTCAGTTGCTGGGAGAGGTGGGAAAGCGCTGCTGTATGCTGACTTGAATGCGTTGTTTTTGGTCATCAAGGTCGATGACCACGGATTTGTCAGCCATCCAATTGACATTAGCTCTGGTCATAAGCGCTTTCAAGAGCTTGCAAAGAAAGGAGGAAGCGTCAAGGATATTGATATCGAGCTTGCTTTTAAAGATGGCTTACATTTGGCTACATTGAAAGTCTACAGAGCTGAGGATGGCGTTTTGGAGGTTTGAAAACTTTGACGCTTTGTCTTGAATCTCATCCTTGTCCTTGCAGCTGGTTATTTTTACCAAATATATGTTGCAAAATGATAGTCAAGTTCCGATTCTTGTTTGCGCTGCCAAAGCGCCCTCTAGATGGTATGTGTAACTTTCTCTCTTCAGCCTTTAACATTTGAGGCAGGCAAGGAAGGCGGGTACAAAATTTACAGTGGCCACCATCTACGTCGACCCATACCTTAATTCCAGGCTCATTCATGTCCTGGTTTCCCAAGTATGTTCTGCGTTCATTTTCTCTCACGATACTGAGGCTGTTAATATTCGATAACTCAGGTCAAGCAATCTTCTGATGAAAAGACAAGAGGAGAGTTCTCAACCATCTTGGATCGACTTGAACGCCCTCTCAGGATCATCAGAATTGAGCTTAGGTGTACGTACAGAGTACTTACTGGACAAGATTCAGTTGGGAATACGAGTACACGTTCCATCCCAAAAAGATTCTGACCCGTCACATATAGTGAGGCTAGCGGCAAGATATACCGTGGCAAATGAGTCTACCAAGCCAATATTTGTTTGTCAAGCTGGGCTCGAGGTGCGTGAGTTCTGGAAATTGCATTTAACTTTCTACGTTGAACAGGAAGAGGAGAGTCATTATGTTTCTATCGATCCTATGTGCAACGCAGCTGTTCATGCACAGCAAATGGACGTCTCGGACAAAGAAGAGAAGCCATTGGACTGCTCAACATTGTCTTTGCGTTTTCGACTTAAAGACGCAGGATGGCGATGGTCCGGTCGCATATGTGCTGCCTCACTTGGGTCATTTTTCTTAAAGCTTCGGAGCTCAAGCCCCGGTTTTGTGGAAGACAAGAAGTGGATATTTGCAGTGGTTTATGTGGAAGAGGAAGACTCGTCGCTGATTATTCATTTCCGATTGCACTCGAGAGAAGCTGTTCCATATCGCATTGAAAACAGGCTTCATACAAGTTCCATCACGTTTCACCAGAAGGTATGCATGATTATCTTAGTAGGAGCATTCTAACTCGTGCCAATGCAGGACATGCCCGAGCCTGATACTCTTCCAGCAATGGCATCTGCGGATTACGTGTGGGACGACTTAAGTTTGCCTCATAGGCTTGTTGTCTCTATAGCAGGTAACATATATTTATGCTTCAGTAGGAGAATGTTCATGATTTTTCATTGATAGGAACACAAGCGTGCAGCGAAATAAACCTTGACAAAGTTAAAGCGTGGAAATCTTTTGCCGCTTCTCATCGTAGCAAAGGTTTCTCGCTGCAGCTTCCATTTCAAGGAAATGCTGGAGGAAATGATCCTGACGACTTACTAGATATGGGGTATGAAGTGTATGCGGATGGACCAACGCGTGTTCTGCGAGTATGTCAGAAGGTGGACAGCACAAAGAAGAGCTATTGGGAATCAGAGTTGAGCATTCCACGTTGCAAGGTGGAACTGAAAATCCCAACCTTCAAAGTTATCATGTTAGAGGCGTCAAAGCAGGTTTGTCCTTTTTAACTAGCGATCCATGGATAATGCTCTTTTGCAGAGGATCGAAGATTTAACCGCAGAAGAGCTATCTGGCAGCTCTCCTTTTACGCCGTTTTTATGCGCCATTCTAGCCTCTTCTTCAATTGAAACATTCGTTACATCGGACCATGCTATTTGTCAACTTCGAGTTCAGGTTCGTGTCAGCTTCGAGTTTAGTTGCCACTTTGGTACATTTTTGTGTAAGCAGAGCCTTGGTGCTGACATGAAATGGCAAGGAGCTCCTTTTGCCGCAATGCTTCGAATTCACGATCACGATCGCCTCAACAGTACGACGACTGCGCTGCATGCTGCTTTTGTACTTTCGAACTTGGTAGCTAATCCCATCCAAGCGAAATATGCGTCCATATTGATACAGGTAACCCATATCGCTGGCTATAACTTGTTTATTCACTTAGATATCCAGGCTTTTGACTTGAACATCGACGAGGACACGTTAATGAAGTTCGTGCCTTTCTATCGGACCTCACTCTCTACAACGGGCAGTAGCTTGCAGATCTACTTCGAGAGATTTGAAATACATCCGATCAAGGTCTAATTCACTTAACAGTTTCACATTCAAATTTTTTTTTGCCTTTCCAGATTGTTGCAAGTTTTGTACCTGGTCATCCTCGTGCAGACTATACCTCAGCTCAAGAAACATTTCGTGCATTGCTCCATACCGTCATAAAGGTTGGTTTTCTTTTTAACCAGGAACTAGTGTTGATCCAGGGTATTGCAGTTGCCATCCGTTCGAGGAGCTACTGTAGAACTGAACGGAGTCCTGCTTTCTCATGCTCTTTTGACTTTTAAGCAGCTCGTGATGAAGTGTTTTCAGCATTATTCATGGTACGTAACAATATATGGGAAGAATAACCTGGAGATGTTTGTTTTCAGGTACGCCATGAGAGCCATCTACATTGCAAGAGGGAGCAAACTCCTCCCTCCTGGATTTTCATCACTTTTTGACGACTCTGCAGCTTCTTCTCTTGATGTGTTTTTCGATCCTGCCAATGGATCAATTGATTTACAGGGACTTACTTTGGGTACGCTACGTTATCTTGATCTCACATTGCATGTGTAATTGCATATTTTGACAGGCATGTTCAATTTACTAAGTAGAGGCTTGAGAAAGAGAGGACAGGGAGGGACCAGCCGCTACCTTGGGGATCTTGAGAATACTGTATGAAAGCGTGTTTAAAATCAGCCTTGCTTAACGCACAGCTTTCTTTTCAGGTGAAGAAGGCAGGATCCAACATTGTTTTCGCTGTAGTGACGGAGCTATCGGATAACGTCCTCAAGGGGGCTGAGACAAACGGCTTCGATGGCATGGTAAACACAAACGCTTTTTTTTAGACACACTTGACATTGTTTCGATGCATGCAGGTTAACGGGTTTCGACGCGGGATTCTTAATGTGGCGATGGAGCCACTCGTTCTTCAAAAAGCCGTCATAAAAGGCGGTTCTACAAGACGTATCCAACTAGATCGCAGCGTTGGCACAGATGAGGTGCCGAAATTTCTATTGAGTATAATGGGTTGTGACGGTTTGTTGTTGCTTCCAGGCTTATATTGAAGGATATATTCAAGCAATGTTGGACGCGCTTTTCAAACAAGACTATCTCAAAGTAAAGGTCATGGAAGACCTGGTATGCATAGTCATTCCTCTGTTGAGAAAGTAATGGTTTTTGCAGGTGATACTGAAAAATTTGCCACCGAACAGCATGCTTCTGAACGAGATCGTCGCGTGCGTGAAAAACTTTTTGATCAGTGAAGGCCTTCTTGCTGGAGAGGCATCGATAGCCGCAGTGAGGTCGATGCGACTTTTGCGTGGAGAAAGTGAAAGAAAAGTTGTCCCCGCCGTTATCTCATTATCCGAGCAGCTGCTGGTGATTTTTGCAATCAGAGGCTTAAGACAGTACACAAGAAAGCTGTTGCATCTGCAAGGAGGGTCAGAGAAAGCAGCTCCTGAACCTGCTAAAGCGGTAGTCACTCAAGAACCTCCTCAACTGCCAAGACCGAGCTTCAAAAGGACGATAAGCAACTTTTTTATATCAAGCGCAATTGCCTACATCGATGGGAGACTGTGCCGGCACATACCGAACGAGCTGGGCAGGAGAATTGTGAGCGGGTTTCTGCTCAGTTTTGTGGAATAGTACTACCGGAGGTACGTCCATTATTATTTTCGAAAGACATCGTGTTCATGTTTGTGTTTGTACAGGAAAACATAAAACTCACACCCTGTTCTAGGGTGTATAGCGGCTTTCCTGTGCAATGTCGCTACTTCGCCTCGACTCGTATTGTAGTGCTTCTTTTGATTCCGGGCGGAGTACCAAACATGTGAGTAATATTTCTAGTAACGGAGGAGGAACAAGGCGGAGAGCTGAGAAACAGCAGCGCAAGCATTTGGTACTGGAATCTTATCGCACGCGCTTCACCAAAGCATTAGATGCAGAAATGGTGGGCTTTGTCTGTAAAACTTTCTTATTACAATCACGTTTTGGCTTTAAACTTTCAGAATGAAGAGATGCAGCAGATGAAACAAAGACTTAAAGTATGGCCGAAGAAGAGGCTCCAAGACGAAGGCTACGCGCTTTTCAATCTATCGGTGCGTAAGGAGAAGATGCTTTTTAGGTGCGAAAACTCGCGACTTTTTCTTATGACACCCCCGTCAAATGTGTTTCAGGCACCAGATTTTTCGTTTCTTCCTGGACTTCGGGAGTGGATTTTTGCCGAGACACCATCAGTTCAGTCAGGTGCTTCGCCTCAATCAAGTCTGGCTTTAGTTGACTTTTGCGATTTCAGGGAAACATTGTTGCTATTAGCCAGAAAGATCCTTTAGAAGGTGATGAAGATCCTGTAGAGGGCGTGGTTATGGAAAGAGCTCAAAGGTAGACATCCAAGCCGTCGTGTTGAAACTACAATATAATACGTTCTTCAGGTTTCTACGAGTTGCAGTTTTGAAAAACGCTGGACAGGATATCAGCTCTCGAGGTCAATGGCGCCTAGACATTTCAGCAAACTCGGTGTCTCACGAGCGCTGCGTCTTGGCCGTTGAGCACTTCTCGTCCTACCACACTGAGAGAGGACGACCTCCAGAAATGGCCAAGAAGAAGGAAATTCCGAGCGCAGTGGAAGCTTTTAGTTGGAATGAGGCTGCCAGTGCTGTCAAAGGCTTGGTAATGGGTGCCGGACAGGTAGAAATAAGGTCGGAGACACTTTTTGGCACGCTGACCAGCAGCAGCAACGACATTTCTCACGACGTTCATGTAGCAAATGGTTTGCCAAATCGCATCAGTGGTACCAGGCTGGGGACTTTCAAAGGCTCGTACCGGAAACTTCTCAAGGAGACAGGTCTCAACACCAGCCAGAAAGCCGCAGTCGAAGCTGCCTTGTGCCGAAAAGTTACGTTGTGGCAAGGGCCTCCAGGAACAGGGAAAACCAAAACTCTGGTCCAGTTTGTTAGGATTCACTGTCGATCTGGACAAGGCAAAGTTCTTGCTTGTGCCGACAGGTGCGTCCTATGCTTATGATTCCTATTTAATTTTTTAATTTTTGATTCTTACATACGCGTTACAGTAACATTGCGGTTGACAACCTGCTCGAAGGTCTCTTGTCTGAAGGCTTAGCGGCTGTAAGAATCGGCCAACCCGTTAAGGTGATGAGCATTCTTTAGTTCTTGCATAACAAGTTCTAAAGTCGAGCTTAGGTGAAAGAGGAGCTGAGAGCTGTCACTCTTGAAGCACGGGTATCTGTGCATCCGCTTCTGAAGAGAGCTATTGAAATCAAACAAATGGCGAAAACTCGGAGGCAAAATAAAAACAAAGACACCCCTGGTTCCTTGTGGGAGGAAGCAACTGAGTTGGAAGGTCGAGCTTGTCGAGAAGTCATCTCCAGGTTTGTGAATTTTGGCTATTCTCGTCAGGAACTAAGCTTGTTCTTCCGAATAGAGCCGACGTAGTAGCAGCAACATGCATCGGTGCAGGTGATCCAGTCCTGGATGGCCTGCGATTTACTGCATGCGTCATCGATGAAGCAACCCAGGTGCGTTGTGAAAGAATTACATTTCAATGGTTTTACGTTGATATTCTTATACAGGCAACGGAACCGGCAACGCTCATTCCACTGTTGAGAAGTGGCGCTGATTGTTTTGTCTTGGTTGGAGATCCTGCACAGCTTCCTCCTACTGTTGTCTCGAAGGAGGCCGTCAAGGTGATTCGCGCGTTTGTTCCAAGACTGCTCTAAACTTGATTATCTTTACAGTGTGGCCTTGAAGTCAGTTTGTTCGAGCATATGCAAGCTTGTGGACTGACCCCAATGTTGCTTGACTCTCAATACAGGCAAGCGTCGTGTTTTCTATATAGTTTCTCGTTTCAACCAAACTGATATTCAAGTCTCGCACAGAATGCATCCTGCACTGGCTAGATTCTCGTCAAGGAATTTCTACGAAGGGAAGCTTTTCTCACAACCATTACCTGCTGAGCGCATGGCACCCAAAGGGTAAGATGGCTTGTGCTTCTTGACATTTGTCTGCTCTAACGTTGATAATATGTATAGCTACGACTGGCCGAATGTGGAGAAACCCTTAGCTTTTGTGAATTGTTCTAATAGCAAGGAGCTTATGCGGCATGATAGCTCATGGCAGAATGAAGTAGAGGCACTCCAGGTTTGGCATTCTTGTTGGATGTCTCTATGCTTCTCTCTCAAAGTGACGATCTTCTAAAGGTGGTGAAGACCGTGAAAGATTTGGTTTCGGGTGGTGATATTGAAGGCGGATGCGCAGGAATTGGAATCATAGCACCTTACAGTGCTCAGGTACTAAATAGATTTTAGATTGGAAAACTTTTGGACATGACAATGAGTGACAACAGGTGAAACTTCTGCAAGACCTGTTTCTTACGCAGTCAGAGGACTTTAGCAAGCTGGAAATAAAATCCGTGGATGGGTTTCAAGGCAGGGAAAAAGAGGTGATTGACTAGGCGGTCCTCAAAATTTGTTCTCTGGGCTTACACTCTTGTTTCTCTAGGTGATTGTCTTCTGCACTGTCCGTTCTAACGATCATGGTGCCTTGGGATTTGTTGCAAATCCTCGACGGATGAACGTTGCTATAACTCGAGCAAGGCGAGGGCTCGTCGTGGTAGGCAATGCATCGACACTAGAGTCGAGCTGTCACTGGAATCTGTGGCTCAAGGAGATAAGGGAGCAAGGATTGTTTGCTCCGCACTCTCATTGAGGTACGTGTTATGCTTTGCAACTTTCAATGCTTGCCAAATGTCAAAGTTTTTATCACATTGCTTGCTTGCTTGCTTGTTGATTCTAACAGAAAAAGAATGATTGAAAGAATGAGTGAAAGAATGGTATCAGTCAGTCATAGAAATCTCAAAAGTCCCAAAGGCTGTCCTCCGGTAATTCGTGCCTGACCATTACCTCGTCAACCTCGTCCGGAAGAGTAGCGAAAAGATTGAGATTGCTACTGTCAGTCACGCTCCAAGTCGTGTCGATGCTGCTGTTGTCCACCAGCGGTGACGTTCCTGCCAGTGTTGCTTGCAGTTCGTGTGCTCCGATCATTGCATACAGTGATGCCGATGACTGCCGCTCGTACTTCCTGCGTCTGATCTGTATCATCGCATCGTCGTCCGCGTCCTTGCTCACCAAGCTTCCAGTTTCCTGCTGAGCCACCGAGAAAAATCCTTGGAAGCAGGCTGCTGCTGCTACCACGTCCGGCGGGAGCGGACTCGGGATGAGCTCTTCCTCCTGAGGAGCGATGCTCATGGAGCTGATGCAATTCTCGAGCATCGACGACGACGACGACTTTGTGCAGTCGACGATGAGCTCAGGTACTTTAGTCATTGACAGTGAAGTCAGTGGAGGATTTCCTGAACTGACCGTAAACTCCTGGTTGCTGTTGTAGATGGAAATCGCCTCCAGCATTGCCGGAGTGTGATCGTCGAGCTCCTCCTCTTGGCACGGAGAGAAAGGCGTGCCGGCGGACGCAAAGTTGGTCCTGGAGTTCGCTCCGCGCAGCAAGCTGGCGGCCTCGTCGTAAGCGCGAGCGGCATCTTCTGCATTATCGTAAGTTCCAAGCCACAGTCGGACTTTCTGAGCGGTGTCTTTGATTTCAGCAACCCACCTACCGGAAGATCTTTGCCTCACTCCCACGAACTTCTTCCGCCGCTTGGAACTCTGGAAGCTGTCGTCGTTGGTTGCCTCCTCGTCGGGGCTGGAGACTTGGTAGAGGTGGTGGTCCTGCAGCGGCGGCGGCTGCTGCTGGAGAACTTGGCACTCAAACAATCGCTTTGATCGACGCTGCTGCCGCGTTTTCCTCCCGATGTCCAAGCGGTAGAAGGGGAAGCTGTCGTCCTCGCTCGACTGCGACTGCGATTGTGGCTGCGGTGGGAAATTCGCGATCTCGGGCGATGATGATAAGTTGCTGCTCGCCTTGCTGTACTGGTGCGGATCCATGCTAAACTTGTCGATCAGTCTGTGCAGGACGCGAACGTCATACAACGTTGAGACGACGCTCACTTTGCGAGAAGGCATCCAGGGAGAGAATCGATCACTCCAGGTACACACGCTAAGTTCTTGCTTGGACAAGCAAGAAAAATCCCTCTTTTTTTCCTCTCCTGTGAATTCTAAGCTCTCTTGCGTGATTGTGAGCGTGCAGCTGATGATGGACGGAGTGATTGCCTAGTTATAAGCCGCTTCGAAGGATCAGCCTGCATCATCCACCTGGCGAGTGGCGAGCGATCTCCTGCGAGAAGCGCGTTTCTCTTTTCTCAAAGGTACGTAGTAGACGCATTTGTCACTTATCGCGTTGGAGTCTTGTAAATGGCAGCTAGGAAATGCAGAAAAATCGCGCTCCTTCCCCGAAGCTCGCGGGATAAATTCTCTCAATATTTTACTTCCCAGGGAGTGTGAGAACCGCAGCCCAAGAACGCGGCAGAATTTTCTTTTGGCTTGTCGCACCGGTCAAAACGAGTCAACGGGTATATCCACGAAGATGCGGCCCCGTCACTGACGGCCGGCGGGAACCTTCACTGGCCGTCAGCCGTTGACGTTTTTGTTCTGTCGGCGATCGCACTGATCATGTCGGATGCTGTGATCAATGGACTGGCTGGAGCTGGCGGTGGTCTCGTCGCCCAGCTCCTCACATACCCTCTTCAATAGGTTTCTCCATTTGTACAAGGAAAAAATGACTTTTTTCTTCTTCCAGGTGAACACGAGACAACAGAACTGGAAAGAAAAGGATGCAAATGCACTCGTCCCGGGGATGTTTTCTGGTTTGTGATTTAGATTCTTCGTTTTTACAACTCTCTTTGGGTCTCTAAACTTTCTGATTTTTTCTCGTCTATTCTTCCAGGTTGTGAGTGAAGAAGGCCGGGGGGGTTTATACCCGTAGGTAGATTACTTTCGTCAAGTTTACACTGTGGATCCATGGCAAGTTTGGCTTCCAGGGTGTGTATTACTACTTTTACGAGATCTTTCGGAATGCGGCAGAGCTTGCTGCAGCAGAGAACGGAAGGATGGGTGTTGGCGATGGTTCCGTCGGTATTGTTTCTTTCCTGTGGCAGCCGCTGCTGGGTGAGAATATTTTCCTTGCTTACTAACATCATAAATAAAAACTTTTCGCGAATCCGATTTGGGTGATCGTTACAAGAATGCAAGTGGATTTCTCCTTAAAAAGTCATCAAGTCTATGCTTTTCATTAGACACAAAGGCAAGCGTCGACGACGATGTGAACATAGGGGAGTATTTTACACTGCATGCAACGAGCTTTGTCAACAAGCGCACCAAACGAATTCTTAATTTCCCTTAAAAAACTCATCAAGTCTATGGTTTTCTTAGACACAAAGATTACTATCCAGCCGGGAGTATTTTATACTGTAAGCTACAAGAAGCGCACCAATTCTCATGACCGAATTCTTAATTTCAGGTCAGCGAAGCAGGGTTTTGGAAAGGAGTTTTGCCAACTTTGATGATGGTAAGCTTTTTCATGAAAAGTTGACAGGTAGGTCAGCAATCCGTCCATTCAGTTTATGATCTTTGAGACTTTACTTAAGCAAATTCGTTCCAACCAAGAACAGCAGAGGTGCTTTTTTTTTTCTCTCATTTTCCAGATTTTAGTCTAGGGGTGGCTGACACTTTATTCGTGAACCGGAGCCGTGTCGAAACTGGGAGCTATTCTTGGTCTCTTTTTTTGGCCTCATATCGTTCTTTCAGTCACGGCTCCAAGCGAAACAAGACACCACCAAACACGCAGCCCGCAAGTATTTAGGCACGTCAAACCCTCGTTTACACATGAAACACAGTTTGCGGCACAGTAATTTGACTGTGTTCTTTTTTCTTTCCCAGGCACACTGGACGCTGCAGCGAAAATGCTTCAGCATGGAGGTAGCATCCGCGATACTGTTTATGATCAAGGAACTCGTCAAGATAGACCAGCTTTGATTCCGTATCGAGCCTCATGGTGAAGAAGTAACTTTATTCTCCAAAGGTCAGCCCGTGCTTCACTCTGTAGTTCTTCGATCAGTAACGACCGTTCTTACAGGAGACGCCTTTGAAATCGCAACCGACAGTCAAACTTCCGTAGTGGTTACGAGCTGCACGGGCTCGTTCCTTTTAAAGGGACAGAATCAAGGCCGCAGTGAGAGCACGACCGGAAGAGCTTATAATCTAGGGGACAGACAGGAAGAGTCTCACCTAGGCAGGGGAAGGCAAAGCTTTTGCGATGGCAAAGGTTTTGTTCAGCAGCTTTCAACAGACCGGCATCAGCGGAAGCCTCAAGTCCGGCCAGTTATCTGGAGTTTTCATCAATGGGACTAATCTCAAGAGCAACGCACACGCGAAGCGATTCCGGAAAAACTCAAGTAAGCGGAGCAGTTGTCGTTTAGGCTTTGCACTAACCTCGGCCTCTTAAATGCAGCCTCCTCGATCACTATTAGCTGTTGTGCTTCCAACTCACCGACATTGGAAAACACGAAGCTAGCTGAGGCTCCAGTAAGTCCAAGCACCGTCGTTTCGAGCTTGAGTGGAGCTGATTTCTTCCTACTTGTTCACAGGAGAAGCGGCAAAAGAAGAAGCAGCTGCCATACCAAGGCATTCTCCACGTCCCTGGCGATCGCGTCGAGGAGCTTGATACCAGAGAAACCTCGCTGCTCGTCGCGGAAGTGAAGGGATGGCTCATGAAACTCGCGAGTGGCAAGGGGGAAATTAGTCCTTCGGCTTACGACACTGCCTGGGTGGCTCGAATCCCGTCCGAGTCCGACTCCTCTCTTCCCGAGTTCCCAGAGGCCCTGGAGTGGATCATCAACAGTCAACTTCCGGATGGATCATGGGGTGATGATCGTCACTTGCAACTCTATGACAGAGTATTATCCACGCTCTCATGCCTGGTCACGCTCAAGACCTGGGACATCGGGCACAACAGCATTGCGCAAGGTGTGCTTCTACAACTTTTCTTTTCTGATCTTCTGGTTATTACATCTAATCGCCTCTGATTCTTGATCACAGGCACGAAGTTTTTGCGTGAAAACATGATCAAGCTCAAGCAAGACGATGGAGATCTCTTGTCAGGTTTCGAGGTGACGTTCCCAATGATGCTCCACGAAGCCAAGCAGCTGGGCCTTGATATTCCGTACGAGACAGAGTTCACAAGGCTGCTGGAGATTTCCACCAAGAAGAAATTGGCTAAGTGAGTTCCTCTACATGTAACATATGTGTTGAAGACGTTTGGTGTTCGCCCAGGATTCCTTTGGATAAAATCCATTCCGCTCCCACGACGTTGTTATACTCCTTGGAAGGCCTTCAAGACCTTGAGATCGACTGGCAGAAGATCCTCAAGCTCCAGTCTAAAGATGGATCCTTTTTGAGCTCGCCTTCGTCAACAGCATGTGTTTACTTGAAGACCAAGGACAGGAAATCGTTGCAATACTTGCAAAATGCTATGGAAGATCAAAACTATGCTGGTAAATTGGCTGTTTTCTTCAATCCTTTGCGCTAATCGACTTTATTTTGCAGTTCCTTGCCATTACCCCATTGATCTTTTCGAAAGTTTATGGGTGGTCGACACCATTGAGCGGCTGGGGATTGACGTCTTCTTCAGAGATGAGATCAAAGCCGTCCTCGACTATGTGTACAGGTACAATGCCTTGGTACTTATAATACTTACGAAGCTCTTCTTTTTGTGTTTGTATCAGCTTTTGGACAAACGAAGGAATCGGATGGGGATCTACATGCTTAGTCAATGACATAGACGACACAGCAATGGCATTCCGTATCCTTCGGATGCATGGATACAATGTATCTCCAGGTAAAAATAGTCTTTTGGTGGAAGAATCTGTAATTCACTAAAGTATGAAACTCCCTACAGATGCATTCAACCAGTTCTGGCTGCCTGGAGACAAGTTTTGCTGCTTTGTTGGCGAATTATCACATGGGGTCTCTGAAATGCTCAACTTGCATCGGGCTTCCCAGGTCGATTTCCCGAACGAAGCGATTCTTACAAAGACTTTCAAGTACTCCCACGATTATCTACTGAATGTTGACAGCGCTCACATGGATAAATGGGCAACGAAGAAAAACCTCATGGGAGAGGTAATGAGATTCAGATAGCTTGGAAACTCATGTGTTTGTTGTTTCTACAGGTGGCATTTGAGCTAGCAAATCCATTCCATGACTGCTTGCCGAGGATTTATAATAATGCTTATATCAAGCACTATGGCATGGATGATCTTTGGATTGCTAAGACTATTTATCGGCAAGTATCCATATAAACCTCTAAAATCCCATAACTTTGTTTATCTCTTTACAGGTTGCCTCTAGTGAATAACAAAGTGTTTCTAGAGCTTGCAAATCGGTATGCTCAACAATGTCAATCGTATCAACCTTCGGAACTGACAGAATTGGTCAAGTAAGCAAAAAGAATTTCTTAGCCAAGTGGCTAATTCTAATGTTTGACTTGGTGTGTTTTTCCATTTAGTTGGTGGCATTCATCGCGCTTCGAAGATGTACCATCTACCAGATTAACAGCGAATATTGATATGCTCCCTTATATTTACTATGTGATCTGTGCAACTTTCCATGAGCAAGAATTTGCCCAGTTGAGAGTTTTCTTCTCAAAGGCTTGTTGTCTGAACACTTTATTTGATGATCTTATGGACTGTGCAACAAGCATTGAAGAGCTAGATCGTCTCCAAAATGTGATTGAAAGGTTAGATGCATCAACTTTTAGAAGTTTTAATAACTCTTTGCTTCCTCTTTTGGTCTTTCAGGTGGGATATCTCTTTGTCGCATGAACTTCCTCTAGAATATAGGATTCCCTTTCAAGAATTCTATAATACCGTTCTTGTTATGACCGAGGCAGCATCCAAAATACATAAAAATCTGTCTCCAGAATTTATTTGCAAATACCTGTCTGGAATTGTAAGTATCACATTTTTTTTATATGGGTTGTTGTTTACATTAATCTTTGCAGTACACAAAACTTATAAAATCCGAGATTGCTGATGCTCGTTGGAAAATTGAAGGATACATACCAAGTTTTGAGGAGTACATGGAGAATGCTGAAGTTAGCATCTCCACTTGGGTCCATGTACTTATGAGCATATTATTTTGTGGGGAGCCTCTAACGGAAGAAATATTAAACACTATTTATGATAGTAGGCCTCTCAAGCTTGATCGAATCATCTCTAGGCTCTGCAATGACATCCAAACATATAAGGTTCTCTTTCATAGATTTTGGGTTGTAAGTATTAAAAGTTTCTTTTTCTTTTAGATTGAGATGAAACTTGGACAACCAACACAAGGAGTTTCTTGCTACATGAAAGAACATCCAGGTGCAACTGAAGAAGATGCATTAGTATATTTGCAAAGCTTGCTTGAGAAAACCAAAAGGGAACTCAATGAAAGCTACTTCATCACTCATGAGAATGATCTACCTAAAAACATCAAGAGGTTTAATTTTGAAATGGTGCGGATGATGTTAATCACCTACAACGAAACAAGACAGGTAGATCTTTTCAGAAACCCAGACAACGAGCTTAAAGACATGATAAAGTTTTGTTTAGAAACTTATAGAACTTTGTGATAAAATTACTATAAAATATGATAATAACTAAAATTCTTTTTCCAAATTTCAAGCTCTCTAAAACTGATTAGAATTATTGATTAATCAAAAATAAATTCTATAGGAAATTATTTTGTTTATAATTTACCAAACATGATTTTTGTATGTACTTCATCAAGTACATCCAAATATATATTTTGTATTATACTAAAACAAAAGAAATTAATATGTTATCAAAGTTAAAATTATAGCAAACATTGTTTTACAAGTCATTGCAGATGGTGGCATTATAATTTTCATAGAATGTTATGATTTTGATAAGTATATATTAAATATATTAAACAAATATCATTCCAAAATCCCAAATGCTGCTAAATCTATTATTTTTGGTAGACTTTATTGAAATTATATTTGAGTAAGAAAATATCATTATGAAATATATTTATCTGATACATTTTATATAATTTAATTGTTATTTAGTTGATTATTACTACTGAGTAAATAATAGTTCTTGTGTATTTAAAAGACTTAATCATATAAAAAAGGAAGACATTAAATAAGTGTTGTGAGGGCCAAGTGTACGGCTACGATGCCGTATACTAATATTAGCGTAGTGGATTTTGGTAGCCGTCGGATTGGTTTCAATCCGGACCACTCGCTCCTGTATATAAGCTAGGGTTTTTGGGTTAATTGATATGCACATTTCTGTATTCCCTTTCCATATTCCATGCACTCACATTGGTGGAGGTGAGGGGCACCTTTGATTGTCCCTGGAGAGTGCTTGGATTTGGGATTTTGGTTTAGATCTAGCTTTTGCATTGTCTAGATCTAGCTTTTTCCATTTCCTTTCTTTTGTTCTTTCCTTTCAGGATTTTGGTTTAGATCTAGCTTTTTGCATTGTCTAGATCTACCATTTCTTTCTAGCTTTTTTGTCATTTCTCTTCTTTTGCTCTTTCTTTCTCATTCATTTTCATGGCCGATCCGCAATCTCCTCCTTTGACTCTAGAGCAGCAGTTGGTTCAATTGCTTGATGCTATGCGCCTGCAATTGAACAACCAAACTCAGTTGATGGCGGCGTTCACGGCACATGGTACAACTCCTCCTGCTTTTGGTGCCAATCCTCGCGTTCGGCCGGAGTTCTTTCGTGGGAATCCTGGGGATGATGTGTACCATTGGTTCGATCACTTCACGGTGATTGCCACATATCATTCTTGGGATGATGCTCGGCGTTTGCGTGAGTTCCCCACATGTCTTCAAGGGACGGCATTGCAGTGGTACAATGGATTGAGCGCAGCTACTCGTGGCGATTGGAGTGTTCTTCCGGACGTCTTCAAACGCGCCTTCGGACACGCCGACGATTGTGATGATGCCTTCCAACAATTGCATCGTCTTCGCCAAGGGCCATCTGAGTCGGTGATGCAATTTGGCGTTCGTTTCCGAAGTCTTTTGCTTCGTGCGGAGCCAAATATGTCGGAGCGGATCAAGCTAGGAATGCTGTGGCCAGCACTTCGTCAAGATCTTGTCGGACTTGTGCATGCACTTGCTCCTGCCACTCTTGACGATGCTCTTCGCTTGGCACAACGTTATGAGACGTCGCCTCTTCCACTTCTTGCTACACGTCCTTCAGCTCCACTTCCTATGAATGATGGTCCTGTTCCCATGGAGGTTGATGCTGCTGCTACTCGAGTCCAAGGACAAGGGCGAGGACGTGGTCGTGGCCGTGACATTCGTTGCTGGGCGTGTGATGAAGTTGGTCATACTTATCGGCGTTGTCGGCGCTTTCCGGATTGGCGACCTCCATTTCCTGGGTGGAGACCTTGGCGTCAGCAACGTCCCGTTGGTGCTGCTGCGGTGGAAGGTTTGGATACCGAGGTGCATTCGGGAAACGAGGAGTCGCGCGAGTAATGGAGGGACCTTGCGCGAATAAGTTAGTGACCCCTCCATCTTTCTTTCGGGAGTATCATCAAGGGGTTCACTCGGCACCAGTTCATCCAGTGTTTACTTTCCAAGCTCGTTTTTATAACAAGAGGTCTCCTATTCTTCTCTCCGTGTTGGTTGATACAGGTTCGAGTTTATCTTCTATTGCTCGACCTGTTGCCACACGTTGTCGTCTACACTTGCGTCGTGCGGCGGATCCAGTTTTCATTCTTTATGGCAACGGCCGTACACATGCATGTGCACGAGATGAGGCGGACCTGGTTGTGCGTGTGGGCGATCTCGAGCTTGAGTTGCAGTCGTTGCGGGTGGTGCCGAGTCAAGCTTTTGACCTCATTCTTGGTATGGATTGGTTGCAGCACAATCATGCCAAGTGTGACTTTGAGGCTTTTCCCCCTTGTCTCATACTTCCTTATGTTTCATCCATTCCTCTCACTTCTGTACCTCTTCGTCCCTCTACTTCTACCTCTGCTTCCATTACTTTTGTTCCCCCATTATTTCCTCTTGTGTTTCCATCTTGTTCTGCTCTTCCCTTTTCCGATCCCTCCGATGATCTTTGTGTTGCAGCTGTTGATCAGCTCATGAAGGAGTATTCTGATCTCTTTGAATTTGACCTATCGTCTGGGGCCAAGATTGCCACACGTCATCCCATTCCAACCGGGGATGCTCGTCCAATCAAGGTTCCTGTTCGTCGTCGGTCACCCAAGGAGATCAAGATTTTACGTGCAAACGTCAAGGAGATGTTGGAGAAGGGTGTTATTCGGAAGTCGCGGAGTCCTTGGGCATGTGAACCTCATCTTGTGACGAAGCCTGATGGGAGTATTCGTTTCTGCATCGACTATCGTCCATTAAATGAAGTGACGATCCCGGACGTGTACCCTCTTCCTCACACTGCTGATCTCTTGGATCGTCTGGGGCGAAGTCGTTGGTTCACCAAGCTAGATCTTGCTTCTGGGTATTGGCAAGTACCGATGGCTGAAGACGATATTCCTAAGACTGCTTTTCGTACACCATTTGGTTTGTACGAGTTTTTGGTGATGCCGTTTGGTTTGAACAATGCTCCAGCAACTTTTCAGCGAATGATGGACGAGGTTCTTTGCGATATGCCAGAGGTGACGGCTGACTTCATTGATGATGTCTTGATCCACTCGGAGGGGACGTGGGAGGAGCATGTTCGTGATGTTTGTAAAGTGTTGGATCGGCTACGCGACGTTGGTTTAAAGCTGAAGCGGTCGAAGTGTGTGTTTGGGTCCAAGGACACAACTTATCTTGGGTACCGTATTTCTCGTGAGGGTTTGCAAGTTGATCCTGACAAACTTGTGGCTGTTCTAAAGTTCCCTACTCCGAAGTGTGTGAATGATGTGCAGCGCTTTTTGGGTAAGGTGCAGTATCTCGGTCGTTTTGTGGATCATCTTTCCGATCGCACTTTACCATTGCGAGCGTTGCTGAAGTCATCAACGTCATCTTTCATCTGGTCTCCCGATTGTGAGCGGGCGTTCGTGAATCTCAAAGAGCTATTGACGACTCCTCCGGTTTTGGCATATCCTGACTACACTCGACCTTTTATTTTGCGCGTGGATGCTTCTGACATTGGTCTTGGAGGTGTGTTGATGCAAGAGAGCTCGAGTGTGCCTGGTCAGCGCCATCCCATTGCATACATAAGCCGTACATTACAACCAGCGGAGATGAACTACTCCACGACGGAGAAAGAGTGTTTAGCAGCAGTCTGGGGTTTCGAGAAACTTCATGCCTATCTACATGGTTCTCGGACGTTACTTGAAGGTGACCATGCTGCTGTTACTTCATTATTGAAGCGGAAGAACCTGGTTGGTCGTACGGCTCGATGGGCTTTGAAGCTTCAGATATATGATTTCGATGTTGTTCATCGCCCAGGGAGTTCTATGGCTGATGCTGATGCCCTTTCTCGAGCTCCTCTTCCTTCTCCACTCACTTCTCATGTTTCTGATGAACCTGTTGTTCCAGCATCTGTGGATTTTCTAGATGAGGATTCTGTGCCGTCGGCGGTTGCTGTCCTTGACGTTCAGTGTCCACAGGGCGTAGAGCAAGATCTACCTTCTCTGGATGAGGTTCGCGAGGCTCAAAAGATTGAGCCGTGGATTCGAAGGCTTCGAGATGGGTTTGAGAATCCTGCATCACTTGCTGATGACTTGCCTTTTCGGCATTTACATTCTCAATATCGCCTTGAAGATGGCCTTCTTTATTTTGTGGGGACGGATCCTGATGCTCATTTACGGCTGGTGGTGCCTTCGGTGTTTATTCCGCGGTTTCTCCATGCCTACCATGATTCTCCTATTCTAGGTGGGCATATGGGACACCGTCGTATCACCGAGAAGTTGCGCAGATCTTTCTATTGGCCAGAGATGCGACGTGATATTATCCGGTATGTGCGTAGCTGCGTTTGGTGCCAAGCTCGTAATACTCCCCCTTGTGCTGCGGAAGGACGGTTGGAGTCAATTGCAGTTTCTCGTCCGTTTGAGTTGGTGGCGTTTGATCTTATGGGACCTTTTCCGCGATCTACTGCTGGCAATGAGTATGTTATTATTGCTTCTGACTACTTGACTCGTTGGGTGGAAGTTGGTGCTCTTGCTAGTGCCTCTGCAACTGCTGTTGGATACTTCCTCCTCAATCGAGTGGTGTTCCAGCATTCTTGTCCAGAACGGATTCTTTCGGATAATGGTCCTGCATTTATGGCTGAGGTATTTCATGTTTTGACATCTCGGTTGGGGATACGCCACACTTTTACGAGTGCTTATCATTCACAATCAGACGGTCTGGTGGAACGGCTCGTTCGGACATTCAAAGGGATGATTGTGAAGTATGTGAACTTTCAACATTCGGATTGGGATGGTTATTTGCCGTCTCTTCGTATGCTTATGTCACAGGGGTGCAGAGTTCTGTTGGTGCTTCACCATATAAACTTCTATATGGTCATGATCCAATATTACCAACAGAGCTAGGTTTACCTTCGCGATTGCCACGAGCTCCTGATGCTAGGTCATGGGATCAATATTTGACAAGCATTCTTCCACTTGTCCGAGCAGAGTCTGCTGAACACTTAGGCCGCGTACAAGTGGGACAACAACGGCGCTACAATTCCCATCATCGTCCACCAGCGGAGTACAAAGTGGATGATTTGGTGTTAGTCCGTTTTCCCCATCTTACGGTGCGTGGTTTATCTAAGGGGCTCCTTGCGCAGTGGAAAGGACCGTATCGGGTGTTGCGGCAAGTTGGACCACAAGTTTATGAGGTTCGGCATGACGTTCAGCAGGCTGATCCTCCGGAGATTGTGCATGTGCAGCGGTTAAAACGCTTCATACAGAGGGATCAGGAGCAGTTAATACCGTCTACAGATCCACCGATGCCTCCTCCTGACGTTCCTCCAGATCCCGGCCCATCTACAAGAGAACCCTGACGGCCTTCCATTATTCCGAGAGGAGGGGATGATGTGAGGGCCAAGTGTACGGCTACGATGCCGTATACTAATATTAGCGTAGTGGATTTTGGTAGCCGTCGGATTGGTTTCAATCCGGACCACTCGCTCCTGTATATAAGCTAGGGTTTTTGGGTTAATTGATATGCACATTTCTGTATTCCCTTTCCATATTCCATGCACTCACAGTGTGAAATAACCCAAAATTATACTTATTTAAAAAGAAATAAAAACTATATTTATATTATATTAAGTATATAAACCATTGCACCAGACTATCATTGATAACCTTTGGTATTTCATCAAATCATCAATGCTATTAAAAAATTACATACATAAATTAGAAATTAATGTTGGCATTGTGAAACACGACGACGAAGCAGATAATGACTCTACTCAAGAAGCTAACTGTGTGAAGGTTGTTGAACCGGAAGCTTAAAATTATATAAATTGATACAAAGTACATATTTATATAAATAATTCAATGTTCTTAATGAATAAATAATTTGTTATAAAATCACCCCTCGATAATTTTGACACCAGTGCTGTATATTAAAAAAAATTAAATTTTTTTAAAAACTCACAGTACTTACCCAAAAGGAGATTGCTTAATGCTTAAAAGCTCAACATTAAACTGGATCAGAAAAATGATTTAAAAAGAATATAGATTAAAAGCAAGATAAAAGTTTTTCTACCTTGAGTGTTGCATTTGGAGGAATCTCCTGAATTCCTTTGTCTCCATAGGCTAGTTCAGGTGGAACAATAAGCAAGCGCTAAGCAACAGAAGGCAAAGTAAAATCATTTGAGAAATTTGTGGTAAAATACTAGTACCACTCCTCCAACTCTCATTCCTTGGACTCCCAAATCAAGGCCTTTAAGCACTAGTCCCTGGTCAGATGATCCAACATCAAAACCATAGGGCTGCACAAAAAGAAAATATAAAACATGAGAGTTATCAAGGTTTTAGATAAATAATACTCTGTACCGTTCCACCTGTAACACCCATTCCTTGACGACTAGTCATGAATGTTATTCCCTTCCATTTGGCAACATAATGGATCTGGGAAAAGATAATCACACAAGGTAAATAAAAATCTCGATTTTTTTTATCATTTTACCGCAACTCGTGATCCTTTAACCGCAGGATTCCCGCCTCCAACTTTTACATCATAATACCTTTGGCAAAATTTCAGGTTTTTCAGCAAAAAGATAGAGAAAAGTGCTTACTTGAGTCCATTTGGAAGTGTTGTATAATCGCTCTCAGGAACTTGCTCCGACCTCAACTGTATATACACACAATTGTAATGCACTCTACGAATTTTCCAAATGCATAAATACTGCTCTCCGGCTGCTTGATATTGCATTGGCATTCCCCGCAGCCAACATTGTAGCTCCTACATTTGATCACACAAACCACAAAATATAAACCATTGGAAAGGAAACAGTGGCAAATCTGGAAGAAGTTGAGAGAGATTTTACGGGAATTTTACCACAAACTTACCCGCAATTGAGATTGTTTCCAAAACCAGCACACGCCTAGTCTGCTGCTCGCCCTGGCAAACAATGCGCTTGCCACTGCTCCTTTTCGGCTCAAACTTGGCGAGATTGTGAAAGCCATCCAAAGCCCTCAAAGAAATTTGAGAGCCACCACTACCTCTGCTCGAGCAAGGCGAGGAATGTAGCAAGATAGGCATCGTCCTATCGCCAATGGAGAGAATATCCGCATTCTCAATATCCACATATAACCCCACGCTTAGGGCTAATTCAAATTTTAAATTTTTTGGCGCCAATTAGGGTTTATGGCTCGGTGCTGCCAGGGCCTTGGCGCAGCAGCGCCAGCCCCCGCGGCCGATTTGCCCTCCAGTAGCAGCGGCGCGACCAGGCCCGCGCATCTCGTCCGCCTCCTTCGCGCCGCCGGTGATGATCGATTGCTCTCGCAGGGCCGGAGGATCCACGCGCGCATTGTCAGCCTCGGCCTCGAGGAGGAGCTGGGCAACCATCTCCTGCGTCTCTATCTCAAATGCGAGAGCCTGGGCGACGTCGAGGAGGTCTTTTCTAGATTGGAGGTCAGGGACGAGGCATCCTGGACGACGATCATCACCGCCTACACAGAGCACGGCCAGGCCAAGCGCGCGATCGGGATGTTCCACCGGATGCAGCAGGAAGGCGTGCGATGCGACGCCGTCACGTTCCTCGCGGTGCTCAAGGCGTGCGCCAGGCTCGGGGATCTCTCGCAGGGGCGAAGCATCCACGCCTGGATCGTGGAAAGCGGCCTAAAGGGCAAATCGGTGCTCGCCAATCTCCTCCTCCACATCTATGGTTCTTGCGGCTGCGTTGCGAGTGCGATGCTTCTCTTCGAGAAAATGGAGAGAGATTTAGTATCGTGGAACGCGGCAATCGCAGCAAATGCCCAGAGCGGGGATTTGGGCATAGCGCTGGAGCTCTTCCAGAGAATGCAGCTCGAGGGCGTGAGGCCCGCGAGGATCACTCTCGTCATCGCCCTCACCGTCTGCGCGACGATTCGGCAAGCCCAGGCGATCCATTTCATTGTCCGGGAGAGTGGACTGGAACAAACGCTTGTGGTGAGCACGGCTCTCGCGAGCGCGTATGCGCGGCTCGGGCATCTGTATCAAGCAAAGGAGGTCTTCGATCGAGCTGCCGAGAGGGACGTGGTGTCGTGGAACGCGATGCTGGGGGCGTATGCCCAGCACGGGCATATGTCCGAGGCAGCGCTTCTCTTCGCGAGGATGCTCCACGAGGGGATCTCGCCAAGCAAAGTCACGCTCGTCAATGCCAGCACCGGCTGCTCGAGCTTGCGATTTGGAAGGATGATCCACGGCTGCGCGCTGGAAAAGGGGCTGGATCGAGATATCGTCCTCGGGAACGCGCTGCTGGACATGTACACGCGGTGTGGATCGCCGGAGGAAGCTCGCCATCTCTTCAAGAGGATCCCTTGCAACGCGGTGTCCTGGAACACGATGATCGCTGGAAGCTCGCAGAAGGGTCAGATGAAACGAGCGGTCGAGCTGTTCCAGAGGATGCAGCTCGAGGGAATGGCGCCGGTCCGAGCGACGTACCTCAACTTGCTCGAGGCGGTGGCCAGCAATCCGGAAGAAGCTCGAGCGATGGCCGAAGGGAGGAAGCTCCACTCCCGTATCGTCTCCTGCGGCTACGCCTCGGAGCCTGCGATTGGAACCGCGGTGGTGAAGATGTACGCGAGCTGTGGAGCGATCGACGAGGCGGCAGCGTCATTCCAGCGAGGAGCGATGGAGGATCGTCACGACGTTGTGTCCTGGAACGCGATCATCTCGAGCTTGTCCCAGCACGGCCACGGCAAGCGCGCGCTCGGCTTCTTCCGGAGGATGGATCTCCACGGCGTGGCTCCAAACCAGATCACCTGCGTCGCGGTGCTGGATGCCTGCGCTGGCGCTGCCGCACTGACGGAAGGAGAGATCGTCCACGACCACCTCCGCCACTCGGGCATGGAGTCCAACCTCTTCGTCGCCACTGCGCTGGCCAGCATGTATGGACGCTGCGGGAGCCTCGAGTCCGCCAGGGAGATCTTCGAAAAGGTGGCGGTGGAGCGGGACGTGGTGATCTTCAACGCGATGATCGCTGCGTACTCCCAGAACGGGCTCGCCGGAGAAGCGCTCAAGCTCTTCTGGAGGATGCAGCAGGAGGGATCCCGGCCGGACGAGCAGAGCTTCGTGAGCGTGCTGTCAGCTTGCAGCCACGGGGGTCTCGCGGACGAAGGCTGGGAGATCTTCCGGTCGATGAGGCAGAGCTATGGCATCGCCCCCAGCGAAGATCACTACGCCTGTGCCGTAGACGTGCTGGGACGGGCTGGCTGGCTCGCGGACGCCGAGGAGTTGATACGATGCATGGACGTGAAGCCCACTGTCCTGGTGTGGAAGACGCTGCTCGGAGCTTGCCGGAAGTACCGCGATGTCGATCGAGGCCGGCTTGCAAACTCGATGGTCCGAGAGCTGGATCCTGGTGATGAGAGTGCCTACGTCGTCCTGTCCAACATCCTTGCCGGAGCTGGAAAATGGGACGAGGCCGCGGAAGTTAGAACCGAGATGGAGTCGAGAGGACTGAGGAAGGAGGCCGGGAAGAGCTGGATCGAGATCAAGAGCCGGGTCCACGAGTTCGTCGCAGGTGATCGGTCTCATCCCAGGAGCGAGGAGATTTACCGGGAGCTCGAGCGGCTTCACGCGGAGATTCGAGAGATCGGCTACGTCCCGGACACGAGGCTTGTTCTGAGAAAGGTGGACGAGGCCGAGAAGGAGCGGCTGTTGTGCCAGCACAGCGAGAGGCTCGCCATCGCTCTGGGAGTGATGAGCTCTTCCACTGACACGGTGAGAGTGATGAAAAACCTTCGAGTCTGCGAGGACTGTCACAACGCAACCAAGTTTATATCCAAAATAGTGAACAAAGAGATCGTGGTGAGAGACACACACCGGTTTCACCACTTCGTAGATGGATCTTGCTCGTGCGGAGATTACTGGTAAGGAGCTTTACTTGGACATCTTGGCTGTGAGCTCGCGGACGAGCTTGGCTGCGACCATTGCGGTCATCCCGTCGACAGTGTCCCGCTGTGGATTAAACTCGACAACGTCCGCGCCAACAATGTTGCCTTCGAGGTTCTGGACGATGTCCATCACGTCTCGGAAAGAAAGGCCGCCGGGCTCGATGTGGGAGACGCCGGGAGCAAAAGCCGGATCCAGGCAGTCGACGTCGATCGAGATATAGACTCCTTTCACGCCCTCACCAAGTTTCTGAGAAAGCAGCAAACAGTCACTACTTGCTAGAGCAAGCTATCAAATTACCAGATTTTGAAGCTTTTCTTTGTCCTTGCTGAAGTGTCTCATTTCGTACTGCTCGACTCCATACTTTTGGCCCTGGTCTCTCCCTTCTTTGTTTATCGATCGTAGTCCAACCTGGAACAAAAAAAGTCACCATCCACAGATTTTAATAGTCGGGAGAGAGGATAGAACCAACATCGTCACACCTGTAGTAGCCGCCTTGCATGGCCACCCTCCATGATTCTCGCAAACGAGGATGCGTGAGAGAACTTGTTTCCTTCGAAAGCGTGATAGATATCCGGATGAGCATCCAAATGTAACACGTCGACAGGACCGCCGAGATGCTCTGTAACAGCACGCACCACGGGATACGAGATGGAATGATCGCCTCCCAGAATCAAAGGCGTCAGTGGGGGCTGCCAAAATCAAGGGAAAAAAAGGGTTAATAGTCGTGCTCTAGTCTGTGCTTTGTTGGAAACTTCAAAGAGAGCAAAGATATGCGAAGATACCTGGTCCATGACGAGCTTGACAGAATCACTGATGATTTGCATCAGAGCTTCGTCTTCCACACCGCAACTTCGCATCTCTTGGATTTGGACGTCCCCTACATCCGTCAAGATCCGAATGTCCGCAAGCTCCTTGCCTGTACAGAAAATAAAAAGGGATGTTGAGCACATATGGGTTTCGAGCGAGAGCTCAATCCCAAAACAAAGTACCTGCCTCGGTGGTGGAGTTCGTACTACCACACCAGATAGCCTCGCGAATGCGAGGAGGGGCAAATGCGGGACCTTGCAAGAAGGAAGAATTGTGACCAAGAGGGACTCCCAGCAGGCACGATGTGGCTTTAGCACCGCCGGCAGCACGAACTTGCTCGGCCTGGTAGAACGAAAGAGAGATCACAACATATCGAAATATCGATCTATTCAATCGATCCAATGCTTACCTTGAGATGCGCACGCTCGCGGATCAGAGTGAGCGAGGCGCCGGTCACTCTATTCTGGCCATCGACGAGAGTGCTCCATTCCACCGCCGACGAGATTTTCCTCACGAGATTGCTCGACGCTCTCTTCATGAATAAAGAAATGCCCTAGCTTCTCGGTAGATTGATTACAAAGTTTAAATCCCGAAGAGCCATTGACCATTGACTGATAAACATTCTATTCTGGACGGTGGAACTGAGAGCCCTAGTCAACAGAGGTCAGCGCTGCATCGAACGGGCAAAAGATGCCACACGCGTGGGAATTGATGGATAGAGATTTCTCCCATCCTGGCCGTTACAACGGTGATCCACGGGCGGGAAGTTACGTCGACGAGAGCGGATCCTGGCCGCCCATTTTTCGCGCCGTCAACCGGGTCAGGGCGGTAACAAAAGTTAGTGTTAATCCGTGCCAAACCGCGCGATTGGTGCACAGCAGCGGCGGACCACGCGTGTGAGGGTGGGGCGCAATCGCGCTGTTCTCACAATGTATGTGGATAATAGGTAGCAGTGTGCCACAAATGAGAAAACCCAAAGAAAGTCCCTTGCTTGGCTCTAGGGTAGGGTTTGAGAGAGAGGCAAGACAGGGACGGGGGTTTCCGTCCGGGGCGCGGCATTGCGGGAGTGCGATCGATCGGGAGGAGCGGCGAGGGATCTGCCGCACCGGGCGTGAAATCCTCGGCTAGGATCTGGCTGGCGAGAAAGAAAGATCGCAGCGTCCGAGGTGAGGGTTTGGTTCCACCGATTGATCTGGGAAAAGATTCCAATCGCGCAAGGGTTTGCGCGTGGCAGATCGAGCAGCGCTGCTGGTAATGCTGCTGGAGCACGATTCCGGAGAGATATGTGCGCAGTAGGGGCAGGATTTTGGGGCTCAGGTGTGTGTATGGGTGAGGGAGAATGCCAGAGCTGCGTAGCGGGGCGCGCACTCCAGCTGCTGGCACGCGTGTAGAGGACAAGGCGGCCAACACCACACGAAGGACGACGAGGCGGGGCGCGGCTGCTGCCGCGGCGGCAGCGGCTGCTACTCCGAGGAAGAGGGCTACTGCCGCTCGACGAGAAGAAGAGGAGGAACAAGGCGCCGCCGTGAGGCCACGAGGCAAGCGTGCCGCAGCGCCCAAGGCTGCCCGGGGTCGTGGGAGAGGCAGGGGTAAACAAGTCGCTGCTCGGCCGCAGGCATTGGTGCAACCACCGGAGCCCGCTGCCGCTGATCAGGGCGAGGAAGAGGAGCTTCCTGACTTGGAAAAGGGGAGTGGGGCTGCTGCCGTAAGGGAAGAGCACCAGATGGAGGAGGAGAGCGCTGGGAGAAGCGGGGACAAGGTTGCCGAAGGCGAAGAGAACGCGTCACCGCTTCCGGAGAGAGTAAGTCCTTTCGCGAAATACAAAATGTGGGCAAAGCTAATACGAGTTTGTGGCTTGCAGGTCCAAGTTGGAGGCTCTCCTGTATATAAGATCGAGAGGAAGCTTGGAAAAGGTGGCTTTGGTCAAGTATATGTAGGACGGAGGCTTAGTGGCGGCTCGGAACGTACAGGCCCTCAGGCTGTTGAGGTAGACTGTTCGAAGATTTGCTCAGTTGGATTGGCTCTTTTCTCAGCGGCTGATCAAAGATGTTGTCAGGTTGCTTTGAAGTTTGAACACAGAAGCAGTAAAGGATGCAACTATGGGCCTCCGTATGAGTGGCAAGTTTACACGTATGTAGCATTGTTTTGGCTTTTTTTTTCTTTGTGTTTTGTTTCTAAGCTATCGTGTTTTATGTTTGCAGTACACTTGGTGGCAGCTATGGCGTGCCTCGAGTGCACCATAAGGGGCGTCAAGGAGATTACTACGTAATGGTTATGGACATGCTTGGGCCTAGCTTGTGGGATGTGTGGAACTCGTCAGGACAAGCGTAAGTAGCTCTTTCGCCTCTCTCGTCCTAATCTGCCAATTTTTTTAACAGCATGTCTACTGAAATGGTTGCCTGTATTGCGGTGGAGGCTATTTCGATACTTGATAAAATGCATTCGCGGGGCTATGTTCACGGAGATGTGAAGCCAGAGAATTTCTTGCTAGGTCAACCTGGTACTGTTGACGAGAAGAAGTTGTTCCTTGTGGATCTAGGGTTAGGTAGGCACTTCACTTCAAGTTATGTTTTCATGTTAACGTTTTGTTCGTTCTGCTCCAGCAACAAAATGGAGAGAGCCAGAAAGTGGGAGTCATGTCGATTATGACCAGAGACCCGATGTTTTTCGGTATGTACAGGTGCTTGTCAAAGACTAGGCGTTCTAAGTTTCTCTCTTTGTTGCAGTGGAACTGTGCGGTATGCAAGCGTGCATGCACATTTGGGTCGTACTGGCAGTAGACGAGATGATCTGGAATCTCTTGGATACACGCTGGTGTTTCTCCTTCGTGGTCGGCTTCCTTGGCAAGGATACCAGGTCAGGCTGTTTTAATATATTAGTTTTATGTTTTACATGGGCGCTTTTATAGGGAGACAATAAAGGATTTCTGGTCTGCAAAAAGAAAATGGCCACATCCCCGGAGATGTTGTGCTGTTTCTGCCCGCCTCCATTCAAGCAGTTTTTGGAAATCGTTGTAAATATGAAGTTCGATGAAGCACCAAACTACGCGAAGCTTATCAGTCTTTTTGACGGCGTCTTGGGGCCTAACCCCGCTGTCAGGCCTATTAGCACGGAAGGTGCATTGAAGGTATGCGGTTTTTAACTTTGATCGTATTGGTCATAAGGTTTGTTTCGTTCTCAGGTTGGTCAGAAACGAAATAGGCTGGCTGTGGAAGAAGATGACGACGATCAGCCCAAAAAGAAAATCCGACTTGGGCTTCCAGCAACTCAATGGATTACCGTCTACAATGCACGCAGGGCGATGAAGCAGAGGTAAAAACTGTTTTTAATGGTATGCCTCTGAAGCTGGAGCTTTTGTTGCTTTTATAGGTACCACTATAATGTAGCCGATTCTCGATTAGCTCAACATGTGGAGAAAGGCAACGAGGATGGGCTTTACATCAGTAGCGTGGCTTCGTGCTCAAATCTCTGGGCGCTGATTATGGACGCGGGAACAGGCTTTCAATCTCAAGTGTACGAGCTCTCCAACGTCTTCCTTCACAAGGTTAGCACATCTTGCTTAACTTTAGTAATCTTCATAGCTCATTCTCCTCGGCAGGAGTGGATCATGGAACAATGGGAGAAAAACTTCTACATTAGTGCCATTGCAGGAGCCAACAACGGCAGCTCGCTGGTTGTCATGTCAAAAGGTATTGTCGCTGTTATTGATGGCCACTGGCATTGTCGCTGACGCGTGTTTCCCCCGCAGGGACACCATACACGCAACAATCGTACAAAGTGAGCGATTCATTTCCGTTCAAGTGGATCAACAAAAAGTGGAGGGAAGGGTTTTACGTGACTTCCATGGCGACCGCTGGAACCCGCTGGGGAGTGGTCATGTCGAGAAACGCTGGTTTCACGGACCAGGTCTGTTAATCCATTCGGGCTTCGCACACTTGTTTGACAGCGCTATATGCATTACACAGGTAGTGGAGCTGGATTTCCTCTATCCCAGCGAAGGCATCCACCGGCGGTGGGATTGTGGATATCGCATCACCGCCACTGCGGCAACTTGGGATCAAGCAGCATTCGTATTGAGCGTGCCGCGGAGAAAGCCTGCCGACGAGACACAGGAGACACTGAGAACATCGGCCTTTCCTAGCACGCATGTGAAGGTCCACAACACTGCCTTAATTGTTTTCTCTTCTGGGATCTTACTGACGCACGCCATTGTTCCTCGCAGGAGAAGTGGTCCAAGAACCTCTACATCGCGGCTGTGAGCTATGGACGCACCGTCTCGTAATTTAAAGGATGGGGAGGTTGCATAGCACAACCTTGTGGCTCGCCATCTCTCCTCTCTCTCTCTCTCTCGCTCGCTCGCAATTACAGCGTAAGCGCGTAGGCATTTTTATATATGCTGTTTAACAGTGTGGTGGTCGGAATCTACCTCTGGTGCTAACGGCGACAGCTTTCTCTTTCTAATGAAGCGTATAAAAGGAGAGCACTTCCAGTGTGAACAGTAAATCAATGTGTATCTTATCTGCTTTTTATGGTAACAAAAAAGGTGGCAACCCTAAAGTCACCGCATCTGTGGCAGTTAAATTTTGGAAGTGTGAACAGATTCTGGTGCTCAGGATAAATCGATTTCGATTTCTTCTGCCCTGTCTTTAGGTACAAATTGTAGGGCTCGAGATTCACACAATATAGAAGAAGAGGGGCACGAATTTCAATGTTGTGTTGGCCTGCAATCTGAATGTGTCTGAAAGTGTGCTTTTTTGAGGCTCAAGTTTCCCACCAGTAGCATGTCCCATTCACACCCATATATGCTCTCGCTATTTATACACAAGCAACTGCAGCAGGTATGTAGAGCAAGATTGCTGGTGTGTATCTTATACCATGAGCTCTTTTTATACACAGATTTGGGAATAAGCAATAAGATAAAACATGTGAAAAGGAGAGGTACACACTAGAGGAGCCTATGGAATAGGTGGCCCAGTGGCTAACCTCTAGGTTGAGTCAGATGAGAAAAGGACAGCTCCCCCAGAGACAGATTCATACAACACATATCAATCAATCAATCAGAGACTGGGTGTTGGTGAGGAGGGAAAAAAACTAGATTAAAAGTGTATAAAGAAGGAGGAAAGAAAGGAGAGAGATGATCAGGTGAAGTTTGTTAAATTTTGTAGCTTTAGGGAGCCCAAGTGGATTGTCTGGATTCAGCACACACACTGCATTGCATCATGGTGTAACAATGTGAAGGCACAGGTGCAAGAAAGGAGGCTCAGCAGTGATATTAGGATCCAGGAAAGATGGTTTAGTAGCTGGTAACCAATTGTCATCAGATTGGTGTTGATTAAAGTCTGTGTTCTTTTGTTTGTTCAATGTGGCAAGGCAGCCCAAGAGGGAGACATGATGCAAAGACTGGCAGCAAGAAGGAACGGGGCTTGGAAGGAGGAGAAGAAAGGTTGGATGTGCCAGTTATTATGACTTCAAGGGGAGATCATAGCGTTTCTTGAGAGTTTGGGAGTTTTTTTCTCTGTCTTTCTCTGTATGGTGTGTCCTCTTCTGTTGTAGGCAGTAATTGTTTTTGGAGCTCATTCCATATATGCATGATCTCTTGGGTAGAAATCAGCAGCAGAAGGGAACAAACAGGAGCAGGAGGCAGGGCAGACAAATAGCATCTTGAACAGGGAAGGAAGAAAAAGAAAACAGGAGAGATTGATTCTTTTTTCTCCTTCTCTCATTAATAACAAGGATGCCAGTGTAGCATGTTGGTGAAGTTGAGCACAATTCTCTTCATTTTTTTGGTCAGCTGCTGCGAGACAACGGGCAGGCCAGGTAAAAAAATTCTCCTCCTTGAAAACTTTCGGACAAAACCTCTTCCTCTTTCTGGTTCTTGTAGCTTGGGAGAATGGATTTGTAGGACCTCATGACACCTCCTCACTGCAAGTAAGAAATCAAGTGAGTGAAACAACCTTTCAAAAACTCTGTGGATCGAGAAACTTACTTTGTTTTTCCCCGTTTCTTTTCCTGTTTCCGTTCGTTTCTCAGCAGCAAGCAGCAGCGCGAAGAACAGCAGCATCGAGGATCGGATCGCGGCCCCCGAGCTGCATCAACAAGTGTGACTCGTGCACTCCATGCCAGGCCGTCCAGGCGAGCCAGCAAAGCCTGGCCGAGATGAGCAGCAACATCGGATCTCGGCCTCCGAGCTGCCAGAACAAATGCAACCGATGCATCCCGTGCCAGGCAGTGCAAGTCCCCACGCCCATCGAGCGCAAATCCCCGGTCGTACCACGGAAGCGAGAACATCGCCGAGAACACCGTCAAGAACACGAACACCAACAAGAAGAACACCAAGAACACCACCAACACCACCAACAGGTCAGTGTTGAGTACTCCAACTACAAACCCGAGGGCTGGAGGTGCAAGTGTGGCAACAAGCTGTTCAATCCGTGAATCGCTACTGCTACTATGCTACTACTGCTATATTACTACTCCCTTCTTCGTTTTCTTCATCGATCATAGAAATCATAGATTGAGATGAGATATTTTAATAAGTATGCTCTAACCGTAACTGTGTTTCTAGACGAGGGAAAGAATCTAGTTTGAGAAATCCGAGGCGATGTAGCTAATGTACATTTGAAGAAAATAGAGAGGAAGGATCACATTCTCTTAGTTTTCTCTTACAAAAGAGTGTTCTAGTCTAATAGAGTTTCTAAAGGAAGCCTCTAAAGGCTATCTATGAGATAGATTGTCTATAAAGAAGCTACATTGATGTGCCTCCCTGAGATACAGCAATGTTCTGTGAATGTGTGGTACATGGGACAGAAATTTTACCCGGGGTTTTCATCTTTACCCTTGAGTAAAAAGTTTGCAATAGGGCTTTGGCGATTAGGGTTTATTGGAAGATGGGGGGTGATGGTGCTAGTGCTGGCGATGGCGAGGAATCGGCGCTGCGCGTGGCTGGCGCTTGGTCCGGCATCCTCCGCGTCCCGATCCAGAGGTGGAGCGTCGCGGAATTGCGCGCAGAGGCGTCCCGGGTGTCAGGTTTCGATGTCCAGTCGATCAATCTCATCAGTGCGGGCAGGAATCTCAGGGACGCCGATAATCTGCGCGATCTGGGGCTACATGCGAATTCCAAGCTGCTGATGACCCGGATTGGGAGGGAGCAAGCGGCGCCGGTGATTCGCGAGTGTGAGAAAGCCGAGCGGCTCGCAAGGATCAGGTGGGAAACAATTCCTTTTGCATCGATCGGTTCTTTGAAAGCGTGGTTTCGTGCTCTGGCAGAGCTGCTGCGGAGGCAATGGCCAGCAGAAGCAATGAAGATTTCTCATCGATGGGTGACTACGATCTCTCTCTTTTCAATCAAAATGGCGAAGCTTTGCATTTCAAAAGTGACAGTGATAGAAGGTGGGCTTGAGTTGGATCATGCAAGCACTGACCACCTTTGTGTTCGTATGAATTTGTTTTCTCAGGGCTCTCGTGATGGGTCTGATACTTCATGCAAAGGCCCGGAAGCTCATCGAAGCAAGCCAGTACAGGGAAGCATTGGAAGTCCTGGCATTTGCAGAGGTAAGGATTAGCAATGCTTGAGATAATTCCCTCACTCTCTTTCCACAGGAATCGTTTTTATTGTGCGACAGGAGTATGATCGAGGTAATACCCAACTGTTTACTTCTTCCTTCGTCTAGAGACTTTACACTTCTTTTCAGCATGTCGACAATCTGCCATTCTTACAAATTGACATGGTGTGGTGCTTGTTCATGTTGCGTGACATTGGAGGACTCGGTGTTGCTAAAGAGCGACTGGCCGAAGCACGGAGAGGGCTCAAACGTGCGCACGGCGCAAATCTGGAGCGCTTGCGTGTTTTACAAGGAGGATTCTGTCCAGAGCTCGCTATGTATGGTCTTTGGAGTCAGACTGGTCGCGTGCAAAAGTCCTTCGTGTTTTTTTTTCTTTTTTCTTTCTGGTGCCTCATTATCTTTTACTTTCGGATTCGTGTCTTGGCTTTTAGACCCATGGTCTGATATCTTTCTTCTCTTTGCTTTCGTAGATATGTTCGGCTGGAGCTGCTAGAAGGCGTTGTGGCATTCCACAGTGGACTCGTCGACGCTGCACGCGCGTCGCTTGAAGCCGCCCAGCAAAAGTTTCTCAAGGTACGATTTTCCTGTCACTTGTGACCCTTGAAAGTTTAATCTTTTATACAGCTGCAAGTACCTGATGAATCTTTGGTAATACTAGCTGATATGGGATTCACTACGAAGGAAGCGAAGCGGGGCTTGAGAGTGTCGGGGCAAGATGTGGACCGTGCTGTGGAGTTTGTCATGGAGCAAAGGGATATCGAGAAACGGAAACGTGCCGAAGACAAACAACACAGAGAGAACTTGCGGTGAGCACGGTGAGAATTCGTGGCATTATTAACTAACACGTTCTAATCATGCGTCAAAGCGAGCAAAGGCGTTACGGGAAAACCAGATCGGGCAAGGCAGTGGATTTGAAGCAGCTAAATGAACTAGTCCCCCTTGGGTAAGCTCTTGGTGACTTCTAAAGCTGAGCTTTCGTTTTCTATTTGTTCTCGTCAGATATGACAAGCTTCTGATTGCTGAAGCGCTCAAGCAAACTGACAATAACACCGGCCTGGCGATCGACATTCTTACCAATCCAGCGCATCTGGAAGCTCTGCAGTCGGTGCTTTCTTCCTCCACGACGCGGAGGGGGGTTAGCAACGCCGACGTGTCAGCCTTGATGCAAATGGGCTTCTCCAGGGAGAGAGGTAAATTCATGAACGAGTGGTGGACTTTAGAGAGTTTTTCATGTCGTGTGTTACAGCCACCGCTGCTCTTCAGTCATCGGGTGGTGTGGCCCAGGCCTTGGAAAAGCTTATTGCGGAGGGAAACAGTAGCAATGAAGCGGCAGTGATGGGTGAAGGACAAGAAGATGAAGAACAACAGGAACAAGCACAAGAACACGGGGCTGCTGCCGAGGAGGATCAAGCACAAGTTCGCGATGTAGAAATGGAAGATGAGATGGCAGGGAACGTGACAGGAGATGCTTACGAGGAGTATGATCTAGAAGTAACTCTAGAAGGCAATGCTATTGCCGAGTATTTAAGTTTGGTGGAAGGAAGCTCGTCACAGCCATTGCGAGCTTAGATTTTCAAGTTAGATTCTTTCCAAGACGATATACACAAAAGGTTTAAGCTTCTCCATCCAAATGTATTAGAGCGTGTTATGATTCAAAAGAACTAGTGACCCTGTGATTTTGATCTCCTATGCTGGTGGAGCTCCTTCAACTGGGGGTGCCTCCTCGGGAGGAGGAAGCTGCAATTGGAGCTCCTCAAACTGTGGATCCAAAGGAAGCATATGAGTCTCGACTTGATAATCCGTAGGCGAGTTCTACCTTTCTACCAAGCTCTTCGTGCGCCGCGACTAGCTCATTGTATTTAAGCTGGAGCTCGTCCCTCTCACCCTTGAGCTTGGTGTATTCCTCATTCGTGTAACCGCCTAAGTTATGCTGAATGAAACTGGAATGAGAACACGTAGAGGATCAGAGTAATGTGAGAAAGGAAGAGCGATGAAAGACTTACTCTATCGCTAGAGGAGGCTTATCATTCTCTTCATACAGAGCGACAAGAACTGCCACACACACTCGCTTGATCAGACCAAGGGAAGAGAGGAAAAACAAACAGACCTTTTGTTAGCGAATCGAGCACTCCACTCGCCTCCAAATATTTCCTGAAAGCCTCCTTTTTCGACTCGCTGGTCTGCAGCATTAAGAGATTTGGAGTAAATGTAGGCAAAAGAAAAAGGAAAGGAGTACCATTTTGGAGGATCAGCGTCGTTGTGATCATCCACTTCCGCGCTCTCTCGCCACGAACCCTAGGAAGAAAGCCCTGATCCAACCAACGCTCGGCCCAATAAATTAGAAAAAGAGAAATGGGTACTACCCGTGATGGCGATCTGTGAGAGAGAAAGCCACGGAAAAGAGAGAAAAATAACGAGCAACCACATCACCGTTGGATGCTTGCCGCGTCGGATCCACCGAAATGGACGGATCATGGTTTTTGATTTTCGCTAATCTTATAGATCGTCTTTAAAGTAACCTATGCTTGTTTGTACAAGTGGCTGCACGGAAAAGATCGCGAAGTGAGGGAACCAAAACTCCTCTTGAGCTTTGCATACCTTGCAGTGCGAAATCCTGCATTGAACCAAGCGATGAGAACTTCGGCATTGTCCTCGAGCGATAGTTGCTTGTCTAAGAAACAAAACAATAAAACGCGTGAGAATTCGTGAGAATTCGTGAGAATGAATCTAGAACGACTGGAAGAATCGCAAGAAAAGCTAAGAACAAATGGAAAAATTGTACCTGGTGGTAGCTGCGAGAGAGATTGTAGAATTGCGAGCTTGAGCGTCTCGAAAGATGGATCATCCGAGCGAGAAGATTGAGTAGAGCTCGAGTGACAGCACGAGTGGTGGCAGCAATGGCTTGGCGGAGGAGCGCAAGCATAGGCAGGGACTGGATACACAAATGCCGGGTATGGATATGAGGGATGAGGCTGTGGATATGGATATGGATAGTATGAAGAAGGATCCACGAACGAAGAATCCGCGTGCTGGGACGATCCCTCCGCCGCCGCTTGATCTTGCTGGCTTGCACTCTCGATCTTCTCCTGGTGTCTAGAGAAACGCAAGAAACAAGGATCAAACGATCGCACACTGGAATAACTTACGAAGATTTTCCATCGGACTCCTTCGAGCTATGCCTCTCCTGGCAAGAAAGAATCGATAAGATCCGCATTGATCGGGGGGGAGCATCGGCTTCTCACCTGATATTTCCCGACCGCGGAGTTGAAAGCGGTGATGAGAGCGGCATCGTCCCACGAAGAATCCGCCATCGCCACTCTCTGCGATAAACCCTAAAACACAACTTGGTCGAGGTTCGATTCCGATAAGCAAAAGTAATATACCAAGAATCTTTTTGAAATACAAATTTTAGGCGCGAAGTCACAAGTTATGAATGGGAATGCTGGTTTGCGCCTCCAGCGGTTCATCGACGGATTGACTCTCGGGAACTACCGGCGCGTAGACAACAGCAGTGCGGCAGGGAGAGTAAACTTGGAACGATTGTGGTCGATCGTCATACCACCCCTCCTGTTTGATCAAATCCAAAAGATCAGCCTCTACCAAGTTGTGTTGTTTTGGACTCACATTTGTGTGGAAGACCGCCGAATGATCTAGCCTTCCAAATCCACCAAATAGTCGCTCGTCAGTGTCCAACACAACCTAACCAAAACGAGAATGAGGAAGACGAAAGAAGCTGGAAGCGGCATACCTTGTAGTTCCCCGGCTTGAGACACCCGACACGGTAGTCTGTGTAGCTTTTCTGCCAGTGGAAGTTAAACACGAACACCAGGTCTCCCTTCTCAAACACAATGATCTTGTCGCCTTCGTTCTTCCGGGAGACGTACTCGTGAGGTGCTACCATAAACTGGTCACAAGAAAGGCAATATAGGTCTAGTTCATTTGATCCGCTTTCCGTACCTCGTATTTTGCCTCGAGTTGTTGCATCGCGCGATCAAATTCCTGAAGGCCTCGATACCTTAGGTAGTCCGCATCACCCTGCAACGTCCACAACAAGCGCGTAAGAAACTCCTATTTCAATTAATACGATACGTACCAGATCGAAACGTCTGCGACACTTATCAAAACTGTTCTTGTTCCCCGGCACAAACTTCCCATTAGGAAGCTTTTGATCAGACCGTGGAAAATCAATCCACTCTGTACACAACGAGAAAGAGTTAAAAACAAAGAAACAAATTACAGTAGCATCCACGATTACCTGGGTGTCCAAATTCATTCCCCATAAAGTTAAGATAACCTTCTCCTCCTAAAGCCATGGTAATCAATCGAATCATCTTATGAAGAGCTATTCCACGATCGATCCGAGGAGTAGAGGGACGATCGAGAGCCATATGATCGTACATATCCTGTTCATCAAGTGCATTGGTGACAGCAAACATGAATCTAGCATTTACCTTGTCCATCAGCCAAAAAGCCAAAGTTTTGTCCCCAACGAGTGCTTGGTCGTGACTTTCAGCATACGAAATACATTTTTCCATCCATCGACGATTGGTTAATGTAAACACGATGTTCCCCATGTTCCATTCTTCGTCTTTTAATCTGAAAAAAAAACAAAAGAAAAAGAAAACACAGAAAGTGTAAATCACCCCAATCAAGTTGCAAGGAATCTTACTTCTCCAATATGTCTATCCATTTGTCAGCAATAGCCATTTGGAGCCGATAATCGAAACCTATGCCACCATCGGCAACTGGAATACATAATGTCGGCATTCCACTCACCTGATATACATACCAAAAAGTGCATTAGTACAACAGGGGAAAAAGAAAAAATAAAAGTTACATCTTCTGCAACGGTTATCGTCTGCGGGTACAATGCGTGAAGCAAATCGTTGGCAAGCATAAGGTAAACCACGGCATCCACATCGGTAGTCATTCCAAAATATTCTGAGTACTGTCCGGTAAAAGTCATCTGATACACAAAAAAAAGAAAAAATGAATCGAAACTGTCGAGATATGACAGAACACTAACCTGCAATCCATGATGTGTATACATCATTGAAGTGATGCCATCAAATCTGAATCCATCAAATTTGTACTCTTCCATCCACCATCGAAGATTAGAAAGTAAGAACCTTAACACCTAAAAGAGACAAGAATAAAAAGGCACGCCTGTACTATGTCCATTATGTAGTGCGTACCTCCCAGCTACTGTAATCAAATAACCGCGAATCCCACATCCAATGATATCCACGAGCTCCAGAATGAAAATACTGCGAGTCAGTTCCGTCGAACATATTTAGCCCGTCCAGCACATTGTTTGAGCAGTGGCTGTTGTCTCCAACGTCGTCAGTCAAAATAAAGTAAAGAGAACCGTCACTTGCCTGTGAACAACGTCCATCAACACAAAAAGCCCAAGCTCGTGAGCCTTGTCTATTAAACTCTTCAACTCGTCAGGAGTTCCACATCTGCTGCTCACAGCGAAAAAGTTTGTGATGTGATACCTGCAACAAATGACACGACGTTAGCCACAACAATGCCTTCCACTGTCGAAATTTACCCGAAACTCCCATAGTACGCGTGCTCCATAACCGCCATGAGCTGCACGGCATTGTATCCGAGCCCTTTGATTCGAGGTAGCACATCATCTCTAAACGCAGAGTAAGAGTTTACTTTCGGCTCCTGCAAACAGAGAGATTCATGCTTCTAAAGGACTTTATTTTTGAAGTCAGAGATACAAACCGTACTGCTCATTCCAACATGAGCTTCATATACTCGCAAGGAATTGGGCCGTTTAGGACGTGGATGCTTGAACTCATATCGTTCCTGTGGTAGGGCAGAGTCACAACATCGGACGTGGGATAAAACAGAAAGTAAACCTCAGGTGGAGGATCATAATAAATTCCATTGTAGGGAATTTCGCCCGGTGCTTGAACTGCAAACTTGATCCATGCTGGAATAGCATCTTTAACACCAGATGCAGTTTCCATGTGAATCTGTAGGATAGATACACTACACAGTCGACAAATGCTACGACAGAAAATGCCATACCTTCACTCTGGACCCATGAGGAATCGCAGCAGAACCATCTGCATTGTTGGGTAGGAAAAGCTCCCATACTCCGTACTCGTTCTGTAAAAACTCGGCCAAGGTATGAGCAGCAAAACTAAAGCGTTTTGTCGCACCTTTTTCATCATGTCTGCATTTGGATTCCAGTTGTTAAAATCCCCCATGAGAGATGCTGATTTCGCTGCGGGTGCCCACTCGCGATACGTGATACCAGCGGCACTGCAAAGACAGCATGAATAAAATATCCGGACAAATATCCTAGTCAATCACACCATTAAAGATGCTTTGAAGCATACGTTCGATTAAAGCCGAACTTCTCATAGCCCCTCGAAAAAGCCTCTAGGCCTCCTTCGTGCTTGTTGATCGCATCAACTTTCGCCTTGTACTGTGAGTACCTAAAACCGCCAGCCAGCTTTAAGACACATTTCACCACATAAAACTTTTGCAATTACCTGTACTCTAGATGATCTCGGTAGTTTTTAAGGTACGGATCGATTTCGTAGATACGCTGGCCATCACCCGGGGGAGGAACAACTTTGGGAAGCGCGGCATCCTGTTCTTTCAACTTCAAACTTCCATCTCTAAAAGCCTGAAGTTAAACAGAATAAGTAAAACATGATTTGCAAAACGAGAGAGAGCGAAATAAATCAGATACAGTACAGTCCCACTAAGTCTCCACTGTTAGTTAAGCAAGCACGAAACAGAAAGGTGCTGATGACTAAAAGCGTCAGTTGTGCAGGACGTATACGAACCACGGAGGAAAAACTAGTTCGCTCGCGGGTAAAATAGGCAAGGAGCAATCTGAGTTTGCACGCCCACAACATCTACCCGACGCCATACATTAAAATCTATACTCGCTTGACGGGCGAAACATTGTCCATACCTGGATTTGCTTGGCAATCTCCATGGTCTGCTCTTCCATGCTGTGATCTGCCTTGCTAGGCTCCAGTAAATCCTTCGAAGCGGTTGCCGTCGAGGCCGCTGTAGATTCTGCCGGAGAGACAGGATCCGCGCAAGACACCCTCGCTGAGAAATAAAGGAGTGAGACTACCATTTAAAAAAAAAACTTTTTTACTTGACGGTCGTGAATAGTGTTTCCCGTGAACGTGGCAGCTCAACGATAACGCTCTTCCTGCCACACAAAGAAGCAAGAAACGCTCAGGACAGAGATTTTCCACATTTTCCACAGAGGAAGGAAATCCGACTCTCCAATCCAATCTCTAGGAGCGCCTAAGCTAAGGATCTAAGTAGAATCGAAATACTGACCGAGGAGCGGCGATCCACAGCAAAGCGCCACTCTCTTCCTCCGCCGAGCCGAGGAACGCAGCGCCTGGGACGAGGAGGCCGCCGCGCCAATGCCGCCACTACCGCCAATCCCTCTAGGGCAAATGCAAGACGCCCTACCAGCAGGAGCCTGTGTCACCGACCACGCCATGGCGCTCAAGTTAAAGCACTGCCCTAAGTGGCAATATAATGCCGCCCTTTACACAGGGACCTTGGCAGGGACACCGCCCCCGCCACGTAAACGAGCGAATCTCTGTGCTCCTCCCTACAATTTTTGGCGCCATATTCGAACCTTAGAATCTCCCCTCGGAATATTATTTCAAATTGAGTGTTAATATCAATTATTGGAGGGAATTTTTCCATTATTTTCATTGAGTATATGAGTACCACTTTAAGATCTTAGCAAAAGCCTTGGGGAGGCACTTTTCGCGGTACACATGGCAAAACACCATTTCTATGATTTTTACACACATTGTAATATTTAGAAGAGATAATATCTATAGTTCAAGTATAGCAAAGCCCAACCATATATCGCAATGCTGGATTGGATCGTCTCGTTTTTTTTTTTTTCACTTCTTTGAGGAGTCTGCCAGGAACTTCTGGGCGGCGAGGTTCACAGTCTCCGCGATGGAGCGCTTGGAATTCTTAAGGAACCAAGAAACCAATAATTAGTCCACAGATCATGGAGGGAATTTTCTTTTATGAATAGTAAAATATCAGGAAAAAAAAAAAAAAAGGAAAGAGAGAAGAGTCCACTCTACTGCCAGGAGGGAGGCTATAATCGATCAAATATTCACTCCTGGCGAGTGAGAGATATGGCACTACTCTCGCGCGCATTACCCAAAAGCAAAGGCCGGCCCGCCCTTTATCTTCTTGTCTCTGCAAGCTCGCATATTCCAAAAAGAAGGAAAGGAGATCACACCACAATTCCAGACAACTCACGCACGTAACTTGGAGAGAGGAAGCTCACCGATTTAGATTTTTGCTGTGCCGCATTGTTACTGCCACTGCCCCCGCCCCCAGAGCTGCACCCAAGAACAAAAACACAAGAAAAAGGACAAATTAAATTAAATAATGGGGAAGAAAAAAAGCAACTATAAGAAAGAAAGTGGGTGTTTTTATGTGTTGGAAATTTTCGAGGATGTCAGTACAAGCAAAAAGCGAAGGTTTTGTTTTGGTTTCCCCTCGGCAGCACTTGTGAAGGAAATTGGAGATGTTTTGCGAGGGAGTGGGAGGAGGGCTTACGTGTTGCTGTTGCTGTTATTGTTTGAAGATCCCTTCTTCTTCTGGTCCTGCTGCTGCACATTGCAAACAGATTCTAATCAGCATGCAGTATGTCGTGGATTCTGTGCACATTTTTATTTCTACAGCAGGCCAAATGCAATGCAGTTTTCTTCTCCTCTTTTCTTTTTTTTTTTTCCTTCTTTTTTTCCTTTTTTCATATTTATTTGTGTGTTCTATCTTCCCCAGATTTTCATGCACCTTCCCAGTTGCATTCAGCAGTACAGCCGTAGTACAGCCACAAGAGAACAGAAAACAGACACAAACTTTGTGATGCATTTCAACACAGGTCGCAATCTTCCGCAAGCCACAAGAGAAATTCAAGCAAGCCAGCACCAAAAATTTGTCCCTCCAAATACACTTGCCAAAGCCGAGCAATCATCCACAGAAACAAAATCCAAACGCAAACATCGCAATCTTCGCAAGAAGCTACTGAAAGTGATGAACGAACGAAACTACTGACAAACAAAGCCATCCAGAGCAACTTGATTGAGTCACGGGAGATAACGGAGATTCAAGCCACTTGCAATCTCTCTCGCTCAAACGGGATGTATCTTCCCAAAAGTGTGGAGAGAGTATCAGGGAGGAGACGCAAAACCTGCTGTTGATCCATCGAGGAAGTGACACAAGGTTTTTCCTTGAGAAGCGAGCGAATTTATGTGAGGCACACAGCACCGATATTGAGTGACAGCACCGCGGCAGTGCGATCAAAGCCCCGGCCAAAGCCGAGACCTCTCTGAGCGTTACAAATAAAAGCGAGAGAGAGAGAGAGAGAGAAAGAGAGAGAGATAGCGTTCAAAACAAAAGCACACAAAAACAAAGCTCTATTATAGCACACACACACACACACAATCTCTCTCTCTCTCTCGCTCGCGATCTTATGAAAGATTTCTATGCTTCTTCTCGAACTTAGCAGCGAGTGAATGCTCTCCTCGACTAGAAATTTCTTGTCCTCTCTCTTTGGTGTTCTCTTTTGGCACACACACACACAGAAAACACACATACACTCGCAAATGAGGCAAAAGGCTCCTCGAGGGGAATTATTTTATAGCACAGCAAGTACATTAGCCCAGATATGAACAAGACCACCTTACTGTATCCTAAGTTGTCACATTACCGGAAATAGTAACCCTCACAAACGGGAAGGACGTATTATACTTTCTACATTCGACAAAAGGCTCGCTTTGCTCTCGTTTTAGATTGGATTTCAGGAGCAGACCTGCAGCACAGGCTTTTAAAAATCTGATTTAAAATATTTCAACGTCGGTGGTCTTAGTTACGCTTTGTACGGAAACAGTCGCGCTAAGAGTCAATTCTCAATTATTACTTGTTATTGTTCTTGTTGGTATAGTTGATCTTGTGCTTATTAGTTGGGCATGATAAGATTTTAAAATATTAGTATATTGCTGTTGTTCCAAAGTCCACACTACTGTTAACACCAATACATACATAGTCATGTTTGGATTGTTTAAGGCCCAAGCAAAGCATAAAACTATACTATTTTAAAATATTAGCAAGAAATTATAGGTGGTAAATATATATATATGTATGTATGTGAACCATGGAACAACCATGGGTGGTAAGGAGAGGGATCCCCAAATGGGCATCGTAATCATATGGTATCATAAGCTTTGGGTGATTAGAAAATGGGGGTGAGGTCTCCCGGGCGTGGGACAAGGCTTTGCACGCTCACGTTTCGCAAAAGAAAGAAAGCTTTGAGAAAGCTATGCGCGGCGGGGAATCAATGGAACCCCATTGGGCGTTGCAAGACCCTCCATAACTTGTCCCGAGTCAAACACAAACACTCCCTCAGGCCTTTGAACTCTCCCAAAGGGGGGGACACTTGGCTTGCTGCTACAAAGCTGGCTGGATAGACATATAGTAAGCACACTTGAGGGCTTGGCAGCTTCTTAAAAGACTCACACTTTTAATTCACATATTATATTTATATTTTAAATGAATATAAGCTCCAGAAAAGAAGAAGAAGTAGAAGAAGAAGAAGAAATTATTAAAGAACTAGAAAAGCTTGCATGGAAGCTTCTTCATCAGAACCACGAGAAATTCTTATATTCCATTGTATAGTAGGACAAGAAAAAAAACGCCCCCATTACTATCTGTATGGTGGCCAGAGTGGTCAATGTGCGCTTGATGGCTGCGCTGTTTGCTCCTACGATTATTTCGTGATGCGCCAAACCATTCGCATGGGAAACAAAGCCCAAACTACACGAGAAAAAAGTTTGCGCGCGCGGCGAAGAACACTGAATGATTCCCTGCTTTGCTTCGCGACAGGAATCTTACTAGAGTTTTTTTTTTGCACTGCTTGTTTCACTTTCGCTTTATGATCGATCATCCCTCCTCCATCCACGCCAGTGCCAACAGCGCCGGGGTTGTCTAGAGATCCAGCGCTTTGAGCACAGCTCGCCTTCTTTCTTTGACACCTTTGTTGCCGGTCGTGACAACTCAACTTGCGCTATGGAATCACTGCTGCGGTGTCATCACTCTCGGGAATAATAGCAATCTTACTCTTGTGTTTCCCCGTGTCCTGTACCGCCTTGCTTCTCTTCTTTTTCGTCTACCACTTTCGCACACACTCGACAAAAGGTCTCTGGTTGGAAGACATAAACAAGTAGCAAAAATTTACAGTGTCCTGCACAGCAGACAACCATAACGAGAATGACTTTAGAAGAGGAATAGAGAATGTCCTTACCATTTTATGCCAAGGAGCTCTCCAGCTCTACAAGGAGGTCCTGGTACTCGACAAAATCTCGATGCGACTGCAGGCAAACTTATCAGTCTAATAACACAGGATGAGCATCACCATTACGTACTTTAAGTGTTCTGCTATACGCTTGCCACAGGCGGACGTCACCACGGAAGATCTCCACCAGAAGCTGACAGGACGAGACACGTTAGAGAACGTTAACGGAATCAAACATTCCAGGCCAACCTCGACGCGCCTCAAAAGCGTCGAAAGCACCACAATCCATTCTCGGAACCCGACGGTACACATGTGTGCCAGCAAAAACTCGGCATCAAGCCTGTTCTGGAGGACGTCCATGCAAAGCTGCAAAGACAAGACTTCACATATTTTAGCAGAGCCTAGAGTCGGCGAGCACTTACCTTTTCACTCATTGATCGAAGAGCGGAGGCGAAGTCATCTAATCTCGCTGACTTATCTCTTTCGGCCTGCAGAAATTTCTACAAAAGAGATTCCTTGAGTTAACAAAAGCTAGCGAGCTTTCTCTTCAGAAGCCTACCGTGAGATTGAACTGAGTTTCCTTGACAAATGCAACAAGATCGGAGAGAGCTCTCCTTGACATCAAACCCCCGGCATGATCCTCCAAAATCTTTCTAACTGTGGACGTGAGAAGATCTGTCTCACTCAATGACGCCCTGAAAAGAAAAAAAAAAAGAGACAAATCAGAAACAAAACACGAATTAGCTCACGGTAACTACCGTCTGGTCGACGACGGCAATCTAAGAAAGAATGTGGTCAAGGTATTACTGTTACTTCTACCGAGCTCCTTATCAGAATTTTCGTACTCACGCCCGATTCTCAACAGAAACTGAACCTGCATGTTTTCACGGTTATTAAATAGGACCACGAGTTATAATGAAAGCGTACCAATTCTCCAGCAAGTTCATACATAAACTCATCTAGTGTTGCCTGCAGGAACATAAATTTCTTATTAAGGGAAGTGGAGAACGTTCCACACCTGTAGCAAACGAAGAGCTCCCCGTTGGCTTACGGACGGACCTTCCAGTTTAGCAATCACCTTCAAACGACCATTCACCGATTAGAGAGTAAGACGCACGCATCTATAATAAATACCAAGATGTAACACGTTGCGGTATGGTAACTCTTTCTTTCAAAGCATTCCTCAAAAAGTCTGCGATCATTATCATCAGTACAATGTAGAAACAAGCATAGCAACTTACTTTGTGGAGTCTCCTGCGGCGGCAAAAAGTAGAGGCCAGTGACGACCATCTGTTTTCCTAGCGACGCTGACAACTACATCTGGATATTCTGGAAAATTGCGTATCAGCTCGCATACTTGCTCGAGGAGACTAGTCTTTTTTGTCGAGACTTCCAGGTTGGATTTGGGATTCTGTCTGTGAACAATAACATAAAAGGCTAAACCAAAACTTTTACGCGCAAGCAGCATACCTGAATATTGCACCGTCAAAGACTCTGAAGAGCAGCCATTCCAAAGAGTGAGAAAAGTGTGGATTTCTTGCAGACAGCTTTGCGAGCTGCAACGCCTCGTCTTGCTTGTTACGCTGTCAGAACAGCAGAGGACGTTAAACATCTCTTTCACAAAAAGTTTACACATACCTGAAGTAAATGATGAAGCAAACAAGGAAGAATAGTTTCGGCTTGAGGAATTGGCTCAAAACACGGCATCTCGCTGCATGTTGATACCGACAAGCGTTGTGAGACCCCGACAAGAACACCAGCAGAAGGGCAAAGAGCCAACGGATAAACTTCTCTATCGAACCCAATTTCAGGGTCCAGCTGGATAAACAAGGTCACGAGACTCGTAAAGAAGCTACTTGTGCTGTGCAAGGCTTACCTGTGACGTTTTATCAGCCGACAAAGACGACGGGTACCAGACCTGGAGTTTCGTGTGAGAACGTACGTAACATAGCTGGCACATTCAATGAAAGTACCTGCATTCCCTGGTGACCATACGCCCACCAGGATATTTCTTCCGCTAGACCCTTGATATGTGCATTGCCGGACGTCAGCCAGTATCTCTCGATACCAGTTGCAAGGCTTCGTTCACTGCCTTTGTCAAGGTCAAGTATTGATAGCTCTCCATCGTTACGCAAAACCACGCACCTATAGTTCAAATACTTAGCTTGAGACTTTCAGAACAAGATGATTAACAAAAATGTACCTGCCAGGTTGCTGAGATGATTCCGGGCTTCTTTGTGGTGGTACTAACTGCAGTGCCACAGGAGCCCTTTTGACACTAACAATTGACAGCTCCCGTACTGTGTCTAGCTGGCATGAACATAAACATTTTAGCACAAGAAGAAAAGAAAAACCGAAGGTGAATATGTACCTGGACAACTGGAACCTTGAAAGGAGTTACATTCCCATCCATGGTGACACGAAAAATCCTCAGATCAAAAGGAGCAAATGCAACGAGGATGTACTGCTGCCAGATGTCCATCGTTATAGGATTCCCAGGCAGCATCTTGCGGCACAACAGCGAGCTCTCATCAAGATGAAACCTTGGATACAGACTTAATTCATACCTGTCAAGCGCAATGTATAAAATACGGGTCAAGAATACGAAATAGCTTACGAATCAGTCGCCTCACGATAATTGAGTAGAACTATGATTTTGTCAAGCCAGATCAACTGGAAGCAGCGAATCTGCCGCTCTTGCGTTATGTCGCCAAAGACACGCCACCTCTTCATCAGAACGTCGTAAAGAATCACACCCTGCTTGCCAGCTATTGCCAAATAGCTTCCGTCTTCGTTAATAGCCACATGCCTCACCGGCCAGCCTTCACTTATGTAAGTTTTCTGGAAAAGCAAAGAAGACAAGCAAAATAGTTGACGAATGAAATTGCCCATAACATACCGGAATCATCAGATGCCGTAACTTAAGCTCGTCTTCCTCGTCAAACTCAACAAGGAGCAATCTGTCTTCTCCATAAAGTACATCCAGGATATGAGAACTCCCGGATACACATCGTTTTAGAGAACTTTTGGCGAAAGAAAACTCCAGAAGCCCCTTAACGTTTCTTGGCCCGGCAGCTATTAAGCTGAAGCCATGCGGTCCCCAAGCCAAATGTGCTGCACCATTTGCCAAAGGCTCATGTCTCGATGCGTCAACTCCAGATGAAGCAGGAGAAAATGCATTACTTACACTCCCTTGGCGGATGGAGCACATAAGTCGACAGCCCGAGACAGACCACACAGAAATCCCTCTGTTCTTCCATCCAACAGCAAGCGAAGAGTTATCAGGTGTCCAGCTCATGGACGCGACGGAGCCAGTGTCCTCTACGGAATACCTGCAAAACATAAAACTCAGAAAACCCGAAACGACTAGGACGAAATGGATGCTTACCCCCAGTCCAAGAGCGAAATGGTCCGAATATGAGAGAGGTTATCAGCCAAGTTTAACAGCTCGACTGTTCCACGTCTTGAGCCGACTGCTAGCAACTGGAGTTGCTGGCCGATGGATGTGCAAACAGCATCAAATATAGAGGCCCATTTTTCCGGCTTGATATCAGCTGGGCTCCTACGGTCGATCGAGCACTGAAGGACACGACCATCCATAAAAACCACCACCAGCATTTGCAAGACAGTTGACGTTTCAAGTTGAACAACTCCCAGGCCAGATGCTTCCAAATTTCCATTTTCCACGGAAAGAGGCAGGATGCCGACTAACGGAACAAAGCCGCCGCGAAGTTTAACGTTCCCCACTTCCTGTAATGATCCAGTTATAACTAGAGAGTTTAGCTAAGAAAGGAACAGCTACCTCTCCCGTCCAAGACATCACTGCCAAGGAACCATCTGACAAGCCGAGGAGGATCGACGCATCGTCACTCGTAAGTCTGTAAAAGAGAGAACATCAAAACGAACAAACCAGAGACCTGCCTTACGCTGTCACTCTTTGAGACAGTCTAGTGTTGAAGCCACATTTGAAATGGAGTAAGTCGACCGCATGGTTTGCATCGGCAAGCTTCTTGCCAGAGATGGCAATCTCATAGACAGAGAAAAAAAAGCCAGCAGTCTGAAGAATTCATAAGAAAAAAAGAGAGAACAAAGCGACATAGCATCAGAAACTATGGAAAAAAAAGGAAGAGAAAGAACTTACAATGACAGCAAGAGATTTTCCATCGGCTTTCCAGACCGCAAACGCATTTGGCCCTTCCTTGTCCAAAGATGACGCTTCTCTAACGCAATGCCCGAGCTTTATTCTATGCTGGAAGAACACCCAATGTTAAAAGCGCTCCCGCAAATCGATCAAAGAGAGAAAACAGTACGCTACCTGTGCGAAGCTCCATATTTCTATCTCGCTCTTGGTCACAACAAGCAGCAAATCCTCCAAGACCTTCAGATAGATGACGAATTGCCGCGACGAAGCTGACAGCGGGAAGAGCCTCGGCCATCCATAAGCCATCATCATGGTGGCCGCGGGCGAGCGAGCACGCGCGATTTACAAAATCCACCGGGCCGCTGGCTACATTCCCGAATCCTCTCGCAAAATCCCACCCATCCTCCAGCGCTACCTGTAATCTCGACGCGAATCCTCCCAACGGGCCTGGATCTGCGATCTCTCCAGCTCCCGCATTGGAGATCGCCAGCTGAATCGCGAGAAACCCTAGTTAGGTTGACCACGAGGAGACTAAACTAAGAACAAAAAGCGCTTTTACTTTGTACAAGGCAAAATCAATTTTTTTCTTACAGCGCCATTGTTACTTCACCGCTGTTAGTTACCGGCCTGCCAATCGCGAGCTTCACAGCCTTTCCTTCGAAATGGTTTGTGCGTCCATAGCTCATTTGCGAGATGTATAGTCGCCTTGTCCAATTCTCCTGCAATGCTTGTAAGCGATCAACTCTTCTTCAATTCTAAAATCCAAACTTACAAGCACAGACGAAGAAGATGAAGAGGAAGAAATAGATTTCAGCAAGCTGAAAGAAACTAGAAGAAGAAGAAAGAGAGGACTGAGAAAGTGAAAAACTTACCTTGACTTGATTGCTGGGAAATGATCCCGAGATCGATGCTTGTTGCTCAGCAGCTGGAAAACGGCCCTGTCCATTTTCTCCAGAGAAGGAACTAAGAACCACTGCTGCGTGCTCCGGAGTATTGCCAACAGCAGTGATTTGGAAGCCCCGGCCACGGAGCCGATTAAGTCTATCCCGGGTGTAAGTGCAGTCAAGTTCTACGTACTGGATAGATTGAAAAAGCAAATGACTTAGAAAATTGTGCAAGCAAGGCGAACCTGATCATTAAAAAACGTTGTCTTTGACATTACCGCTGCCCAGCGCTTGCCAGTGGCAGTGAGATTGGTCACGAAAAAGCCTTGACGCCACTTCTTCTTTATCCAGGTGAACGGGAACTTCCTGGATATCTTATACGACTGCTGAGTGTAAGGTGGTCCTGGCAAGAGAAACCAATTTATAACTTTAAATGATTCCCAGACACGTACCTTTGGACATGACGAGTAGTGAATGTCCATTGCTAGCACCCGCTACCGCGGTAATGAAGTAGTTTTTGTTCCAGTGTTCCACGATCCATTCCTTTGCGTACAAAGAATGAGCCGTGACATCGAAAAGAAACATACGTTCGGTACCTTGTTGAGAAACACGGAAGAGATCAAGTACTCTTGCGCCGTGAAGCCGGTTGAAGCGTCCAAAATGAGAGCCCATAGATTCGACGACGACGAGACGTCGCTGATAAAGAGATTATCCGAAAGTCCTTTTTCGACGTACTGCGCTACCCGGGCGTCTGCAACATTGTACATGTATCTATAGACACGAAATTATCAACGAAAACAGGAAAAGGAGCTACAAAAAGCAATAGGAAATGCAACACAAGAGACAAAAAGAAAAGAAAAAGCCAATGGAATGAGGCAAAACACTGCTAGAGAATGAAAAAAGCTAATGTAAGTCAAGAAAATCATCAAAGAATGAAATCAAACTGACCGCTCCCAGAAAACAGGAGGAAAAGAAAAATGCTTCCAAGGAAACCATCAATGAGCTGAGATAAGCAAAGGAAGTTCATTACATTCCATGCCACTCCGAGAAAGCAAACAAATAAGCAAAACAAACAAACCAACAGACCTCTGCTTCCTCATAATGCTCGACTGCGTGTACACCAGAAACCATTCGCTCGCCCCGCGTCCTTTCTTGCTCGGCTTGTTCCTCTCCTCCCCCTCGCCCTCGCCGACTCGATTCCGCTTCTCGCCAACCTAGAAACGCAGAATCCCAGGATCAATGCCGTGCCCGGAACGATTCTCGCCAAAAATCCTCACGAAAAAGGCAAAAACTCACCGATTCAACCGCCAGATCGCCGCCAGCGCTCGCATGTCCCGCGAGATCGGGGCCGCCGAGCACAGCTTTGAAGCGCTCCACGAGCGCCAAGTAGGCGGCATCATCCGCCATCCCCTCCTCGCCCAAAAGCCAAAGCGAGAGAAAACCCTAAACCCTCGGAGTCCCAGCGAGAGGGAGGCAAGCACGGGCATTTAAAAAAAAGATTCCTTGTCTCGCTTTCACTCCACGAAGGGGTAAGAGTACCTCACTTCCTACCAAACAAAACACCTTTTCTTACTTTTACTGTGCCCTTTTTTTTTCCCCTTCTTTAAAAGAATGAATGGTTCTTTCCTGTACAAACTTTGATCGATCGTCGCTTTTGGCTCTCTCTCTTTTTTTTTTTTGCTGTTCTCCTCTTTTTTGCGTCGCCGCTGCAACAAACCAATTGCGATGCTGCCGCTGCCACTGCCACTGTTGTGCGCCGCTTCCATCAAATCAAATCAAATCAATCAATGTTCCCCTCCACCTAACTTACCATTCTCCAAAAAATCTCTCCAATCAAAGTGCGTGGGTTATTACCACCTCATCATCGCCGCCAGTGTCTTTTGCTCTCGTCTCCTCCACCGCTGCTCTTCCAAGTTCTCCATCAGCGATCATCAAACGCTGGGATTGAGATTGGGATCGCCACCGAATCCTCCTCCTCCTGTTCCTATCTAGAACCTCAACCCAAACGTTCGCTCTTATCCTCCACCACTGTTCTTCCAAGTTCCAACTTTGATGGCCCAAGCGATCCGCTCCCTGTTCCTGTCTAGGATCTCAACCCCAACGTCGTCACCTCCTCTTCGCTCTTCTCCTCCACCACCACCACTGTTCTTCCAAGTTCCACCTTTTATGATCCAAGCACCCCGGCTCTTCTTCAGTGATCATCAATCTCATCACCGCTGGGATTGAGATTGGGATTGCCACTCCTCCTGTTCCTCCTATCTAGAACCTCAACCCAAACGTCGTCACCTCCTCTCCACCGGACTCGTCCTGCAGCTCCTCGGCCTTCTTCTGCCGCTTCTCGCTACCCCGTCCTACTCTCGCTACACCCAAAGACTGACGAGACCCCCACGCCTCCCTCCCACTTGGATTCGTCGGCGGCGGTGGCGCCGGAGCTTTAAATCCATTCCTGTGACTAGCCTTTCCCTGCTTACCCCTACCAGTGTTGGTGGTGGTGACGTTGTTGTTGCCTTTGTTGCTATTTCTGTTGGTGGCGGCGGTGGCGTGGTTTCCAGCACTGTTCTTGGTGGTGGTGTTGTTGTTGGCCCGCTTCTCGGCTCGGTTTTTGTTGGGCCTCCTCGCCTTGGAGCCTGACTTTGCTCGCAACCTGTCCAGATGGTGGTCGCAAAGCAAGTACCCGACCTGTGCTAGCAGCGGGCAATGCCAGCCTTTGCCATCAGACCGGTTGCAGCGGTTCCCGAGACCTGTACTATCCTGCTGTACAGACTTCAGTCGTCGCTTCCGGGGCGGTTCCTGTTCACGCTGCTGCTGCTGCTGCTGCTGCTGATGCTGCTGGGGCTGCTTCTGCTGGAGTGCTGTTGCTGGTGCTGCTGCTTTACTATTCTCCTCGCTACCTGGTTTTCCCACTACTGACACTGCCAGACCACTCCTGTCACGGATTGGTTTCCTTCTCGTTTTGCCTGTCCGCGCCCGTCTAACTGCAAGAGCGGCCCAGTTCTGGAGCTCGTACACCTGTTCCTTTACCTTTTCCGCCCCTGGGCCTTTGTTGTTTGCTTTGTCTTCTATGCCGGTTATTGCACTGCACAGTACAAACCTTGATTCCTCCAGCTCCATGAAGTAAGGAGACGTGCGCACGATCTTCCCCACTTCCACCCTCGCCACCACGCTGCATTCCCCGAGCCCCGGAAGCTTTTCCTCGATGATCTTGGAGACGGCCTCCCGTGTTGTCAAGCCGTTCTTGCCAGCCTTCATGAATACCTGGTAGACTGAGGAGGCGAGTGTATCCTTCGGTTGGCTCGCCGGGTGGTCGGGAGGATCGTCAGGAGGAGGCAAAGTTTTGGAGACACCGAGTGGTGCTCTAAGCATGGACGAAGCAATATCTGTTGCTCAAAGAACACAAAGAAATAAAGTCCAATTAGTACAGTAGCTGTAAGGATAGCCACGTCCTTACCGAAAAAGCCATTCGTTTGCGGTGTCCTGGAAAGAGTCAAATAAGAACACGAGCTTTGCAGCAGTGGGCTGAGAACTACATACCTCCTCCGTGCCTGCAAGTGGTCATCTTTCTGCAAAGACAATGTTCGCTCCACCTGGAATGGCTGCAAATCCAAGTTGTTAACGACCACGGCTAATGTGCAACAAACGCGGCTTACAGTAACAGGAGCTCCAGCAGCATACAACTTTCTCCTCTTGGAGCAAATAGCACCCTGTAGATCCTTTGACTGCTTCATCCCTCGCCTGCGAAGGGTCAACGAGTCGGACGTACTATCGCTCCCGTTTCCGTCCGACTCTGTAGAGGACTGGCTCCGCAGGCTGAAGGCGCGCATCTTCTCCATGCAGCTGGTTGTCAAGCTCGCGCAACTTCTCCTCTTCTCGTCACTGCAATTCAACGGTGTCGCAGTCAGATACTCTTGCCGCAATGCCAGTTGAGTCCGGCACACGGGATTCGCCTTCTCTGACTCTGGACTCCCCCTCTCCTGCACACAGTAGCTCCCCAGCCGCAGGAGCTCCAGGTTCCTTCGTTGCAGTAAAGGTCCAGTTACCTCCTGCCCGGGAGAAAAGGTGTTTGTTTTCGGGCAGCTCCTCGGCCTCTGCTGCTTCCTCTTGCGCTGCTGCTTCCGCTGCTGCTGCTTCACCGTCGTCACACACCCTTGGGACGGCTCGAAGTCTTCCCGAGGCAATCCAAACGCGTAGACGTCGTAGTCCCCACAAGCTTTGGCCGGAGCAATGGCGTTACCATTATCTGCATTACTGATTCCCGGGCTTAAAGACTTGCCTTTCCCGTTCTCCTCCGGCGAAGAGCCTTCACTTGGACAAACTTGCGAGAGCCCTTCGGAAGAATTCGACAGCTTCATGCACTGGCCACTGCTGCTGCTGGGCTTGGCCTTCGAACCGTCGGGGTCAAAAGAATCACACTGCTCAAATTGTACCAAATCCATTGTACCCACTACAGCAACCTCTGCTTCACCACGTCTGTCATCCTCCACCTTGCAATCCCCTCCTGGAAATCCAACTTTGTCTTCCACAGCACAAAGCTTCTCCTCTGAGGTGGTGCCGCTGCCGCTGCCGCTGGCGGCATTGCAGTCGGCTACATTCCCAGCCGATGAGCGCAAAGGAGCGGTCGCTGTGACGCCGCTGCTCTTGGAATCTCCGGAAGAATTCCCATGGAGGGTCCTCACAAACTCCTCAATCTCGACTTTGGGCTCCGGCGAGAACCCCTTGGAGGCCCGGAGCTTGTCCAGCCAGTTGGTCGACCTCCTGGATCTGGACAAACTGCCAGGGATGGCCTCCGAGCACGACGACTTTGAGTCTCTCTCTTGCAGCAGAGTTGCAGGAAGAACAGTAACACTCAAGCTCTCCATCCGCTGCTGCTGCTGCTGCCTTCGAATGCGCATTCCCGGAGCATGAGCCACCCACAAGGACGACGACCAAGACACCGGCGCGGCGGGAGATCACTGCATACCACCAACACTGTATAGCTTTAGCTTTAATCGAGGAGATGGAAACCGAGAAACTCGTCAGCCAAGAAACAAGAGCCCCCTCACCATCACCATCGAAGACTGCAGATGGAGCTTCTTCTTCTGCAAATCACCGGGTAGCTGATCTGACCACACACACCTTTAGCCCCTGCTCTCACTGAAGGAAGATCAAGCCCAGCATCATGAGTGAGAGCGAGTACCATGAAAGCAAATGCCTGCCTGCCTGCCTGCCTGCCGTGTACGTCGCCCAGGACTCCTTCCAGGAACCCAATTCATAAACCAGGAGCAACTTGCGAGCTTTGCTCCTGGATCCACCGAGTCCACCCATTGGCGATCCTTTTTGGCGAGGAGATGCAGTCCAGAGAAGGAAGGCATGGGGAAGAACAGCGACTCGTGCCACAAGAGGACGGCATGTCATAAACTTTGAAAGTTCTAGCTAGATACCTCTAGGTGGATATTTCTTCCATGCAGATCGATTTCGATCTCTCCTACCAATATCACGAAAGCGAACGGAGACACTGCAGCGACGGGGGGAAGGAACGAGACAAGGAGCTGCACCAGAGTGTTCTATGAAGAGAAAAGGGCTTGCTTGGACCGAAGAAACCGAGGTGGATGGGAGGAAAAATCCAACGAGCAATTAGCTCGTAATTGCTACACCGCTGCCGACGAGAACCTAGATTGCGAGGAAAAGTGGAAATCTCCTGCTGAGAGAAGCAAACAAGAACACATTCCCGGCGGCGAGCAAGATTCCACCGAGCGGCGAGGATTTTACGCGGATCCCGATGAGACGAGCTTGGAATCCGAGCGGCCGCTCGTTGCCGTGGCGCTGCGCCGCCGCAAGCTAGGAGGAGGAGAAAAAGCCCTCGCTGCCGCCATAGCCGAGCTCTCCTCCCTCCTCCACAAAATTAGGGTTTGGTTTGGTTTGATTGATAGCTAGCTCGCGCTTGGTGGTGCCGCAAACGCACGCACGACAAAGGAGAGAGAGCACGCACAAACACAGCTGGATGATGGTCTCACACACGCAAGGAGGTCAGGGGTTCGATTCCCCGCTGCCACCCTGCCCCCTAGCAACGTCCCCATCATGTTACTCTTGTGTGTCCTTTCACACACGCGATTTTTTTTCTCACCTTTTTTAATGCAGTGGTATCTTCGCGCGTTTATTACTGTTACTATTAATAAAGTATAAACGTATGGCCACTTGGGCCCTATGGCGCGCAGCCATATCGCTTGGATGATCCAGCGCCGTCTTGTCGAGGGGGAGCGTTGCAGTCACAGGTTTAGGGTTGAGCTCCTCGAGCAATGCCAGCGCCACGGGGCGCTGGCGGAGGGGCGGCGGGCGCATTGGATCATGGCGCAGGGCGGCGCGCTCGATCTCGTCCTCGTCAATCACCTCATCGCGATGTATGGCGGCTGCGGCAGCATTTCCAGCGCGCGCCAGGTCTTCGAGGATATGCAGGTGAGGAATCTCTTCTCCTGGACGGCGATCGTCGCGGCGTATGCCCAGCGGGGGCATCACGGCACCGCACTGCAGCTCCTGAGGCGAATGCTGGGCGAGAATGTGAGGCCCGACGGCGTAACCTTTGTGGTTCTCCTTGGGTCTTGCGGCGGCCCCGAGGCTCTTGGCACGGGAAAGATCATCGGGGAATGCATCGTCCGAGAAGGATTCTTGGAGCGGGATGTTGTTGTGGGAAACGCGCTGCTCTGCATGTATGAGCGGTGTGGTGATACCGGCCAGGCAGTGAGGATGTTTCATGCGTTGCCGCTCAAGAACACGGTCAGCTGGACGTCGATCATTAGAGCAGTGGCAAAGAACGATGGAGCCAGAGCGCTGGAGCTCTTCCACGCAATGCTGGTAGAAGGTATCAAAGTTGACAAGGTTACATTCACCACTGTTCTAACGGCGTGTAGTGATCTTGGCAGCTCGAGAACATCGTGGGGATTGAAGCACGTCACCTGGATTCATGGCTTGATCGTAGAAGCGGGCCTGATAATGGACGAGATCGTCGGTGCCACACTCACCAACTTGTATGGCCGTTGTGGCGAGCTTGAGGTGGCTCGTAAGTTATTGCTAGAGTTTTTAAACCACCACTCGACTAATGCTTTTCACTGGACAGGAGCTATCGAGGCGTTTTCGCAGCGAGGTAGAAATAGAGAAGCAGCGGCTCTTTTCTGGAGAATGCAGCTGGAAGGTGTCAAGTGCGACGAGATATCGCTCGTTGCCTTCATTAACGCATGCTGGGATTTAAAGTCGTTGAAGCTGGCACACGAGCTCTTGAAAGAGGCTGGTATGGAGTTTGTCAATACTAAATCGGCCAACGTTCTTATAGTTCTGTATTCCAGATGCAACTGCTTGCAAGAGGCCAGGAGGATTTTCGACAGCATGGTGATCCGGGATATCGTCTCCTGGAACAGCATCATCTCGGCGTATGTTCTACGCGACGAAACGAAAGAGGCGGTGGAGCTCTTTAGACAGATGGATTTGGCACCGAACGCAGTCACGTTTTCGGTTGTCTTGGATGCCTGTGGTGTGCTGGGGGACTACAAAACGGGCCGGGAGATTCACGAACAGATCATCAACACAGGCGTTAAGATTGAAGACGAGCCGGAGATTGGTACCTCACTAGTTAACTTTTATGGACAATGCGGGGAGCTTGGCCAAGCCACACAGGTCTTTAGAGCTCTGAGCTCTCGTCGGGAACCGCTTTTGTGGAAGACACTTGCTGGACAGTGCGCTCAGAATGGCCATGTCGACAAGTCACTGAAGCTATTCTGCGAAATGCAACTGGAAGGTGTCAGGCCGAGCAAAGCTGCTGTTATCATTGCCATCGACTCATCCCGAAGTCCGAGCCAGGGCAGGAAAATTCATGTGCTGGTTGCAGAGAGGAAACTCGATCATTACGACGTTGGTGTTGGGAATTCACTCATCAACATGTACGCCAAGTTTGGGCACTTGGATGAAGCTGCTCTGGTGTTTCGGCTCATGGAAAAACAAAACGTGGTCTCGTGGAACTCGCTACTGGGATGTTTTGCTCAGGCCAGTGGTGGAGATTCGTGCTTCGCGCTGTTCCGGCTCATGCAGCTCCAAGGCCAGGTACCAAACTCGGTCACTTTCATTAACGTGCTAAGCTCTTGCAGCCACAGGGGGCTTCTCCAACAGGCTCAAGCTCTCTTCTCGTCCATGGAACAAGACTTTGGAGTTTCTCCGACTGTCCAGCACTTCGGATGCGTGGTTGATCTCCTGGGACGTAAAGGCCGGCTCGACGAAGCCGAAGAGCTGGCGAGCGAGATGCCGGTGGCGCCGAGTGTGGTGCTGTGGACGGCGTTCCTGGGGGCGTGCACGAATCACGAAGATGTGAAGCGTGCCGAGCGAGCTGCCGATAAAGTTTTGACGATGGACGATGAGTGTCACTCGGGCTCCGCTCTAGCAATGCTCTCCAACGTCCGGTCACGCAGTTTTAACGTCAAGTAAAAGCTTGTTTCAGTAACTCCAGGTATGTTTCAAAAACTTTCGAAAGCTTTATCTCATTCTTTTCTTTTTTTTTCCTTCCTGTGCTGATCAGACTATATTCGAGCAATGGAGATAATGCAGAACGGTATCAAGCTATCATCATTGGTGGAATCGAAGAGGAGATAAAGAGGTTGCTTGGCGAGAAAGAAGCAAGGAGAGAAATGGGAAACGATGCTTCCTTCAGTCGTCGGGGCTCTACTTCCTCGTCTCCAAAGAGGGGAGATGTCAAGAAGGCAATTCGGAAAGACGTCGCCCACGCCGTGGCTTCCCTTCTCAAGGGATCCTGCACTTCATCACCAAGGTAAAAAGGCAGACATATTTCTCTGCTAACTCTTTTTATCTGATTTCGAGCTCCAGTTTAGGTACCGATGACAGTCAGACTTGATACCCAACTAACTATCAACTATCAAGGCTTTGTATAACTTGTTTGATGTCCCGCTTGATCTTGTTATAGATCTTTCAGTTTAACTTCCGGTTTGGTTCTTTCTCTCTGACTTCGAATGATGGTTCCAGATCTTCCAGTTATCTATCAAAGAATGGCGGTCACAGGTATGATCTCTCCAAAACTTTTGTCGGTTCTAAAAACTTTCCCGCTTGCTACTTTGCAGAAGCGAAGCCCAGTGATGGCTCTCGCAGCGCGTTCGCTACGAGAACATACGCAGTGGGCTCTTTCACTCGCTCCAGGATCCTCTCGGCCCGCTTGACGTCGCCGTGCATCTTACACGCTGCCAGCAGCGTGATCCACGCCACCTCGTCCGCCAGAAACGGCATCGTCTCGACGAGCTCCTCGGCGTCTCCCAGATGCTTGGAGCGGCCGAGAACATTGATCATGCAGTGGAAGTGGACGAGCGTGGGTGGCACGAAGAAGCCGTCCTGCATGGCCGTAAAGCACTCGACGCCCTCGCGGAGCCTCCCGGCATGGCCGAAAGCCGCGAGAAGACCCACGAAGGTGATGTCGCTGGGCTGGAAGCCGTGAAGAACCATCTGCCGGAAGAGATCCAGCGCCGCGGCGTAGGCGCCAGTGTTTGCGTAGGCGAGGATCATCGCGCTCCAAGCGACGAAGTCCTGCGAGGCCATCCCGGCGAAGATCTCCCGCGCGAGCGCCAGATGCCCCCTCTGGGCATACGCCACTATCAGGATCGTCCACGACACGGCGTTTGGATTGCCCATCTTGTGGAGGAGCTCCCGGAGCTTCGCGAGATCGCCATGAACAGCGCAGGCTTGCAAGACGGTGTTCCAGGAGAATGCGTCGGGCGAGGGGATGGACGCGAAGACCTCTAGCGCCTCCGGCAAATGCCCGGCCTCGGCGTACGCCTGGATCATCGCTGTGTCGGACTTGGTGTCGTGCTCGGGCATTGCCGCGAAGAGATCCCGCGCGGCGTCGATCCGTCCCGCCAGCGCTAGTGACTGGATCATCCCCGTCCACCCGGCGAGGTTGTGGCACGGCGATCGCGCGAAGACCTCCATCGCCGAGCTCGCGTCCAGCGCGCTGGATTGGAGCAGCGCCGCCCAGGAGATCGCGCTGCGCTGCGGCATGGAATCGAAGAGCTCCTTCGCGCGCGAGTGCTCGCCGCCCTGGGCCAGCGTGAGGAGCAAGCTCGTCGTGGCGGGAACGCTCCACTGGGGCATTCTGCCGTACACGAGCTCGGCTGTACGGGGCGGGCATTTGTGGCCAGTGGCCACCAGCAGCGAGGTCCAAGAGGAGGCGTTCCTTTGCGGCATTGCGTGGAATATCCCCCGGACCTCGTCAAGATGCCGCGCGTGGGCATATGCCGCTAGCATGCAGTTCCAGCCCACGAGATTCCTCGCAGGCATGAGATCGAATCCCGACCGCACCTTCTCGACGGCGCTGGCGTTGTCCACGTGTCCCTGGAGCAGCGCGTTCCACGCCACCACCCCCTTGTGCTCCATGGTGTGGAAGGTAGATTCCGCCTCGCACATTTGCCCGTTCTCGGCATATCCCGAGATCGTGGCCGTCCACGCGAAGGGGCTCTTCTGCGGCATCGCCTGGAACATTCCGAGCGCGCGGGCCAGGTGGCCATTTCGGGAATATGCCTGTGCTATGGCCGTCCAGGACACCACGTCTTGCTCGGGCATCAGGTCGAATGCTCGCCGGGCTTGGTCTACAAAGCCCTTCTCGCCGTGGGCAACGATTAGGGCGTTCCAGGAGATCACATCGCGCTCGGGCATCTCCCGGAAGAGGTCTAGCGCTCGATCAAGATGCCCTAATTGGGCATGGCCCGCGAGGAGCGTGTTCCAGGTGTAGATGTTGCGAAAAGGCACGCGATTAAAGAAAATCTGTGTCGATTCGATGTCGCCGGCGTCGGCAAAGACCTGGATGATCGTTGTCCAGGTCACAATGTCGCGACCAGCCATGGAATTGAAGAAACTCCAGCATTCCTCCAGATGCCCTAGCTGGGCATAGCTGGTGATCAAGAGGTTCCACGTCACGGCCGTCTTCGCGGGCATGGTTTCGAATAGATGCCGCGCATCTACCAGATTCCCATCTAGGGCATACGCTTTGATCAGGGCATTCCAGGGCACCGCGTTCCTCATCGGCATTCGATCGAAAATCGCTAGCGCCTCGCGCATCTCTCCGATGATTGCATGGCCATTCAAGATCGCGCTCCACGACACGATATTTCGCTGCGGCATTCGATCGAATGCGTCGTGCGCCTCGCGGAGATGCCCGTGGCTCGCCAGCGCCGCCAGGAACGTGTTCCAGGAGTAAGAATCCGGGTCGCGCAGGGACAGGAATGTGGATCGGGCGTCGTCGACGCTGCCGCACTTGGAATACATGTCGATCAGGGCCGTGAAGACGCTCTGGCCGCAGATTCCCTCGCGGAGGATGCGCTCGTGGAGCTGCCGGCATCGAGAGAGGTCTCTGGAGCGAGCGCAGGATTTTATGAGCTCGATGAGCTCGCAGGAAGAGGGAAATCCCATTCTCCATGCGAAAAACAGGTAGAGACGATCGCATTAATATGGTTCTTGGAAGAACAGCAGATCTCGGGTTCGATTCCTTCTAGCGCCTGGAGAGGAAGTATCTTTTAAGAGACAGGATAGAGTTCTTTCTTTTCCGCTAGCGATGGTCAAGAAGAGGCGCTACATGAGCGAAGGCGGCGCATATGGAAGATTTTCGTCCCAGATTTTGGATTCCAAGAAGCTAGTTCTTGGATCTTTGGGAGAGAATTCGCCTCCCTCGGCGGCAGCCGATCTCATTGGTTAGATTTTCTGGAAATTGGAGCTGTGGTCAAGAGATACATTTGTGGAGATCTCCCTGGTACGTACCTTGCATTTGCATCGATCGAGAACTGCTAGATAGATCACTTGCTTCTTTTTCATGGTTTTCTTGCGTTCTATAGGGTGAATTTTCTTGGAATTCGAGTAGTACTTTCGGTTTTCTATGCTGATTCTAATCACTCTCTCCATTTGTGCGTGAAGGGTCCCTCCCCCCAGGCTAGCGTGGTCCCCGCGCGGCGCTCTGATCGAAAGGACGCTCGAATTTTTCTCTCTACCATCTAGACAAATGCTGTCGGTGAGGCTATTGGAATTCAACGCTGGAAGGTGGGCAATTGCTGCGAGTGATTGCTTTAGCTCGCTCTTTTGCTCTGTTTTCTAGCTTGTCTCATCGGTTCCTTTGACTTTTTGCTGCAGCGGAGTTTTCCGGTATTTGGCTACTAAACAGGGAAATCCATAGCAAGAAAACACTCGCAAATGGGCTGTGCGAATTCTAAGGAAGTAGCGACGGCTAGATCGCCCAAGAGGCTAGGACACTCTCGGTCTTGGAAGAAGCGCCTGCTCATTCCAATTGTGGAGGTCTTCCTCCATAGCAGGAACCACAGAGCCAAGCACGCTCCTGAGCCGCTGCCAATCGCAGAGAAAGTCAGAGCTCGCCAGGAGGAGAAAAAAGATGGTTTTGAGGCGATGGAGGCAGTCGAGGTGATTGACGTGGTGGCGCTCATGGAGGGGCTGGAAGAGCAAGACGAGAAAGCAGCGTGTGTCACAATGCCGGAGGCGAGGAGTGACGGGCAGGCAACGCCAGAGTCGTGGACTGACCAGGACGAGATCTCCTCTCTCTGCGAGGCATCATCGCCGGAGTCTAGCCGGAATCACTGTGGAAGTCCGAAGAGCCCCCGGAGTCCACTGGTGTTTGGAGGACCGCATTCGCATTCACAGCGCAGTCTCATGAAGGGATTGACAAGGTGTGGGGACAACACGCCAGACATCGTGGTGGCCAGGAATTTTTCCTTCAACCTCCGGTCGTGCGTTGATCAGGCCCCCACGCCGAAAGTCATCCTCGACTCCACCTCTCCACTTTTGAGCAACGACGGATCTCGTGACTTCAAGCACAGGTTAGCCATCCAATGCGTGACTTCTTCTTCCACCAGAGACAACGCCGCAAACGATGACAGTGATCTTCTCTCCACATTCGAGTCCATGATGGAGCAAATTCGCAACGACCACTGGATCTCGGAGGTCTCGAGCTCGACGATCGAAGAACCTCCCAGGGACAGGCTCACGCACCAGCTCAAACCACAGGAATGCTGCACCACCACAGCGATTCATGGCATTGCATTCGAGAGCAAAGACGTCTCCTCGGAGCCGGAGTTGGGCGATGGCTACAGTCGAGTTCCAGCGCTGTTCGTCGATGGAAGGTACGTCCCCACCCCCACGATCTCGAAACTATATAAGTTTCGATCCATCACAGTCAGGGAATTAATCCACCGCCGTCCTCGTTTGTTCCCTTTCTCAGGTACATTGGTGGCGTGGAGCGGCTAAACGAATTGAAAAGCAAGTGCCAACTTCGCAAGCTCTTGCATGATCCAAGCGGCGGAGATTTGTGGAGAGACACCGCCATGGCTTGCAAGGGGTGTGGAGGAGCGAGCTTGGTGCCATGCCTGGATTGCAATGGGAGCCGCCGGTTTATAGCGGACAATGGGCTGCCGGAGGGCTGTACGGAGTGTACGGTGAATGGAATGGTACGGTGCCCGCTGTGTACGTAGCTGGCGATCGGAAAAGGTGGTGGACTGGTATAAAAGAGCCCCAAAGAGGTGAAAGGACAAACCCTATCACACCGACTATAGTGGGCGATGTCTGAAATCTGTTGCTTGTTGGGTGGCGCGTGGTTTGCGGGTTGGAGCTGCTGGTTGTGCATTAGAGATGGAGATTGCAGCTTTGGTGACGCGGGGTATGGCACTGGAGCTTCCACCAGGGATGGCGAGGCCGAGAAGGAATTTGAGAATGGCATGGAGTCGGTGGTACTTCCCCTGGAGCTCTACAGCGTGAGGGAGCGAGGGAGAGAGGAGTGCCCGATTTGCCTTGGGGAGTTTGGCGACGGGCAAGAGGTGGCTGTGTTGCCCAAGTGCAAGCACTTCTACCATCGCGACTGTCTCTCGTCGTGGCTCTTCAGGCAACCCACTTGCCCGCTTTGCCGCTGTAGCGTCCGACACGGGCCAACCGAACTTAAAAGGCTCTAAAATTGTTTAGGAGATCTCTTGGAATAGAAGAAATGTGAGTTGCTCTTCATTAAACAGCTATGCGTCCTACCGAGAAAGATTGTTATACCAAAACAAAAACAATACCATCGTTTAGGTTTACTACTTAGTCGCTGTCCACCACAGTAGGTGAGCGATGTTGATAACAGTAGCGCTGTCCACGGATGTGGTGGCCTCGTCCAGTACCAAAACAGGGGCTTGTTTTCGCATAGGCAGAACAATTGACTCTGTCCCATGCTCCAGTTCTCACCATTTTCAGACATAAGGAAGAAAACTTTTACACATTTATTGCTTGTCCAGCTTTTCTTCCTTGGCACGCACGAGGTCTCCGAGTCATTTATCCAAGGGTGCACTTAGCACTTACAAGAATGACTAGTTTTAACTGATCTAGCAGATGATGCCGTCGAACAGCGCTGGATCCTGTGGAATGATGCTGAGCTTGGATCGGAGATCGTCCACACGGTCAATCACGCTCTTTCCACTGGCTGGCTCGGAATATGGCCTGAATGCTATATCACATAGAAACGTCTTTGTTGTTAAATTTCCAAAGCCATTATAAAGTTTTAGAAATTCCTACCTTAAGCTCCCAGCTCAGCACAGGTCAGCTTTCCGGCCGATTAGAAGCAAACAGAAACCAAAGACAACGTTGGGGGTGGAGTTCTAGCCTCATAGAAGCCCACTCCATGGCTGCAGCCGAGTAGAGATAGACTCGAGCAGACGTGTTGATCCTGTGCTTGAAACGCTCTTCCTCTCGTACTGTCGGAGCTCCTGCAATAGATTCCGCAAAGTGGTCAATCCTTCTGGATGCCTTAAAGCCTGGAAAGCTCCCTGCCTGACGATATGTAATATCTCTGCAAATAAATACAACCTCATTAGGACAGAGGTGTTGATTGAAAACGAGATTTACCCGTAGCAAGATACAGAAAACAGACACAGGAGCAAAAACGATTAAGACTCCAAACTGCTTGAGACATAACTCCCACAATGTAGAAAAGCTATACTCCTGAGAACGCAAGGCCCCCAAGCCTGTAAGGCACATTTAAGTCGAGAGCACTTTGGTCTGTAGAAGCCTGAGAAGTAAAAGCACCGCACAAGCTGGTTTAAAAACTTCAAAACGTAACCCGGCTGAGAATTCTACCAGTAGGAGTCGAATAAAAAAACCACATCCGCAAATGAAAAATGCAGTGCAATATGTCAAAGAAGACCTTCTGAGATGTTGCTGATGTAACACCCTGAGAAGCACGAACAGCGATGCTCCAAACGGAATTCACTGGAATTCACCAGACTCACAGCGATGCTCCAAGCGAAAAATCCTCCGTATCCGATGATCAACCGAATAGGATCAAACTGTGGAGATACAGCCGTCGCTGAGCCATTCACCAGTCTGACGCAATTTGAAAGATTTGAAACAGCAGCATACTCACCAATATACGCCCTTGTAAACTGCCGTGCAGTAGTTCCAGTAAACTTGCAAACCAAAACTACATTTCTCACGTTCTTCTTTTTGTACCAGTTCTTCCTTTGGTGGCTGGTTCAACTTCTGTACTTCTTTTTTTCTTCATTATTGCACCATAGCCTTGTTGTGTGCTCCTCCTTGTAGAGATTGGCACTCAAGAACAAGAGGTTTAGCCTCTTCAACCTTCACTGAGTCAGCTTTCGCTAGTGAGTTTTAGCTCGTCAACGTAAATAAAGCATACCAAAATGAGGTCACTTGATGCGTCACTAAAATGTCAGTCTTTGCATTAAGAATGAATTTGAAGAACACACTCCTGCGTATATGAGTGAGATCACACAGCTAAACAGACATGCTCACCCTGAATATTTGAGTACCAGTTTCCACGTCCACAGCATCAAAAGGATCGTGAAGTAGGTAGATATCACCATCCTGATACAGTGCACGAACAAGTTGCATCCTTTGCTTCTGGCCGCCACTCAAGTTGACGCCCCTCTCACCTATTTCTGTCTGATCTCCGAATGGAAGAATTTCCAGATCTCTTTTGAGTTGACACATCTCCAGCACACGATAGTATTTACTTCTGTTCATAGGCGAGCCAAAACAAACACTATTCTCGATCATTGTACCCAACAGTCTGGCCCACGTACGATGTTCTTCCAGTTACCTGGACCTGTAAAAGCAGATGTAAGGAAAGAAAGAGAGAATGGTAAAATGCGTACCATGCCAGAACAAGAGCAAGCTCGATTTACCGGAACCAACCATTCCGCAAACCGAAACTGTCGTCCCTTCTAGACATCCACTCACTGATGTCTGCTGCTTCCACCAGAATTACTGTAGGATCTTGGTCATTTGTCCGAGAAACAGCATCCGCCTGAAGCTCTGGCTCGTGAAGAAACTTACTCAGCCGATTCAGCGAAACTCTTGTTCGAGACAGAGTTGAAATACAGTCAGGTAGAGCTGTGAGCGCCTCCTGTAAAACTCTAAAGGTGGCCAGCGCTGAAAGAACTTTCCCAGTGATCAGAGGTATTTTTACACAAGTACCAAAAGTGACCACTGGGATTTGTCCAGAAGAGGAAAATTATAGCTGCCTGCGTCAAGAACGGTTTCTTCAACCAGCCATCTCAAGGCTTCCAGTTTCTGCAGGTAGGCCTTCTCCCAAGCTTGCACCTTGAGAATCCTCATGCTCTTTAAGCACTCCGTTGTAGGTCGCAATCGGGCGTCCTTGGCCTCCATGATCTTGTCCTTGTACTTGTCTCGCAAGGAGGTAAACGGAGTGTTGATAGCCACCGAAGCCAGCGTCGCAACCACGTTAGCTATCGCAGCAACCCCGACTTTCTGGTATAGAATAAGAAGTGCCAACGCCACCTGAAGCAGTAAAATCCAGATATCGTGCATATACAAGAAGTCGAGAACCCTCTGGATATCCACTGCCATATGGTTGACAATCTCTCCGCTGGTGTATTTCTCCTGCGACAAGTTAGAAAGTCGCAAGCCTTTCCTATATACGTAATTTGTGAGCGTCGCGCGGGCCTTTATCGCTTACTAGTCGGCCGGGACTTTGTAGACAAGAAGAAACTCAACGAATCTCGTGACTTCAAGCACAGGTTGGCCATCCAATGCGTGACTACTTCTTCCACGAGAGACAACGCCGCAAACGATGACTGTGATCTCCTCTCCACTTTCGTGTCCATGATGGAGCAAACCCGCAACGACCACTGGATCTCGGAGGTCTCGAGCTCGACGATGAAAGAACCTCCCAGGAACAGGCTCACGCTCTCGTTCAAACCACACGACGAGGAATGCAGCACCACCACAGCGATCCACGGCATTGCGTTCGAGAGCAAAGGAGTGCTACAGTCGACTTCCAGCGCTGTTCATCGATCGAAGGTACCCCACGATCTCGAAACTATATAAGTTTCGATCCATCACAGTCAGGGAATTAATCCATCGCCGTCCTCGTTTGTTCTCTTCCTCAGGTACATTCGTGGCGTGGAGCGGCTAAACGAAAAAACAAGGGCCAGCTTCGCAAGCTCTTGCATGATAAGCAGTGGAGATTTGCGGACAGACACCGCCATGGCTTGCAAGGGGTGTGGAGGAGCGAGCTTGGTGCCATGCCTGGATTGCAATGGGAACGACAATGGGCTGTACGGAGTGTACGGTGAATGGCAAACGGTGCCCGCTGTGCACTTAGCTGGCGATCGGAAAAGGTGGTGGACTGGTATAAAAGAGCCCCAAAGAACTGAAAGGAAAAACCTATCACACCGACTATAGTGGGCGATGTCTGAAATCTGTTGCTTGTTGGGTGGCGCGTGGTTTGCGGGTTGGAGCTGCTGGTTGTGCATTAAAGATGGACATTGCAGCTTTGGTGACGCGGGGTATGGCACTGGAGCTTCCACCAGGGATGGCGAGGCCGAGAAGAAACTTGAGAATGGCATGGATTCGGTGGTACTTCCCCTGGAGCTCTATAGCGTGAGGGAGCGAGGGAGAGAGGAGTGCCCCATTTGCCTTGGGGAGTTTGGCGACGGGCAAGAGGTGTGTGTGTTGCCCAAGTGGAAGCACTTTTACCATCGCGACTGTATCTCGTTGTGGCTCTTCAAGCAACACACTTGCCCGCTTTGCCGCTGTAGCCTCCGACACGAGCCAACCGAACTAAAAAGGCTCTAAAATTGTAAAGACTTGAGTTGATAATCCAGATCTCTTGGAATAGAAGAAATGTGAGCTGCTCTTCATTAAAAGCTTGCCCGGCTCGTCGTATGCAAATGTCACCAAAACAAAACAATACCATCGTTTAGGACTTAGTCGCTGTCCACCACAGTAGGCGAGCGATGGTGATAACAGTGCATCCCGGGAAATCACTCCATTGGTGGCACTGTCCACGGATGTGGTGGCCTCGTCCAGTATCAAAACACGGGCTTGTTTTAGCATAACTCGTCCAAGGCAAAACAATTGTCTCTGTCCCATGCTCCAGTCCTCACCTTTTACACATACACGCACGAGGTTTCCGAGTCATTTATCCAAGGGTTTTTAAGAAACTTAGAAAGGATGCTTTCGAACAGCGTTGGATCCTGTGGAATGATGCTGAGCCTGGATCGGAGATCATCTTCGTTATGTCCATGCCGTCGATCACGATCTTTCCACCGGCTGGCTCAGAATATGGCCTGGATGAACATGGATTTTTCACTGCCAGTCCGGCCCACGACTCCAATCCTCTCGACTCCGGGAAATACACAGTTATTGTTGAAACAAGCGGTGAGTTGGAGTTGTAGCGGACCTATGTCACGTAGAAATGTTGTTCAAGTTCCAAAGCCATTATAGAAGTTTTAGAAATTCCTACCTTAAGCTCCACTAGCTCAACGTTTCATGTGGCAGGCCAGCTTTCCGGAAGCTTAGACTCTTCAATCTCCCATGGTGCCTCGCTGGGAATGCGAGGGGAGGGAGATAACCTTATCGAAGCAAACAGAAACCAAAGACAACGTTGGTGAGGAGTTCTAGCCTCATAGAGGCCCACTCCATGGCTGCAGCCGAGTAGAGATAGACTCGAGCAGACGTGTCGATCCTGTGCATGAAACGCTCTTCCTGGCAAAAGCCTCGTACTGTCGGAGCTCCTGCAATAGATTCCGCAAAGTGGTGAATCCTTCTGCCTGCCTGACGGTATATAACACCTTTGCAAATAGATTCAACTCTAATTAGAACAGAGGTATTGATTGAAAAAGAGATGTACCTGTAGCAAGATACAGAAAACAAACACAGGAGCAAAAACGATTAAAACTCCAAACTGCTTGAGACATAACTCCCACAATGTATAAAAGCTGTACTCCTGAGAACGCAAGGCCCCCAAGCCTGTAAGGCACATTTAAGTCGAGAGCACTTTGGTCTGTAGAAGCCTGAGATTAAAAACTTCAAACGTAAGCGGATGTACCCGGCTGAGAATTCTACCAGTTGGAGTCGAATAAAAAAACCACATCAATTGGCAAATGAGTGGAGTATGTCAAAGAAGAACTTCTGAGATGTCGCGAGGCTGATGACATGATGTAGCACCCTGAGAAGCACGAACAGCGATGCTCCAAATAGAATTCACCAAATGAATTCCTACTGGTGTTCACAGCGATGCTCCAAGCGAAAAATCCTCTGTATCCGATGATCAACCGAATAGGATCAAACAGCCGTCGCTGAGCCATCCACCAGTCTAACGCAAGATTTGAAACAGTAGCATACTCACCAACATACGCCCTTGTAAACTGCCGTGCAGTAGTATCCATAAAGTTGCAAACCAAACTACCTTTCTCGCGTTCTTCTTTTTGTACCAGTTGTTCTGCCTTGGGCTCGTTCGACTTCTGCACTTCTGTTTTTTACTTCATTATTTGGATACCTCCATAGCCTTGTTGTGTGCTCCAACAAGCACTCTTTGGGAAATTTATGTAGAGATTGGCACTCAAGAACAAGAGGTTTAGCTCGCTTGGAAAAGCTGAGAGTAAGGTCCAGATCGCCCATCTTTTACCTACATTGAGCTCGTCAACGTGGACTTTATTTTATATTATTATCAATAATGAATTAAGAACACATTCTGTGTATGATTTATGAGTGAGATCACAGAGCCAAACAGAGACATACCAGTTTCCACGTCCATGGCACCGAAAGTATCATCAAGTAGGCAGGTATCACCATCCTGATACAGTGCACGAGCAAGTTGTATCCTTTGCTTCTGGCCGCCCGGCCATGGCCTCCATTTTCTTTTTCTGTCTTTCTTTCACGGCTATCTAACCCCACTTAAATTGACGCCCCTCTCGCCTATTTCTATCTGATTTCCGAATGGAAGAACTTCCAGATCTCTTTTGAGTTGACACATCTCCAGCACGCGATCGTATTTACTTCTGTCCATAGGCGAGCCAAAACAAACATTATTCTCGATCGTTCCACTTTGTACCCAAGCAGTCTGGCCCACGTACGATGTTCTTCCAGTTACCTGGACCTGCAAAAGCAGATGGAAGGAGAATGGTAGAATACAAAAATGCGTACCATAGTTTTGGGATTTCTCCCAGAAGGCACGAGAGCAAGCTCAATTTTCCGCAAACCGCAACTGTCGTCCCTTTTTTGACATCCAGATTAACTCTAGCTCAGGACATCTGACGTCTGCTGCTTCCACCAGAATTACTGTAGGATCTTGGTCATTTGTCCGAGAAACAGCCTGAAGCTCTGGCTCGTGAAGAAACTTACTCAGCCGATCCAGCGAAACTCTTGTTTGAGACAGAGTTGAAATACAGTCTGCTAGCCTCCTGTAAAATTCTAAAGGTGGCCAGCGCTGAAAGAACTTTCCCAGTGGTCAGAGGTATCTTCAGCACCACACAAGTACCAAAAGTGACCACTCCAGTGATCATCTGTCCAGAAGCGGAAAGAAACGATTTCTTCAGCCAGCCATACTCCACACCTCTCAAGGCTTCCAGTTTCTGCAGGTAAGTGAGAATCCTCATGCTCTTTAAGCATTCCGTCGTTGCTCGCATTCGGGCGTCCTTGGCCTCCATGATCTTGCCCTGGTACTTGTCTTGCAGGAGCTAAACGGAGTGTTTATAGCCGCCGAAATCAGCGTAGCAACCACAGTAGCAATCGCAGCAGCCCCGACTTGCTGGTATAGAATAAGAAGTCACCTGAAGCGGGTAAATACGATTTGTGCGTAAACTAATTGGACGCGACAAGATCATCCAAGGCTAGCACAGAACGAGAAGAAAATGTCTCAGCGTCACGAGGCTGGATTGCCTCCTCTCTTGCGCGATGCTACCAACAACAAGCCAGGCAGGAGAACTCCTCGGCAAGACGTGATCCATGAAGAAATGCGACACAGAGAAGCAGCGAAAGGGGGAATCTTGATGGTCTTGAGCTTTCTAGTCCGCCGGGACTTTGTAGACAAGAAGAAACTCACAAGAAAAAATTCAGACTCAACTCCTTCAGATTAAATATCACGTTCGTTCCTGCCTCGTGAAGTCTACAGAGTTTTACATTCTGGCAGATTTTATACCAACGCTGTCGCAAACAAAAACCCCCTGAAGTCAGCCACAAAGTAGCTAAGGTGGCCATTCTAGTCGTCCAAATTATTGCGAGCTGCGTCAAGAACGATTTCTTCAGCTAACCACTCCAACCGCTGGCGATCGGAAAAGGTGGCGGACTGGTATAAAAGAGCCCCAAAGAGGTGAAAGGAAAAACCCTATCACACCGACTATAGTGGGCGATGTCTGAAATCTGTTGCTTGTTGGGTGGCGCGTGGTTTGCGGGTTGGAGCTGCTGGTTGTGCATCAAAGATGGAGATTGCAGCTTTGGTGACGCGGGGTATGGCACTGGAGCTTCCACCAGGGATGGCGAGGCCGAGAAGAAACTTGAGAATGGCATGGATTCGGTGGTACTTCCCCTGGAGCTCTACAGCGTGAGGGAGCGAGGGAGAGAGGAGTGCCCGATTTGCCTTGGGGAGTTTGGCGACGGGCAAGAGGTGACTGTATTGCCCAAGTGCAAGCACTTCTACCATCGCGACTGTCTCTCGTTGTGGCTCTTCAGGCAACCCACTTGCCCGCTCCGACACGGGCCAACCGAACTTAAAAGGCTCTAAAATTGTTTAGAAGATCTCTTGGAATAGAAGAAATGTGAGTTGCTCTTCATTAAACAGCTATGCGTCCTACCGAGAAAGATTGTTATGCAAATGTCACCAAAACAAAAACAATACCATCGTTTAGGTTTACTACTTAGTCGCTGTCCACCACAGTAGGTGAGCAATGTTGATAACAGTAGCACTGTCCACGGATGTGGTGGCCTCGTCCAGTACCAAAACAGGGGCTTGTTTTCGCATAGGCAAAACAATTGTCTCTGTCCCATGCTCCAGTTCTCACCATTTTCAAAACATAAGGAAGAAAACTTTTACACATTTATTGCCTGTCCAGCTTTTCTTCCTTGGCACGCACGAGGTCTCCGAGTCATTTATCCAAGGGTGCACTTAGCACCAACAAGAATAACTAGTTTTAACTGATCTAGCGGATGATGCCTTTGAACAGCGCTGGATCCTATGGAATGATGCTGAGTTTGGATCGGAGATCATCTTCATTATGTCTATGCCGTCAATCACGCTCTTTCCACTGGCTGGCTCGGAATATGGCCTGAATGCTATATCACATAGAAACGTTTTTGTTGTTAAATTTCCAAAGCCATTATAGAAGTTTTAGAAATTCCTACCTTAAGCTCCCAGCTCAGCGCTTCCTGTGGCAGGTCAGCTTTCCAGAAGCTTAGACTCTTCAATCGCATTGCTGGGAATGCGAGAATACTGCTGCCGGGAGAGAGATAACCGATTAGAATCAAACAGAAACCAAAGACAACGTTGGTGGTGGAGTTCTAGTCATAGAAGCCCACTCCATGACTGCAGCCGAGTAGAGATAGGCTCGAGCAGACGTATTGATCCTGTGCTTGAAACGCTCTTCCTGGCAAAAGCCTCGTACTGTCGGAGCTCCTGCAATAGATTCCGCAAAGTGGTGAATCCTTCTGGATGCCTTAAAGCCTGGAAAGCTCCCTGCCTGACGATATGTAATACCTCTGCAAATAAATGCAACCTCATTAGGACAGAGGTGTTGATTGAAAACGATGAGTCCGGTGAAAGAAGCGGAATGGTTGGTTCCGGTATTATTATTACATTATTCTCGATCATTCCACTTTGTACCCAACAGTCTGGCCCACGTATGATGTTCTTCCAGTTACCTGGACCTGTAAAAGCAGATGTAAGGAAAGAAAGAGAGAATGGTAAAATGCGTACCATGCCAGCACGAGAGCAAGCTCGATTTACCGGAACCAACCATTCCGCAAACCGCAACTGTCGTCCCTTTTAGACATCCATATTAACTCCAGATAACGAGAGCTTAGAACTCACTGATGTCTGCTGCTTCCACCAGAATTACTGTAGGATCTTGGTCATTTGTCCGTCTCGAGCTCGACGATCAAAGAACCTCCCAGGGACAGGCTCACGCTTCCGTTCAAACCACACGACGAGGAATGCAGCACCACCACAGCGATCCACGGCATTGCGTTCGAGAGCAAAGGAGTCTCCACGATGGAGCCGGAGTTGGGCGATGGACAATCGAGTTCCAATCGATGGAAGGTACGTCCCCAGCCCCACGATCTCGAAACTATATAAGTTTCGATCCATCACAGTCAGGGAATTAATCCATCGCCGTCCTCGTTTGTTCTCTTCCTCAGGTACATTGGTGGCGTGGAGCAGCTAAACGAAAAAACAAGGGCCAGCTTCGCAAGCTCTTGCATGATAAGCAGCGGATATTTGCGGACAGACACCACCATGGCTTGCAAGGGGTTGTAAGCAACCAAAGGGAACGACTTGAGAGACGATCCATGGGGTTCAAATATAGAGGGAAAGGGCCCATGAACAAAAGTGCACCCTCTTTTCCAATTGGTTAAGGGTGTTGGGATATTTGGGGTTAAGCGTCCTTGGGTTTGAATAGTACTGGGTTGGGTGACCTCCCGGGAAGTCCAAACTTAAGAGCTTACATTTGATATCAGAGCGGTCTCGGGTCCAACTCTGTTGGTTGGCTAAGGGAATCACACCACATGTTGATTGACATCTGGCTGGTCCAGTTTACTCCCGCTGGGCTCGACCCGAGGGGTAGGGTGTCAAGAGAGTGGGGCTCTCGGGAGAGTTGCGGCTCTCAGCTTCCGTTCACGAGGGCGTGAACTTGCAGGGAAGCGTGGTGGATTGTAAGCAACCAAAGGGAACTACTTGAGAGACGATCCATGGGGTTCAAATATAGAGGGAAAAGGCCCATGAACAAGAGTGCATCCTCTTTTCCAATCGGTTAAGGGTCTTGGGATATTTGGGGTTAAGCGTCCTTGGGTTTGAATAGTACTGGGTTGGATGACCTCCCGGGAGCTCCAAACTCAGGAGCTTATAGGGGTGTGGAGGAGCGAGCTTGGTGCCATGCCTGGATTGCAATGGGAGCCGCCGGTTTATAGCGGACAATGAGCTGTACGGAGCGTATGGTAAATGATACGGTGCCCGCGATCGGAAAAGGTGGCGGACTGGTATAAAAGAGCCAAAGAACTAAAAGGAAAAACCCTATCACACTATAGTGGGCAATGTCTGAAATCTGTTGCTTGTTGGGTGGCGCCTGGTTTGCGGGTTGGAGCTGCTGGTTGTGCATTAAAGATGGAGATTGCAGCTTTGGTGACACGGGGTATGGCACTGGAGCTTCCACCAGGGATGGCGAGGCTGAGAAGGAATTTGAGAATGGTATGGATTTGGTTGTACTTCCCCTGGAGCTCTACAGCGTGAGGGAGCGAGGGAGAGAGGAGTGCCCCATTTGCCTTGGGGAGTTTAGCGACGGGCAAGAGGTGTGTGTGTTGCCCAAGTGCAAGCACTTCTACCATCGCGACTGTATCTCGATGTGGCTCTTCAAGCAACACACTTGCCCGCTTTGCCGCTGTAGCCTCCAACACGAGCCAACCGAACTAAAAAGGCTCTAAAATTGTAAAGACTTGAGTTGATAATCCAGAAGATCTCTTGGAATAGAAGAAATGTGAGCTGCTCGTCATTAAAAGCTTGCCCAGCTCGTCGTATGCAAATGTCACCAAAACAAAACAATACCATCGTTTAGGACTTAGTCGCTGTCCACCACAGTAGGCGAGCGATGGTGATAACAGTGTATCCCTGGAAATCACTCCATCGGTGGCACTGTCCACGGATGTGGTGGCCTCGTCCAGTATCAAAACACGGGCTTGTTTTAGCATAACTCGTCCAAGGCAAAACAATTGTCTCTGTCCCATGCTCCAGTTCTCACCATTTTCAGACAGCAAAAGTCACCGAGAAGGTAGGCTGTCTCTAGCACTTGCAAGGGATGGGCTTGCCTTCCTTGTCTGTGAGAGCTTTATAAGCAGCTTTGATCCTCAGAGAAAAGGAAGAAAACTTTTACACATACACGCACGAGGTTTCCGAGTCATTTATCCAAGGGTTTTGAAGAAACTTAGAAAGGATGAGTCTCCACTCACATTTGTTTAAATACCAAGTTTTATAGCGAATGGTGCCTTCGAACAGCGTTGGATCTGTGGAATGGTGCTGAGCCTGGATCGGAGATCATCTTCGTTATGTCCACGCCGTCGATCACGCTCTTTCCACCGGCTGGCTCAGAATATGGCATGGATGAGCGTGGATTTTCCACTGCCAGTCCGGCCCACGACTCCAATCCTCTTGACTCCGGGAAATACACAGTTATTGTCGTGAAACAGGAGCGGTAAGTTGGAGTTATAGCGGACCTATGTCACGTAGAAATGTTGTTCAAGTTCCAAAGCCATTATCGAAGTTTTAGAAATTCCTACCTACGTTTCCTGTGGCAGGCCAGCTTTCCGGAAGCTTAGACTCTTCAATCTCCCATGGTGCCTCGCTGGGAATGCGAGGGGAGGGAGATAACCTTATCGAAGAAAACAGAAACCAAAGACAACGTTGGTGAGGAGTTCTAGCCTCATAGAGGCCCACTCCATGGCTGCAGCCGAGTAGAGATAGACTCGAGCAGACGTGTCGATCCTGTGCATGAAACGCTCTTCCTGGCAAAAACCTCGTACTGTCGGAGCTCCTGCAATAGATTCCGCAAAGTGGTGACTCCTTGAAGCCTGGAAAGCTCCCTGCCTGATGGTATATAAGACCTTTGCAAATAGATTCAACTCTAATTAGGACAGAGGTATTGATTGAAAAAGAGATTTACCTGTAGCAAGATACAGAAAACAAACACAGGAGCAAAAACGATTAAGACTCCAAACTGCTTGAGACATAACTCCCACAATATATAAAAGCTGTACTCCTGAGAACGCAAGGCCCCCAAGCCTGCAAGGCACATTTAAGTCGAGAGCACTTTGGTCTGTAGAAGCCTGAGATTTAAAAACTTCAAATGTAAACAGACGTACCCGGCTGAGAATTCTACCTTGGAGTCGAATAAAAAAACCACATCAATTGGCAAATGAGTGGAGTATGTCAAAGAAGAACTTCTGAGATGTCGCGAGGCTGATGACATGATGTAGCACCCTGAGAAGCACGAACAGCGATGCTCCAAACGGAATTCCTACCAGTGTTCACAGCGATGCTCCAAGCAAAAAATCCTCTGTATCCGATGATCAACCGAATAGGATCAAACACGCCGTCGCTGAGCCATCCACCAGTCTGACGCAAGATTTGAAACAGTAGCATACTCACCAATATACGCCCTTGTAAACTGCCATGCAGTAGTATCAGTAAACTTGCAAACCAAAACTACCTTTCTCGCGTTCTTCTTTTTGTACCAGTTGTTCTGCCTTGGGCTCATTCGACTTCTGCACTTCTGTTTTTTACTTCATTATTTGGATACCTCCATAGCCTTGTTGGAGATTGGCACTCAAGAACAAGAGGTTTAACTCGCTTGGAAAAGCTGAGAGTAAGGTCCAGATCGCCCATCTTTTACCTACATTTAGCTCGTCAACGTGTACTTTATTTTATATTGTTACCAATAATGAATTAAGTGAATTAAGAACACATTTTGCGTAAAATTTATGAGTGAGAGATCACAGAGCCAAACAGAGACATGCTTACCTTGAAGATTTGAGTACCAGTTTCCACGTCCATGGCACCGAAAGTATCATCAAGTAGGTAGGTATCACCATCCTGATACAGTGCACGAGCAAGTTGTATCCTTTGCTTCTGGCCGCCCGGCCATGGCCTCCATTTTCTTTTTCTGTCTTTCTTTCACGGCTATCTAACCCCGCTTAAATTGATGCCCCTCTCGCTTATTTCTGTCTGATCTCCGAATGGAAGAACTTCCATATCTCTTTTGAGTTGACACATCTCCAGCACGCGATCGTATTTACTTCTGTCCATAAAGCAAACATTATTCTCGACCATTCCACTTTGTACCCAAGCAGTCTGGCCCACATACGATGTTCTTCCAGTTACCTGGACCTGCAAAAGCAGATGTAAGGAGAATGGTAGAATACAAAAATGCATACCATAGCCTTGGGATTTCTCCGAGAGCAAGCTCAATTTTCCGCAAACCGCAACTGTCATCCCTTTTTTGACATCCAGATTAACTCTAGCTCAGGACATCTGACGTCTGCTGCTTCCACCAGAATTACTGTAGGATCTTGGTCATTTGTCCAAGAAACAGCATCAGTCTGAAGCTCTGGCTCGTGAAGAAACTTACTCAGCCGATCCAGCGATCTTGTTTGAGACAGAGTTGAAATACAGTCTGCTAGCCTCCTGTAAAATTCTAAAGGTGGCCAGCGCTGAAAAGTGGTTAGAGGTATCTTCAGCACCACACAAGTACCAAAAGTGACCACTCCAATGATCATTTGTCCAGAAGAGGAAAGAACGATTTCTTCAGCCAGCCATACTCCACACCTCTCAAGGCTTCCAGTTTCTGCAGGTAAGTGAGAATCCTCATGCTCTTTAAGCATTCCGTCGTTGCTCGCATTCGGGCGTCCTTGGCCTCCATGATCTTGCCCTGGTACTTGTCTTGCAGGAGCTAAACGGAGTGTTTATAGCCGCCGAAATCAGCGTAGCAACCACAGTAGCAATCGCAGCAGCCCCGACTTGCTGGTATAGAATAAGAAGTCACCTGAAGCGGGTAAATACGATTTGTGCGTAAACTAATTGGACGCGACAAGATCATCCAAGGCTAGCACAGAACGAGAAGAAAATGTCTCAGCGTCACGAGGCCGGATTGCTTCCTCTCTTGCGCGATGCTACCAACAACAAGCCAGGCAGGAGAACTCCTCCGCAAGACGTGATCCATGAAGAAATGAGACACAGAGAAGCAGCGGAAGGGGGAACTTTGACGGGCTTGAGCTTGCTAGTCCGCCGGGACTTTGTAGACAAGAAGAAACTCACAAGAAAAAATTCAGACTCAATTCCTTCAGATTAAATATCACGTTCGTTCCTGCCTCGTGAAGTCTACAGAGTTTTACATTCTGGCAACACTGTCGCAAACAAAAACTCGCTGAAGTCAGCCACAAAGTAGCTAAGGTGACCATTCTAGTCGTCCAAATTATTGCGAGCTGCGTCATGAACGATTTCTTCAGCCAGCCATAGTGACTACTCCAATCACAGAACTACAGCAAAAACAAACACGCCTCACGACAAGGAACCGCTGTCAAAGAAGGCGAGAGGCTCGGAAGCTTGCTTTGAACTTTCGTGAAAAAAACCCGTGGGCTGCCGGGCAAGTCCTCTGGCTCCAAAGTCCTCTTTGCTCCGAGAGCCAGCATAGCAAGCTTAGATTCCCATTGTCGCGTGTAAATATGTGTCCAATATCCTTAGACCACGACCTTGACTGGCGACATTTTCTTCAGAGGCAAGTCACCAAATGGTGGCTTTGCCTTGGACGATCCCAGTGGCACCGCCGGCGCTTGGCGGTGGAGCAACCTCGCAGAAAAACACGACCAAGTCGGGATAATCCGCAAGCTGTGGCAAAGAACAAGAAGTCTTAGAATGAAAATGGGAAAACCTTACGTAGCTCATTTCATTGTGAAATCCAAGCTCGGTTTCAGCGTCGAGGGCATTGTTTGTGTAGACAGGCCCGACAATGTGCTTCCTCCTCGCAGCTCCAGCTCTGCAACCCATGCTCTCATATCCAAACGCTTCCACCACTCGAGCAAATTCCTCCGCATTTGACACGCCGAATCCCCGGAACAAAATCGCGCCAGGGCTCCCAAAGAGTTGACCTTCCAGATCCCAATTGCGAGATCATTGCCGGAGTCTCCACTGGAAGCTCCTGCACAGGAGCCCAAACACGGAGCATACAGATCGAGAAGAGAATGCAGGAACATACCAGGCGTAATTACAAGAGGGATGGCGTCCGTGTTCTTGGGATTGAGAAGCTTTGCCATTGCCATCGCTAAGTTAGAATATTCAATGTTTTCGGTCACCTTTATACATACCAAGTTTGAGAAACTATCCTTTTTACTGCATGATTCGGAGGATCCAAAAGATATCTTGGAAAACGCTTGAAGAAATACGAGCTCCTCTTCTTCCCCAGCTCGTCGTATTTAGCTATGCGTCCTGGAAAAAGATAAACTTGAAAAAAAAGAGAGTAAGATTTCCAACCAACGTGTAGGGCCAGAACGTAGTCGCTGTCCATCACAGTAGCGAACTTTGTCGCGATGGTGGATGGATCATTCCATCGGTAGCACTGTCCACGGATGCGGTGGGCTCGTCTGGGTGCCAAAACACGGCCTTGTTTTAGCATCACTCGTCCAAGGCCTAACAACATGGCCTCTTAGGAAATAGAAGAATGACAGAACTTATCTCCCAGATTTCTGGATCTGAGAACTGTCCAAGGGGGTCGAGATTATAGCAGATTCTCGTTCGCTGCTATTGACTCGCCAAAGTGATGTATGATTGCAGCTCTTTGAAGACCTTGAAGTCCAGAAAGTTCTCTGGCAATATTTCTGCCAAACACGTTGAAGGATCGTCAAGTAGGTGGATACCAGCATCCTGTTGGCAGGCATATGCAGTCGTGAAGAAAGTTGTTCACCCGATCTAGCGAGATTTTGTTTGCGACAGTGTGATTAAGTCTGGGAGAATTGTAAATAACTCCTGGGCCAAAAGAACTTTCCCAGTAGTCAGAGGTATCTTCGGCACCACACAAGTCCCTAACTCGTCTGTCATCGCCAGCGAGCTAATCACGACGAGGAAATCACCATCCATAGAAGAAGGCGGGATTGTTCTTCTCGGAAGCCTGCTCGAACTTTCCCACTTTTTGTGAGAAAAAGAAAGCTCGTAAGCTGCTGATGCTCTTTTTCCTGTGCTACCTGTAGCAAATGTTCGTCCAAAGTCTTCTTGGCTGCTCTGGCGTACAGAGTAACGTTGTCTTCACCCTTGTCCACTAACCAGAACTGTGATCCCTCTTCGTCCCCAAGCATCCAGGCCAGGCACTCCAGGATTTGTGTTTAACCTTGGAAGGTCATGCACAGATAGCACAAACTTGGGAAGACCAGCAAACGAGGCAATCCACCACACCCAAATGCAGCTGGTATAGGATACTTGTACGATACTAGCGATGCTAATGCTAGATTCTTGACAGCTCGGGATCTTGCAAAGAAACTCACAAGCCAGGAGCGTGGCACTCGGATTTCGATGATCAGCTTACAATTGTCTTTACAATTGTTTAGCCAGCCGTGGTAGATCCGAATATGCGCGTCACGAGCGACGAAAGGAGACCTTGACTGGCGAGAAAGTTTTTTCTTCGGAGGCAAGTCACAAAATGGTATATAATGCCGTTTTCTAGGGCTTTGTTTTCGCCACGGCCGGCCTCTTTCTTCTCCCAGCAACGCATTTTTCTAGCGCCGAAATCAGCGATGATCATCGGTAAGGCGCGAAAGCTTTGCTGCTCTTGGATTTTCTAGGTTTCCTCTGATCAAAATATCGATGTTTCGCTGCAGCGGAGAGCTTTCTCCACCGATTCGACGACGAAATCCGCTTTGGGAGCTGCGTGGGAACGATCGCCGTCGCCGCGATCTTCATTCTCTCCTGGCTTGTGAGTTTCTTCTTGTCTACAAAGTCCCGGCCGACTAGCAAGCTCACCACCGCATTCCCATTCAAGATTTTCCTCTTTTGCTGCTTTTATCTGCTGGTTTTGAGCGCCGCCAGTGCTTGCTTCGCATTTCTTCATCAATCACGGAGCGTGCTGTGTCTTGCGGAGGAATTGGTGCTAGCTGCTGCTTGGCTTGTTGCATCGCTAGCATTGGTAGCATCGCGCAAGAGAGGAGAAGAAAAAATCCCAGCGGCATTGAGGGTGTGGTGGATTGTGTCGTTCTGTGCTGGCCTTCCTGAGTTCGTGCTGTCTGTGGATGATCTTGTCGCGTCCAAGTTTAAGCACAAGTCCTGGAATACATATTCAAGCTTGGCTTGGATTCCTGCTAGCTTGGTTCTGCTAGTTGCATCGGTGGGGGGAAGAACAGGGATCAAAGTTATGAGCGGCAGTCTCGGTGAGCCTCTTTTAGAAGAAGAGGACACGCAGGTAGCGGACAAGGGCGAAGACAACGTTACTCCATACACCAGAGCTGGGAATCTAAGCCTGCTATTCATATCATGGGTCAACCCTGTACTGGCTCTCGGGGTGAAGAGGACTTTGGAGCCTGAGGATTTGCCGCAGGTAGCACAACAACACCGAGCATCCACAGCCTACGAGTTTTTCCAGGACAAATGGGAAAGATCAAAGCAGGATTCCGAAAAATCGTCCAGCAGGCCACCATCTGTGACAAGGACTCTTATGGTATGTTATTGGAAGGAGGCAGTGGCGGTTGGATTCCTGGTGGTAGTGAATTCGCTCGCGTCATACGTGGGACCATACTTGATCGACGACTTCGTGAGCTACTTGAGCGGGGTTTACCGGTTTCCTCACGAAGGCTTGATCCTGGTGACGGTGTTCCTCGTCACTAAGTTTCTGGAGAACTTCTCTCAAAGGCATTGGTTTCTCAAGATCCAGTTCCTGGCGATAAAGGCCCGCGCGACGCTCACAAGTTGCGTCTACAGGAAAGGCTTGCGGCTTTCTAACTTGTCGCGGCAGAAATACACCAGCGGAGAGATTGTCAACCATATGGCAGTGGATATCCAGAGGGTTCTTGACTTCTCGTGGTATCTGCACGATATCTGGATTTTACCGCTTCAGGTGGCGCTGGCACTTCTTATTCTATACCAGAAAGTCGGGGTTGCTGCGATAGCTACCGTGGTTGCGACGCTGGCTTCGGTGGCTGTCAACACTCCGTTTAGCTCCTTGCAAGACAAGTACCAGGACAAGATCATGGAGGCCAAGGACGCCCGAATGCGAGCAACGACGGAGTGCTTAAAGAGCATGAGGATTCTCAAGGCGCAAGCTTGGGAGAAGGCTTACCTGCAGAAACTGGAAGCCTTGAGAGGTGTGGAGTATTGCTGGCTGAAGAAATCGTTCTTGACGCAGGCAGCTATAATTTTCCTCTTCTGGACAAGTCCCATGATCATTGGAGTGGTCACCTTTGGTACTTGTGTGGTGCTGAAGATACCTCTGACCACTGGGAAAGTTCTTTCAACGCTGGCCACCTTTAGAGTTTTACAGGAGGCGCTCATAACTCTACCCGACTGTATTTCAGCTCTGTCTCAAACAAGAGTTTCGCTGGATCGGCTGAGTAAGTTTCTTCACGAGCCAGAGCTTCAGGCGGATGCTGTTTCTCGGACAAATGACCAAGATCCTACAGTAATTCTGGTGGAAGCAGCAGATTTCAGCTGGGATGAATCTCCTGAGAAGCTCTCGTTGTCTAGAGTTAATCTGGAGGTCAAAACAGGGATGACAGTTGCGGTTTGCGGAAAGGTTGGTTCCGGGAAATCGAGCTTGCTCTCGTGCCTTCTGGGAGAAATCCCAAGGCTTTCTGGCAAGGTGCGCATTTTTGTATTCTACCGTTCTCTAGTTCTTGCCTTACATCTGCTTGTACAGGTGCAAGTAACTGGAAGAACATCGTACGTGGGACAAACTGCCTGGATACAAAGTGGAAAGATCGAGGACAATGTCCTTTTTGGCTCTCTTATGGACAGAAGTAAATACGATCGCGTGTTGGAGATGTGTCAACTCAAAAGAGATCTGGAAGTTCTTCCATTCGGAGATCAGACAGAAATAGGCGAGAGGGGCATCAACTTGAGCGGCGGCCAGAAGCAAAGGATACAACTTGCTCGTGCATTGTATCAGGATGCTGATATCTACCTACTTGACGATCCTTTCAGTGCCGTGGACGTGGAAACTGGTACTCAAATATTCAAGGTAAGCGCATGTCTCTGTTTGGCCCTGTGATCTCACTCATAAATCTTATGCAGGAATGTGTTCTTAACGCACTGGCATCAAAGACTGTCATTCTAGTGACGCATCAAGTGGAGTTCTTACCTGTGGCTGACCTCATTTTGGTAAGAAACTTTTTTCATAAGTTCTAAAGACCACTACGTTGACGAGCTAATTTGATTCAGGTTCTAAACGATGGTCGTATAACGCAGTCAGGAACATACACTCAGCTTTTACAAGCAAAAACTGACTTCAGTGTGCTTGTTGGAGCACACAACAAGGCTATGGAAGTCATGAATCAGGCTGACAAGACCTTAGATAGCGTAGACAATACCGTGGAAGGTATCCTGGATAATGAAGAAAAGAAAGAAGTGCAGAAGTCGGACGAGCATGAAGCGCAGGCAAAGGCCGCAAAGGCAGAACAACTGGTACAGGAAGAAGAACGCGAGAAAGGCAGTGTTGGTTTGCAAGTTTACTGGAACTACTGCACGGCGGTGTACAAGGGCGGCTTGATTCCATGCATATTGGCGACACAGCTGTTATTTCTACTCTTTCAAATCGCGTCAAACTGGTGGATGGCTCGCGAAACTCCAGCGACGGCTGTAGCTCCAGAGTTTGATCCTGTTCGGTTGATCATCGGGTATGGAGGATTTTCTTTTGGAGCATCGCTGTTCGTGCTTCTCAGGGTGCTGCTTCTCAATGTCATCGGCCTCGCGACGGCTCAGAAGTTCTTCTTTGACATGCTACATTGCATTTTTCATTCGCCAATGTCGTTTTTTGATTCTACTCCAACTGGTAGAATTCTCAGCCGGGTACGTATTGTGACTTAAAGTTTTAAGTTTTTCAGCCAGCTTATGCTTTTTCTTCTCAGGCCTCTACAGACCAAAGTGCTCTTGACTTAAATGTGCCTTACAGACTTGGGGGCGTAGCGTTCGCAGGCCTACAGCTCTTGGGCATTGTTGGAGTTATGTCTCAAGCAGTTTGGCAAGTCTTAATCGCTTTTGCTCCTGTGTTTGTTTTCTGTATCTTGCTACAGGTAAATCCCTTTCAATCAATACTTTATGTCCTGATGAGAGTTGAATTTAATTTTGCAGAGATATTACATCTCGTCCGGCAGGGAGCTTTCCAGGCTTCAAGGCATCCAGAAGGCTCCGATCATTCACCACTTTGCGGAATCTATTGCAGGAGCTCCGACAGTAAGAGGCTTTGGCCAGGAAGAGCGTTTCATGCACAGGAATATGTTTCTCATCGACACATCTGCTCGAGCCCATTTCTACTCGGCTGCAACTATGGAGTGGGCCTCTCTGAGGCTAGAACTCCTCACCAACGTTGTCTTTGGATTCTGTTTGCTTCTGCTAGTTTTTCTCCCTCCCGGCACCATTCCCCCAAGTAAGTTTTCTTTTCTTTTCTTTATTTTTCCATTGCAACAAGAGCTGACTTTGTTTCTTTTTCGTGTTTTTCTTCCCCTCATCAATAGGTTTGGCTGGTTTAGCTGTGACATATGGATTGAATCTGAACGGGTACCAGTCGCTTTTTGTTTGGAACTTGTGCAACGTGGAGCGGACGATAGTTTCTGTTGAACGTATACAACAGTACTCTCGCATTCCCAGCGAGGCACCATGGGAGATTGAAGAGTCTAAGCCTCCGGAAAGCTGGCCTGCTACAGGAAACGTTGAGCTGGTGGACCTCAAGGTAGGAAATTCCTTCTAAAATTATGTTACAACTTAACAAAGACTCTGTGACACAGGTCCGCTATAACTCTAACTCACCGCTGGTGTTGAATGGCATTAGCTGTGTATTTCCTGGAGGCAAGAGGATTGGAGTTGTGGGCCGGACTGGCAGTGGAAAATCCACGCTCATCCAGGCCATATTCCGCCTGGTGGAGCCATCCGGTGGAAAGATTGTGATGGACAGCGTGGACATCACGAAGATCGGGTTGCATGACCTCCGATCCAAGCTCAGCATCATTCCACAGGATCCAACGCTGTTCGAAGGCACCATCCGCTATAATCTCGACCCCCTGGGACAGTTTTCGGATCCAGAAATCTGGGAGGTAAGTTTCTTAAAACTAGTTATTCTTGTATGTATTAAGAGCAGCGCTTCCACAGGCCTTGGATAACTGCCAACTCGGAGACCTCGTGCGCTGCAAGGAAGAAAAGCTGGACTCACTGGGTAAGCAATGAATGTGAAGAAGTTTTCTTCCCTTTCTTATCACGTTGTGTGTGCAGTGTCTGAGAATGGTGAGAACTGGAGCGTGGGACAGAGACAATTGTTTTGTCTTGGACGGGTGATGCTAAAACAAGCCCGTGTTTTGGTACTCGACGAGGCCACCGCATCCGTGGACAGTGCTACTGATGGAGTGATCCAATCCACCATTGCCACGAAGTTCCAGGGATGCACTGTTATCACCATTGCCCACAGGCTGCCTACTGTAGTGGGCAGCGACTACGTTCTAGTCCTAAAGGATGGTATTGATATTTCTCTCCTTTCTTTTTGTTTCTCTCTGGCATTTTAATACCAATCTTTCTTGGCAGGACGCATAGCTGAATACGACGAGCCGGGTAAGCTTATGGAGAAGAGCAGCTCGCATTTCTTCAAGCTTGTGGCCGAGTATTCCAAGAGATCTTTTGGATCGTCAGCTTAAACCTTTGTACGAGCTAGCAAGCTCGCACCTAGAATAGGCCAAACGGCTCTAAAGATCACAGACGATGAACAAGTCTCAGTTGAGTGGCAAGCTAGGGTTGTGAACAATCACTCGGTGCTCGGTGCTAAAACACTCGACTGATTTAGTGTTGATGATCAAAACTTCTGGGGTGCAAGTGTGATGGAGACATTGAGCTTGGGATAAAAGCAACATTTAGTACCATCTTATATGGCTTAAATGCTTATTTATTAATATAATTGATAATCTATGATGATCTGGTAAAATAATAGAATATAAATACTTTAGGTAAAATAATAAAAATATTCTATAGGAAAGTTTATAAATTATAAGTATGCTTATAAACTATAAATACAAGATTATTATAAAAGAGTTAGATAGTAAAATATTTAAGTATATTCCCTATAAACCTAGGTGATGGAATATTTTTAGATATTTTGACATATTATACCATCTAACAATATAAGTGTATGAAATACAAAAATGTGCATATTTAATTAGTTCAAAAACCCTAATTTATATATCAGAGTTGTGAGGTCTAAGTGTATGGCTACAATATTGTATACTAATATTAACATAGTGAATTAGTTTGAATCCGAACCACTCACTCCTGTATACAAGATAGGGTTTTTGCTAATTGATATACACATTTTTTATATTCCCTTTTCATATTTCATGCATTTATGATTGTCCCTGAGAACTGCTTGGATTTGGGGTTTTGGTTTAGATTTAACTTTTATATTGTTTAGATCTTCCTTTCCTTCTAGCTTTTTTTCATTTACCTTCATTTACTCTTTCCTTTTCATTCATCTTCATTTTTCACTCGAATGGCACATTCTTGCGTAACAACTGTGTCAAAAGAAAAACCACCTTTGCAAACTTATGCTGGAAACGTTGGTAGTAACTAGCCATACCAAGAAAACTGTATAACTTGGCCACTGTAATCAGTGTAGGCCAATTTTCCATTATAGCCACCTTCCCTGGATCTGTCTTGACACCTTTATATGTCACAATATGGCTTAGATATTCTACCTCTGACTTTGCAAACTCAGATTTGCTCTCCTTCACATAAAGTTTGTTGTCTTAGAGTAACAAAAAAACCTTGTGCAAATGCATCTTATGCTCCTCTATATTCTTGCTAAAAACAAGAATATCATCCAAGAAAATTTCCACAAACTCATGAAGATAACGCCCAAATACCTCCATTATTAATCGAGTAAATGTGGCTGGTGCATTTGTCAAACCAAATGGCATAACTGTAAATTCAAAATGTCTGAAGCTTGTGTTAAATGTCATTTTGGAGATAGATGCATCATTCATTGCAATCTGATGATATCCATTCCTCAGATCAATCTTGGTAAACACTCATGTTTCACCAAACTTGTCTAGGATATCATCCACATGTGGCATCGGCATCTTATCCTTCACTGTCTTCTTGTTCAAAGCGTGGTAGTTAATACACATCTGCATTGAACTATCCTTCTTCTTCACAAGCAAGACCAGAGCACCAAATAGAGACTTACTTGGCTGAATAAATCCAAACTCAAGTAACTCCTTGACTTGTCGTTAAATATATTGCTCTTCCGCATAACTTAACTGAAATGGACATTAGTAAATTGGCCGCGTCCTCGGTTCCAATATAATCCCATTCTCCACACCTCTTAATGGAGGCAACTCATGAGGAAGTTCAAATGGAAAATCATCAGAAAACTTGTCAAGTACATCCAGATTGTTGCTTCTCCCCCACATGTGCTTTAGTCCCATAAGTCATAAACAAATAGCAAGTAACTCGAAAGTGCTTTTCCATTATGACAAACCCACTTCAAAAATGTAGTAGAGAGCATAACAATTGGTGGTTGAATGCCCTCGCCAAACTATACATCTTTAACGCCACCATACTCTAGCAAGACAAGTTTAATACTCCACTTTATCTCTGGATTCACCTTCACCAACCATGGCATCCCAAAAATGAGATCCACATAATGGATATCCGCATGTAGCGCACCTGAATTTGGAGCTAAACTCCAAGCCTATTGCGCTACGAAACGAGGGTCCAATACAATCCCACGAGCACCAGCTCCCGTATCCAGCATTTGCACACAAAATGGTGTCAGACAGAATCTGGCACAATTTTGGCATACCGGTGGCCTAACACAAAGAGGAGGGTACCCCACCGACTAAAGCAGCGTGGAGCTTAGGCTTAGACCCAAGTCGGATGTAGAACAAAGAGTGACATAACCCAGAAAAAGCTAAACTAATATCTCAAGTGGTCACACATGCATTCTAACCTACTATACATTTGGAACCCCCCACACTCTTTCGCCAATGAGTTTTAACTTGTCAACGTAAATAAAGCATACCAAAATGAGGTAACTTGATGCATCACTAAAATGTCAGTCTTTGAATTAAGAATGAATTTGAAGAACACGTATATGAGTGAGATCACACAGCTAAACAGTCATTCTTACCTTGAATATTTGAGTACCAGTTTCCACGTCCACAGCACCGAAAGGATCATCAAGTAGGTAGATATCAACATCCTGATACAGTGCACGAACAAGTTGCATCCTTTGCTTCTGGCCGCCGCTCAAAATGATGCCCCTCTCGCCGATCTCCGAATGGAAGAATTTCCAGATCTCTTTTGAGTTGACACATCTCCAGCACGCGATAGTATTTACTTCTGTTCATAGGCGAGCCAAAACAAACATTATTCTCGATCATTGTACCCAACAGTCTGGCCCACGTACGAACCTGGACCTGTAAAAGCAGATGTAAGGAAAGAAAGAGAAAATGGTAAAATGCGTACCATGCCAGAACGAGAGCAAGCTCGATTTACCGGAGACCAACCATTCCGCAAACCGAAACTGTCGTCCCTTTTAGACATCCACTCAGTGATGTCTGCTGCTTCCACCAGAATTACTGTAGGATCTTGGTCATTTGTCCGAGAAACAGCATCCGCCTGAAGCTCTGGCTCATGAAGAAACTTACTCAGCCGATCCAGCGAAACTCTTGTTCGAGACAGAGTTGAAATACAGTTAGGTAGAGTTGTGAGCGCCTCCTGTAAAACTCCAAAGGTGGCCAGCGCTGAAAGACCTTTCCCAGTGATCAGAGGTATCTTTACACAAGTACCAAAAGTGACTACTGGGATTTGTCCAGAAGAGGAAAATTATAGCTGCCTGCGTCAAGAACGGTTTCTTCAACCAGCCATCTCAAGGCTTCCAGTTTCTACAGGTAGGCCTTCTCCCAAGCTTGCACCTTGAGAATCCTCATGCTCTTTAAGCACTCCGTCGTAGCTCGCAATCGGGCGCCCTTGGCCTCCATGATCTTGTCCTTGTACTTGTCTTGCAAGGAGCTAAACGGAGTGTTGATAGCCACCGAAGCCAGCGTCGCAACCACTATCGCAGCAACCCCGACTGTCTGGTATAGAATAAGAAGTGCCAACGCCACCTGAAGCAGTAAAATCCAGATATCGTGCATATACCAAGAAGTCAAGAACCCTCTGGAAATCCACTGCCATATGGTTGACAATCTCTCCGCTGGTGTATTTCTGCTGCGACAAGTTAGAAAGTCGCAAGCCTTTCCTATATACGTAATTTGTGAGCGTCGCACGGGCCTTTATCGCCAGGAACTGGAACTTGAGAAACCAATGCCTTTGAGAGAAGTTCTGCCGGAAACTTGGAATGCGGTCTTGAGCTTACTAGTCGGCCAGGACTTTGTAGACAAGAAGAAACTCAACGAATCTCGTGACTTCAAGCACAGGTTGGCCATCCAATGCGTGACTACTTCTTCCACGAGAGACAACGCCGCAAACGATGACTGTGATCTCCTCTCCACTTTCGTGTCCATGATGGAGCAAACCACTGGATCTCGGAGGTCTCGAGCTCGTCGAAGAACCTCCCAGGGACAGGCTCACGCTCCCTTTCAAACCACACGACGAGGAATGCAGCACCACCACAGCGATCCACGGCATTGCGTTCGCGAGCAAAGGAGTCGCCGGAGTTGGCCGATGGCTACAGTCGAGTTCCAGCGCTGTTCATCGATGGAAGGTACCCCAGGATCTCGAAACTATATAAGTTTCGATCCATCACAGTCAGGGAATTAATCCATCGCCGTCCTCGTTTGTTCTCTTCCTCAGGTACATTGGTGGCGTGGAGCGGCTAAACGCATTGAAAAACAAGGGCCAGCTTCGCAAGCTCTTGCATGATAAGCAGTGGAGATTTGCGGAGAGACAACGCCATGGCTTGCAAGGGGTGTGGAGGAGCGAGCTTGGTGCCATGCCTGGATTGCAATGGGAACCGCCGGACAATGGGTTGTACGGGGTGTACGGTGAATGGCAAACGGTGCCCGCTGTGTACGTAGCTGGCGATCGGAAAAGGTGGCAACTGGTATAAAAGAGCCCCAAAGAAGTGAAAGGAAAAACCCTATCACATAAACTGTAGTGGGCGATGTCTGAAATCTGTTGCTTGTTTGGTGGCGTGTGGTTTGCGGGTTGGAGCTGCTGGTTGTGCATTAAAGATGGACATTGCAGCTTTGGTGACGCGGGGTATGGCACTGGAGCTTCCACCAGGGATGGCGAGGCCGAGAAGAAATTTGAGAATGACATGGATTCGGTGGTACTTCCCCTGGAGCTCTATAGCGTGAGGGAGCGAGGGAGAGAGGAGTGCCCGATTTGCCTTGGGGAGTTTGGCGACGGGCAAGAGGTGTGTGTGTTGCCCAAGTGCAAGCACTTTTACCATCGCGACTGTATCTCGTTGTGGCTCTTCAAACAACACACTTGCCCGCTTTGCCGCTGTAGCCTCCGACACGAGCCAACCGAACTAAAAAGGCTCTAAAATTGTAAAGACTTGAGTTGATGATCCAGAAGACCTCTTGGAATAGAAGAAATGTGAGTTGCTCTTCATTAAACAGCTATGCTCTTCATGCGTCCTACCGAGAAAGATTGTTATGCAAATGTCACCAAAACAAAACAATACCATCGTTTAGGACTTAGTCGCTGTCCACCACAGTAGGCGAGCGATGGTGATAACAGTGCATCCCTGGAAATCACTCCATCGGTGGCACTGTCCACGGATGCGGTGGCCTCGTCCAGTACCAAAACACAGGCTTGTTTTAGCATAACTCGTCCAAGGCAAAATAATTGTCTCTGTCCCATGCTCCAGTTCTCACCATTTTCAGACAAAGAAAACTTTTACACATACACGCACGAGGTTTCCGAGTCATTTATCCAAGGGTTTTTAAGAAACTTAGAAAGGATGCCTTCGAACAGCGTTGGGTCCTGTGGAATGATGCTGAGCCTGGATCGGAGATCATCTTCGTTATGTCCACGCCGTCGATCTTTCCACCGGCTGGCTCAGAATATAGCCTGGATGAGCGTGGATTTTCCACTGCCAGTCCGGCCCACGACTCCAATCCTCTCGACTCCGGGAAATACACAGTTATTGTCGTGAAACAAGCGGTGAGTTGGAGTTGTAGCGGACCTATGTCACGTAGAAATGTTGTTCAAGTTCCAAAGCCATTATAGAAGTTTTAGAAATTCCTACCTTAAGCTCCACTAGCTCAACGTTTCCTGTGGCAGGCCAGCTTTCCGGAAGCTTAGACTCTTCAATCTCCCATGGTGCCTCGCTGGGAATGCGAGGGGAGGGAGATAACCGTATCGAAGCAAACAGAAACCGGTGAGGAGTTCTAGCCTCATAGAGGCCCACAGCCGAGTAGAGATAGACTCGAGCAGACGTGTTGATCCTGTGCATGAAACGCTCTTCCTGGCAAAAGCCTCGTACTGTCGGAGCTCCTGCGATAGATTCCGCAAAGTGGTGAATCCTTGAAGCCTGGAAAGCTCCCTGCCTGACGGTCAACTCTAATTAGGATATTAATTTAAAAAGAGATTTACCTGTAGCAAGATACAGAAAACAAACACAGGAGCAAAAACGATTAAAACTCCAAACTGCTTGAGACATAACTCCTACAATGTATAAAAGCTGTACTCCTGAGAACGCAAGGCCCCCAAGCCTGTAAGGCACATAAGTCGAGAGCACTTTGGTCTGTAGAAGCCTGAGATTTAAAAACTTCAAACGTAAATAGACGTACCCGGCTGAGAATTCTACCAGTTGGAGTCAAATAAAAAAACCACATCAATTGGCAAATGAGTGGAGTATGTCAAAGAAGAACTTCTGAGATGTCGCGAGGCTGATGACATGATGTAGCACCCTGAGAAGCAAGAACAGCGATGCTCCAAATGGAATTCACCAAATGAATTCCTACTGTTCAGAGCGATGCTCCAAGCGAAAAAGCCTCTGTATCCGATGATCAACCGAATAGGATCAAACAGCCGTCGCTGAGCCATCCACCAGATTTGAAACAGTAGCATACTCACCAACATACGCCCTTGTAAACTGCCGTGCAGTAGTATCAGTAAACTTGCAAACCAAAACTACCTTTCTCGCGGTCTTCTTTTTGTACCAGTTGTTCTGCCTTGGGCTCGTTCGACTTCTGCACTTCTGTTTTTTACTTCATTATTCGGATACCTCCATAGCCTTGTTGTGTGCTCCAACAAGCACTCTTTGGGAAATTTATGTAGAGATTGGCACTCAAGAACAAGAGGTTTAGCTCGCTTGTAAAAGCTGAGAGTAAGGTCCAGATCGCCCATCTTTTACCTACATTTAGCTCGTCAACGTGGACTTTATTTTATATTGTTATCAATAATGAATTAAGAACACATTCTGCGTAAGATTTATGAGTGAGATCACAGAGGCAAACAGAGACATGCTTACCTTGAAGATTTGAGTACCAGTTTCCACGTCCATGGCACCGAAAGTATCATCAAGTAGGCAGGTATCACCATCCTGATACAGTGCACGAGCAAGTTGTATCCTTTGCTTCTGGCCGCCCGGCCATGGCCTCCATTTTCTTTTTCTCTCTTTCTTTCACGGCTCCCGCCTAAATTGATGTCCCTCTCGCCTATTTCTGTCTGATCTCCGAATGGAAGAACTTCCAGATCTCTTTTGAGTTGACACATCTCCAGCACGCGATCGTATTTACTTCTGTCCATAGGCGAGCCAAAACAAACATTATTCTCGATCATTCCACTTTGTACCCAGGCAGTCTGGCCCACGTACGATGTTCTTCCAGTTACCTGGACCTGCAAAAGCAGATGTAAGGAGAATGGTAGAATACAAAAATGCGTACCATAGTTTTGGGATTTCTCCCAGAAGGCACGAGAGCAAGTTCACTTTTCCGCAAACCGCAACTGTCATCCCTTTTTTGACAACCAGATTAACTCTAGCTCAGGACATCTGACGTCTCCTGCTTCCACCAGAATTACTGTGGGATCTTGGTCATTTGTCCTAGAAACAGCATCCGCCTGAAGCTCTGGCTCGTGAAGAAACTTACTCAGCCGATCCAGCGAAACTCTTGTTTGAGACAGAGTTGCAATACAGTCTGCTAGCCTCCTGTAAAACTCTAAAGGTGGCCAGTGCTGAAAGAACTTTCCCAGTGGTCAGATCTTCAGCACCACACAAGTACCAAAAGTGACCACTCCAATGATCATCTGTCCAGAAGAGGAAAGAAACGATTTCTTCAGCCAGCCATACTCCACACCTCTCAAGGCTTCCAGTTTCTGCAGGTAAGTGAGAATCCTCATGCTCTTTAAGCACTCCGTCGTAGGGCGTCCTTGGCCTCCATGATCTTGCCCTGGTACTTGTCTTGCAGGAGCTAAACGGAGTGTTTATAGCCACCGAAGTCAGCGTAGCAACCACAGTAGCAATCGCAGCAGCCTATAGAATAAGTCACCTGAAGCGGGTAAATACGATTTGTGCCTAAACTAATTGGACTCGACAAGATCATCCAAGGCTAGCACAGAACGAGAAGAAAATGTCCCAGCGTCACGAGGCCGGATTGCCTCCTCTCTTGCGCGATGCTACCAACAACAAGCCAGGCAGGAGAACCCCTCGGCAAGACGTGATCCATGAAGAAATGCGACACAGAGAAGCAGCGAAAGGGGGAATCTTGACGGTCTTGAGCTTTCTAGTCCGCCGGGACTTTGTAGACAAGAAGAAACTCACAAGAAAAAATTCAGACTCAATTCCTTCAGATTAAATATCACGTTCGTTCCTGCCTCGTGAAGTCTACAGAGTTTTACATTCTGGCAGATTTTATATCAACACTGTCGCAAACAAAAACTCTCTGAAGTCAGCCACAAAGTAGCTAAGGTGACCATTCTAGTCGTCCAAATTATTGCGAGCTGCGTCATGAACGATTTCTTCAGCCAACCACTCCATTCACAGAACTACAGCAAAAAACAAACACGCCTCTGTCAAAGAAGGCGAGCGGCTCGGAAGCTTGCTTTGAACTTTCGTGAAAAAAACCCGTGGGCTGCCGGGCAAGTCCTCTGGCTCCAAAGTCCTCTTTGCTCTGAGAGCCAGCATAGCAAGCTTAGATTCCCAGCTTTGGTGTTGTCTTCACCCTTGTCGCGTGTAAATATGTGTCCAATATCCTTTGACGACGACCTTGACTGGCGACATTTTCTTCAGAGGCAAGTCACCAAATGGTGGCTTTGCCTTGGACGATCCCAGTGGCACCGCCGGCGCTTGGCGGTGGAGCAACCTCGCAGAAAAACACGACCAAGTCGTGATAATCCGCAAGCTGTGGCAAAGAACAAGAAGTCTTAGAATGAAAATGGGAAAACCTTACGTAGCTCATTTCATTGTGAAATCCAAGCTCGGTTTCAGCGTCGAGGGCATTGTTTGTGTAGACAGGCCCGACAATGTGCTTCCTCCTCGCAGCTCCAGCTCTGCAACCCATGCTCTCATATCCAAACGCTTCCACCACTCGAGCAAATTCCTCCGCATTTGACACGCCGAATCCCCGGAACAAAATTGCGCCAGGGCTCCCAAAGAGTTGACCTTCCAGATCCCAATTACGAAATCATTGCCGGAGTCTCCACTGGAAGCTCCTGCACAAGAGCCCAAACACGGAGCATACAGATCGAGAAGAGAATGCAGGAACATACCAGGCGTAATTACAAGAGGGATGGCGTCCGTGTTCTTGGGATTGAGAAGCTTTGCCATTGCCATCGCTAAGTTGAATATTCAATGTTTTCGGTCACCTTTATACATACCAAGTCTGAGAAACTATCCTTTTTACTGCATGATTCGGAGGATCCAAAAGATATCTTGGAAAACGCTTGAAAAAATACGAGCTCCTCTTCTTCCCCAGCTCGTCGTATTTAGCTATGCGTCCTGGAAAAAGATAAACTTGAAAAAAAACGAGAGTAAGATTTCCAACCAACGTGTAGGGCCAGAACGTAGTCGCTGTCCATCACAGTAGCGATGGTGATAGAACTTTGTGGCGATGGTGGATGGATCATTCCATCGGTAGCACTGTCCACGGACGCGGTGGCCTCGTCTGGGTGCCAAAACACGGCCTTGTTTTAGGATCACTCGTCCAAGGCAAAACAACTGTCCCACGCTCCAGTTCTCACCGTTCTCCCACACATCTCACATGTTTTCCACATTACCTTTTCTTCCTGCACGAGGTGGCATTTATCTAACAACACGGCCTTTTAGGAAATAGAAGAATGACAGAACTTATCTCCCAGATTTCTGGATCTGAGAACTGTCCGAGGGGGTCGAGATTATAGCGGATTCTCGTTAGCTGCTATTGACTCGCCAAAGTGATGTATGATTGCAGCTCTTTGAAGACCTTGAAGTCTAGAAAGTTCTCTGGCAATATTTCTGCCAAACACGATGAAGGATCGTCAAGTAGGTGGATACCAGCATCCTGTTGGCAGGCATATGCAGTCGTGAAGAAAGTTGTTCAAGCGAGCTTTTTGTTTGCGACAGTGTTGATTATGTTGTAAATAACTCCTGTAAACCTCCAGGGCTAAAAGAACTAGAGGTATCTTCGGCACCACACAAGTCCCTAACTTAATCACGACGAGGAACCCAATCACCATCCATAAAAGAAGGCGGGATTGTTTGTCTCGGAAGCCTACTCGAACTTTCCCACTTTTCGTGAGAAAAAGAAAACTCGATGCTCTTTTTTCCTGTGCTACCTGTAGCAAATGTTCGTCCAAAGTCTTCTTTGCTGCTCTGGCATATAGAGTAACATAGAACTGTGATCCCTGTTCGTCCCCAAGCATCCAGGCCAGGCTTGCTTATGCACTCCAGGATTTGTGTTTAACCTTGGAAGGTCATGCACAGATAGCACAAGCTTGGGAAGACCAGCAAACGAGGCAATCCACCACACCCAAATGCAGCTGGTATAGGATACTTGTACGATACTAGCGATGCGAAAAACGATAATGCTAGATTCTTGACAGCTCGTCGAGTGGGATCTTGCAAAGAAACTCACAAGCCAGGAGCATGGCACTCGGATTTCGGCGTCGAATAACCGATTATCAGCTGATCGTCAGGGGTACTAGAGAACATTCTTTACAATTATTTAACCAGCCGTGGTAGATCCGAATATGCGCGTCACGAGCGACGAGAGGAGACCTTGACTGGCGAGAAAGTTTTTTCTTCGGAGGCAAGTCACAAAATGGTATATAATGCCGTTTCCTATGTTTTCGACCTCTTTCTTCTCCCTGACGATTCCCCAGCAACGCATTTTTCTAGCGCCGAAATCAGCGATGATCATCGGTAAGGCGCGAAAGCTTCGCTGCTCTTGGAATTTCTAGGTTTCCTCTGATCGAAATATCGATGTTTCGCTGCAGCGGAGAGCTTTCTCCACCGATTCGACGACGAAATCCGCTTTGGGAGCTGCGTGGGAACGATCGCCATCGCCGCGATCTTCATTCTCTCCTGGCTTGTGAGTTTCTTCTTGTCTACAAAGTCCCGGCCGACTAGCAAGCTCACGACCGCATTCCCGTTCAAGATTTTCCTCTTTTGCTGCTTTTATCTGCTGGTTTTGAGCGCTGCCAGTGCTTGCTTCGCATTTCTTCATCAATCACGGAGCGTGCTGTGTCTTGCGGAGGAATTGGTGCTAGCTGCTGCTTGGCTTGTTGCATCGCTAGCATTGGTAGCATCGCGCAAGAGAGGAGAAGAAAAAATCCCAGCGGCATTGAGGGTGTGGTGGATTGCCTCGTTCTGTGCTGGCCTTCCTGAGTTCGTGCTGTGTGTGGATGATCTTCTTGCGTCCAAGTTTAAGCACAAGTCCTGGAATGCATATTCAAGCTTGGCTTGGATTCCTGCTAGCTTGGTTCTGCTAGTTGCATCGGTGAGGGGAAGAACAGGGATCAAAGTTATGAGCGGCAGTCTTGGCGAGCCTCTTTTAGAAGAAGAGGACACGCAGGTAGCGGACAAGGGCGAAGACAAAGTTACTCCATACACCAGAGCTGGGAATCTAAGCCTGCTATTCATATCATGGGTCAACCCTGTATTGGCTCTCGGGGGGAAGAGGACTTTGGAGCCTGAGGATTTGCCACAGGTAGCACAAGAACACCGAGCATCCACAGCCTACGAGTTTTTCCAGGACAAATGGGAAAGATCAAAGCAGGATTCCGAAAAATCGTCCAGCAGGCCACCATCTGTGACAAGGACTCTTGTGGTATGTTATTGCAAGGAGGCAGTGGCGGTTGGATTCCTGGTGGTAGTGAAGTCGCTCGCGTCATACGTGGGACCATACTTGATCGACGACTTCGTGAGCTACTTGAGCGGGGTTTACCGGTTTCCTCACGAAGGCTTGATCCTGGTGACGGTGTTCCTCGTCACTAAGTTTCTGGAGAACTTCTCTCAAAGGCATTGGTTTCTCAAGATCCAGTTCCTGGCGATAAAGGCCCGCGCGACGCTCACAAGTTGCGTCTACAGGAAAGGCTTGCGGCTTTCTAACTTGTCGCGGCAGAAATACACCAGCGGAGAGATTGTCAACCATATGGCAGTGGATATCCAGAGGGTTCTTGACTTCTCGTGGTATCTGCACGATATCTGGATTTTACCGCTTCAGGTGGCGCTGGCACTTCTTATTCTATACCAGAAAGTCGGGGTTGCTGCGATAGCTACCGTGGTTGCGACGCTGGCTTCGGTGGCTGTCAACACTCCGTTTAGCTCCTTGCAAGACAAGTACCAGGACAAGATCATGGAGGCCAAGGACGCCCGAATGCGAGCAACGACGGAGTGCTTAAAGAGCATGAGGATTCTCAAGGCGCAAGCTTGGGAGAAGGCTTACCTGCAGAAACTGGAAGCCTTGAGAGGTGTGGAGTATGGCTGGCTGAAGAAATCGTTCTTGACGCAGGCAGCTATAATTTTCCTCTTCTGGACAAGTCCCATGATCATTGGAGTGGTCACCTTTGGTACTTGTGTGGTGCTGAAGATACCTCTGACCACTGGGAAAGTTCTTTCAGCGCTGGCCACCTTTAGAGTTTTACAGAAGGCGCTCATAACTCTACCCGACTGTATTTCAGCTCTGTCTCAAACAAGAGTTTCGCTGGATCGGCTGAGTAAGTTTCTTCACGAGCCAGAGCTTCAGGCGGATGCTGTTTCTCGGACAAATGACCAAGATCCTACAGTAATTATGGTGGAAGCAGCAGATTTCAGCTGGGATGAATCTCCTGAGAAGCTCTCGTTGTCTAGAGTTAATCTGGAGGTCAAAACAGGGATGACAGTTGCGGTTTGCGGAAAGGTTGGTTCCGGGAAATCGAGCTTCCTCTCGTGCCTTCTGGGAGAAATCCCAAGGCTTTCTGGCAAGGTGCGCATTCTGTCGTTCTCTGGTTCTTGCCTTACATCTGCTTTTACAGGTGCAAGTAACTGGAAAAACATCGTACGTGGGTCAAACTGCCTGGATACAAAGTGGAAAGGTCGAGGACAATGTCCTTTTTGGCTCTCTTATGGACAGAAGTAAATACGATCGCGTGTTGGAGATGTGTCAACTCAAAAGAGATCTGGAAGTTCTTCCATTCGGAGATCAGACAGAAATAGGCGAGAGGGGTATCAACTTGAGCGGCGGCCAGAAGCAAAGGATACAACTTGCTCGTGCATTGTATCAGGATGCTGATATCTACCTACTTGACGACCCTTTCAGTGCCGTGGACGTAGAAACTGGTACTCAAATATTCAAGGTAAGTGCATGTCTCTGTTTGGCCCTGTGATCTCACTCATAAATCTTATGCAGGAATGTGTTCTTAACGCCATGGCATCAAAGACTGTCATTCTAGTGACGCATCAAGTGGAGTTTTTACCTGTGGCTGACCTCATTTTGGTAAGAAACTTTTTCGTAAGTTCTAAAGACCACTTCGTTGACGAGCTAATTTGATTCAGGTTCTAAACGATGGTCGTATAACGCAGTCAGGAACATACACTCAGCTTTTACAAGCAAAAACTGACTTCAGTGTGCTTGTTGGAGCACACAACAAGGCTATGGAAGTCATGAATCAGGCTGACAAGACCTTAGATAGCGTAGACAAGACCGTGGAAGGTATCCTGGATAATGAAGAAAAGAAAGAAGTGCAGAAGTCGGACGAGCATGAAGCGCAGGCAAAGGCCGCAAAGGCAGAACAACTGGTACAGGAAGAAGAACGTGAGAAAGGCAGTGTTGGTTTGCAAGTTTACTGGAACTACTGCACGGCGGTGTACAAGGGCGGCTTGATTCCATGCATATTGGCGACACAGCTGTTATTTCTACTCTTTCAAATCGCGTCAAACTGGTGGATGGCTCGCGAAACTCCAGCCACGGCTGTAGCTCCACAGTTTGATCCTGTTCGGTTGATAATCGGGTATGGAGGATTTTCGTTTGGAGCATCGCTGTTCGTGCTTCTCAGGGTGCTGCTTCTCAATGTCATCGGCCTTGCGACGGCTCAGAAGTTCTTCTTTGACATGCTACATTGCATTTTTCATTCGCCAATGTCGTTTTTTGATTCTACTCCAACTGGTAGAATTCTCAGCCGGGTACGTATTGTGACTTAAAGTTTCAAGTTTTTCAGCTAGCTTATGCTTTTCCTTCTCAGGCCTCTACAGACCAAAGTGCTCTTGACTTAAATGTGCCTTATAGGCTTGAGGGCGTAGCGTTCTCAGGCCTACAGCTCTTAGGCATTGTTGGAGTTATGTCTCAAGCAGTTTCGCAAGTCTTAATTGTTTTTGCTCCTGTGTTTGTTTTCTGTATCTTGCTACAGGTAAATCACTTTCAATCAATACTTTATGTCCTGATGACAGTTGAATTTAATTTTGCAGAGATATTACATCTCGTCCGGCAGGGAGCTTTCCAGGCTTCAAGGCATCCAGAAGGCTCCGATCATTCACCACTTTGCGGAATCTATTGCAGGAGCTCCGACAGTAAGAGGCTTTGGCCAGGAAGAGCGTTTCATGCATAGGAATATGTTTCTCATCGACACATCTGCTCGAGCCCATTTCTACTCGGCTGCAACTATGGAGTGGGCCTCTCTGAGGCTAGAACTCCTCACCAACGTTGTCTTTGGATTCTGTTTGCTTCTGCTAGTTTTTCTCCCTCCCGGCACCATTCCCCCAAGTAAGTTTTCTTTTCTTTAATTTTCTTTATTTTTCCATTGCAACAAGAGCTGACTTTGTTTCTTTTTCGTGTTTTTCTTCCCCTCATCAATAGGTTTGGCTGGTTTAGCTGTGACATATGGATTGAATCTGAACGGGTACCAGTCGCTTTTTGTTCGGGACTTGTGCAACGTGGAGCGGACGATAGTTTCTGTTGAACGTATACAGCAGTACTCTCGCATTCCCAGCGAGGCACCATGGGAGATTGAAGAGTCTAAGCCTCCGGAAAGCTGGCCTGCTACAGGAAACGTTGAGCTGGTGGACCTCAAGGTAGGAAATTCCTTCTAAAATTATGTTACAACTTAACAAAGACTCTGTGACACAGGTCCGCTATAACTCTAACTCACCGCTGGTGTTGAATGGCATTAGCTGTGTATTTCCTGGAGGCAAGAGGATTGGAGTTGTGGGCCGGACTGGCAGTGGAAAATCCACGCTCATCCAGGCCATATTCCGCCTTGTGGAGCCAGCTGGTGGAAAGATCGTTATCGACGGCGTGGACGTAACGAAGATCGGGTTGCATGACCTCCGATCCAAGCTCAGCATCATTCCACAGGATCCAACGCTGTTCGAAGGCACCATCCGCTATAATCTCGACCCCCTGGGACAGTTTTCGGATCCAGAAATCTGGGAGGTAAGTTTCTTAAAACTAGTTATTCTTGTATGTATTAAGAGCAGCGCTTCCACAGGCCTTGGATAACTGCCAACTCGGAGACCTCGTGCGCTGCAAGGAAGAAAAGCTGGACTCACTGGGTAAGCAATGAATGTGAAGAAGTTTTCTTCCCTTTCTTATCACGTTGTGTGTGCAGTGTCTGAGAATGGTGAGAACTGGAGCGTGGGACAGAGACAATTGTTTTGTCTTGGACGGGTGATGCTAAAACAAGCCCGTGTTTTGGTACTCGACGAGGCCACCGCATCCGTGGACAGTGCTACTGATGGAGTGATCCAATCCACCATTGCCACGAAGTTCCAGGGATGCACTGTTATCACCATTGCCCACAGGCTGCCTACTGTAGTGGGCAGCGACTACGTTCTAGTCCTGAACGATGGTACGTGTTCTTTGTTTTCGTTTTTGTTTGGCATTTGCATAACAATCTTTCTTGGTAGGACGCATCGCTGAATACGACGAGCCGGGTAAGCTTTTGGAGAAAAGCAGCTCGCATTTCTTCAAGCTTGTGGCCGAGTATTCCAAGAGATCTTTTGGATCGTCAGCTTAAACCTTTGTTCGAGCTAGCAAGCTCGCAGCTAGAATAGGCCAAACGGCTCTAAAGATCACAGACGAAGAACAAGTCTCAGTTGAGTGGCAAGCCAGGGTTGTGAACAGGGTTACAAAACCTACTAAATGTTGCTTTTATCCCAAGCTCAATGTCTCCATCACACTTGCACCCCAGAAGTTTTGATCATCAACACTAAAATCAGTCGAATGTTTCTTAGCACCGAGCACCGAGTGATTGGCTTAAATGCTTATTTATTATTATTTATTAATCTAATTGATCAATCTATGATGATCTGGTAAATAATAGAATATAAATACTTTAGATAAAATAATAAAATATACTATAAAGAGTCTAATAAATTATAAATATGCTTATAAACTATAAATACAAGTGTGAGGGCCAAGTGTACGGTTACGATGCCGTATACTAATATTAGCGTAGTGGATTTTGGTAGCCGTCGGATTGGTTTCAATCCGGACCACTCGATCCTGTATATAAGCTAGGGTTTTTGGGTTAATTGATATGCACATTTCTGTATTCCCTTTCCATATTCCATGCACTCACATTGGTGGAGTTGAGGGGCACCTTTGATTGTCCTTGGGGAGTGCTTGGATTTGGGATTTCGATTTAGATCTAGCTTTTGCATTGTCTAGATCTAGCTTTTTCCATTTCCTTTCTTTTGTTCTTTCCTTTCAGGATTTTGGTTTAGATCTAGCTTTTTGCATTGTCTAGATCTACCATTTCTTTCCAGCTTTTTGTCATTTCTCTTCTTTTGCTCTTTCTTTCTCATTCATTTTCATGGCTGATCCGCAATCTCCTCCTTTGACTCTAGAGCAGCAGTTGGTTCAATTGCTTGATGCTATGCGCCTGCAATTGAACAACCAAACTCAGTTGATGGCGGCGTTCACGGCACATGGTACAACTCCTCCTGCTTTTGGTGCCAATCCTCGCGTTCGGCCAGAGTTCTTTCGTGGGAATCCTAGGGATGATGTGTACCATTGGTTCGATCACTTCACGGTGATTGCCATATATCATTCTTGGGATGATGCTCGACGTTTGCGTGAGTTCCCCACATGTCTTCAAGGGACGGCATTGCAGTGGTACAATGGATTGAGCGCAGCTACTCGTGGCGATTGGAGTGTTCTTCCGGACGTCTTCAAACGCGCCTTCGGACACGCCGACGATTGTGATGATGCCTTCCAACAATTGCATCGTCTTCGCCAAGGGCCATCTGAGTCGGTGATGCAATTTGGCGTTCGTTTCCGAAGTCTTTTGCTTCGTGCGGAGCCAAATATGTCGGAGCGGATCAAGCTAGGAATGCTGTGGCCAGCACTTCGTCAAGATCTTGTCGGACTTGTGCATGCACTTGCTCCTGCCACTCTTGACGATGCTCTTCGCTTGGCACAACGTTATGAGACGTCGCCTCTTCCACTTCTTGCTACACGTCCTTCAGCTCCACTTCTTATGAGTGATGGTCCTGTTCCCATGGAGGTTGATGCTGCTGCTACTCGAGTCCAAGGACAAGGGCGAGGACGTGGTCGTGGCTGTGACATTCGTTGCTGGGCGTGTGATGAAGTTGGTCATACTTATCGGCGTTGTCGGCGCTTTCCGGATTGGCGACCTCCATTTCCTGGGTGGAGACCTTGGCGTCAGCAACGTCCCATTGGTGCTGCTGCGGTGGAAGAGGAGTCTTTGTTATGGAAACAACCCCTAGTCTCTCCATGCAACACATAACAATCCATCACCTCAAGCTTTTGTTTTTTATCCCCGTAACAGTGGTGCACTGTTTCCAGGTATAGCTCTCAAGGAGGTCCCAGTTCCCAGGATGGCCTTCGGTAAAAGGATCGGGACGATACATCAGAGAGGGAAATACACTGAACTGGATCCTAAGGTTCAACTGGGAGAATGCTCTGCAATACACTAGGTCGGGAAACGAGGAGTCGCGCGAGTAATGGAGGGACCTTGCGCGAATAAGTTAGTGACCCCTCCATCTTTCTTTCGGGAGTATCATCAAGGGGTTCACTCAGCACCGGTTCATCCAGTGTTTACTTTCCAAGCTCGTTTTTATAACAAGAGGTCTCCTATTCTTCTCTCCGTGTTGGTTGATACAGGTTCGAGTTTATCTTCTATTGCTCGACCTGTTGCCACACGTTGTCGTCTACACTTGCATCGTGCGGCGGATCCAGTTTTCATTCTTTATGGCAACGGCCGTACACATGCATGTGCACGAGATGAGGCGGACCTGGTTGTGCGTGTGGGCGATCTCGAGCTTGAGTTGCAGTCGTTGCGGGTGGTGCCGAGTCAAGCTTTTGACCTCATTCTTGGTATGGATTGGTTGCAGCACAATCATGCCAAGTGTGACTTTGAGGCTTTTCCCGCTTGTCTCATACTTCCTTATGTTTCATCCATTCCTCTCACTTCCGTACCTCTTCGTCCCTCTACTTCTACCTCTGCTTCCATTACTTTTGTTCCCCCATTATTTCCTCTTGTGTTTCCATCTTGTTCTGCTCTTCCCTTTTCCGATCCCTCCGATGATCTTTGTGTTGCAGCTGTTGACCAGCTCATGAAGGAGTATTCTGATCTCTTTGAATTTGACCTATCATCTGGGGCCAAGATTGCCACACGTCATCCCATTCCAACCGGGGATGCTCGTCCAATCAAGGTTCCTGTTCGTCGTCGGTCACCCAAGGAGATCAAGATTTTACGTGCAAACGTCAAGGAGATGTTGGAGAAGGGTGTTATTCGGAAGTCGCGGAGTCCTTGGGCATGTGAACCTCATCTTGTGACGAAGCCTGATGGGAGTATTCGTTTCTGCATCGACTATCGTCCGTTAAATGAAGTGACGATCCCGGACATGTACCCTCTTCCTCACACTGCTGATCTCTTGGATCGTCTGGGGCGAAGTCGTTGGTTCACCAAGCTAGATCTTGCTTCTGGGTATTGGCAAGTACCGATGGCTGAAGACAATATTCCTAAGACTGCTTTTCGTACACCATTTGGTTTATACGAGTTTTTGGTGATGCCGTTTGGTTTGAACAATGCTCCAGCAACTTTTCAGTGAATGATGGACGAGGTTCTTTGCGATATGCCGGAGGTGACGGCTGACTTCATTGATGATGTCTTGATCCACTCGGAGGGGATGTGGGAGGAGCATGTTCGTGATGTTTGTAAAGTGTTGGATCGGCTATGTGACGTTGGTTTAAAGCTGAAGCGGTCGAAGTGCGTGTTTGGGTCCAAGGACACAACTTATGTTGGGTACCGTATTTCTCGTGAGGGTTTGCAAGTTGATCCTGACAAACTTGTGGCTGTTCTAAAGTTCCCTACTCCGAAGTGTGTGAATGATGTGCAGCGCTTTTTGGGTAAGGTGCAGTATCTCGGTCGTTTTGTGGATCATCTTTCCGATCGCACTTTACCATTGCGAGCGTTGCTGAAGTCATCAACGTCATCTTTCATCTGGTCTCCCGATTGTGAGCGGGCGTTCGTGAATCTCAAAGAGCTATTGACGACTCCTCCGGTTTTGGCATATCCTGACTACACTCGACCTTTTATTTTGCGCGTGGATGCTTCTGATATTGGTCTTGGAGGTGTGTTGATGCAAGAGAGCTCGAGTGTGCCTGGTCAGCGCCATCCCATTGCATACATAAGCCGTACATTACAACCAGCGGAGATGAACTACTCCACGACGGAGAAGGAGTGTTTAGCAGCAGTCTGGGGTTTCGAGAAACTTCATGCCTATCAACATGGTTCTTGGACGTTACTTGAAGGTGACCATGCTGCTGTTACTTCATTATTGAAGCGGAAGAACCTGGTTGGTCGTACGGCTCGATGGGCTTTGAAGCTTCAGATATATGATTTCGATGTTGTTCATTGCCCAGGGAGTTCTATGGCTGATGCTGATGCCCTTTCTCGAGCTCCTCTTCCTTCTCCACTCACTTCTCATGTTTCTGACGAACCTGTTGTTCCAGCATCTGTGGATTTTCTAGATGAGGATTCTGTGCCGTCGGCGGTTGCTGTCCTTGACGTTCAGTGTCCACAGGGCGTAGAGCAAGATCTACCTTCTCTGGATGAGGTTCGCGAGGCTTAAAAGATTGAGCCGTGGATTCGAAGGCTTCGAGATGGGTTTGAGAATCCTGCATCACTTGCTGATGACTTGCCTTTTCGGCATTTACATTCTCAATATCGCCTTGAAGATGGCCTTCTTTATTTTGTGGGGATGGATCCTGATGCTCATTTACGGCTGGTGGTGCCTTCGGTGTTTATTCCGTGGTTTCTCCATGCCTACCATGATTCTCCTATTCTAGGTGGGCATATGGGACATCGTCGTGTCACCGAGAAGTTGCGCAGATCTTTCTATTGGCCAGAGATGCGACGTGATATTATCCGGTATGTGCGTAGCTGCGTTTGGTGCCAAGCTCGTAATACTCCCCCTTGTGCTGCGGAAGGACGGTTGGAGTCAATTGCAGTTTCTCGTCCGTTTGAGTTGGTGGCGTTTGATCTTATGGGACCTTTTCCGCGATCGACTGCTGGCAATGAGTATGTTATTATTGCTTCTGACTACTTGACTCGTTGGGTGGAAGTTGGTGCTCTTGCTAGTGCCTCTGCAACTGCTGTTGGATACTTCCTCCTCAATCGAGTGGTGTTCCAGCATTCTTGTCCAGAACGGATTCTTTCGGATAATGGTCCTGCATTTATGGCTGAGGTATTTCATGTTTTGACATCTCGGTTGGGGATACGCCACACTTTTACGAGTGCTTATCATTCACAATCAGACGGTCTGGTGGAACGGCTCGTTCGGACATTCAAAGGGATGATTGTGAAGTATGTGAACTTTCAACATTCGGATTGGGATGGTTATTTGCCGTCTCTTCGTATGCTTATGTCACAGGGGTGCAGAGTTCTGTTGGTGCTTCACCATATAAACTTCTATATGGTCATGATCCAATATTACCAACAGAGCTAGGTTTACCTTCGCGATTGCCACGAGCTCCTGATGCTAGGTCATCGGATCAATATTTGACAAGCATTCTTCCACTTGTCCGAGCAGAGTCTGCTGAACACTTAGGCCGCGTACAAGTGGGACAACAACGGCGCTACAATTCCCATCATCGTCCACCAGCGGAGTACAAAGTGGATGATTTGGTGTTAGTCCGTTTTCCCCATCTTACGGTACGTGGTTTATCTAAGGGGCTCCTTGCGCAGTGGAAAGGACCGTATCGGGTGTTGCGGCAAGTTGGACCACAAGTTTATGAGGTTCGGCATGACATTCAGCAGGCCGATCCTCCAGAGATTGTGCATGTGCAGCAGTTAAAACGCTTCATACAGAGGGATCAGGAGCAGTTAATACCGTCTACAGATCCACCGATGCCTCCTCCTGACGTTCCTCCAGATCCCGGCCCATCTACAAGAGAACCCTGACGGCTTTAGGAGGGGATGATGTGAGGGCCAAGTGTACGGCTACGATGCCGTATACTAATATTAGCGTAGTGGATTTTGGTAGCCGTCGGATTGGTTTCAATCCGGACCACTCGATCCTGTATATAAGCTAGGGTTTTTGGGTTAATTGATATGCACATTTCTGTATTCCCTTTCCATATTCCATGCACTCACACAAGATTATTATAAAAGAGTTAGATAGTTAAAAATCTAAGTATATTCCCTATAACCTAGGTGATGGAATATTTTTAGATATTTTGACATATTATACCATCTAACAATATAGTGTATGAAATACAAAAATGTGCATATTTAATTAGTTCAAAAACACTAATTTATATATAGGAGTTGTGAGGCCTAAGTGTATGGCTACAATATTGTATACTAATATTAACATAGTGAATTGGTTTCAATCCGGACCACTCACTCCTATATATAAGCTAAGGTTTTTAGGCTAATTGATATACACATTTTCTATATTCCTTTTTCATATTTCATGCATTTATGATTGCCCTTGGTTTAGATTTAGCTTTTGCATTGTTTAGATCTTCCTTTCCTTCTAGCTTTTTTTCATTTACCTTCATTTACTCTTTCCTTTTCATTCATCTTCATTTTTCACTCGAATGGCACATTCTTGCGTAACAATTGCGTCAAAGGAATAGCCACCTTTGCAAACTTATGTTGGAAACATTGGTAGTAACTAGCCATACCAAGAAAACTGCATAATTTGGCCACTGTAATCGGTGTAAGCCAATTTTCCACTATAGCCACCTTCCTTGGATCCGTCTTGACACCTTTATATGTCACAATATGGCCTAGATATTCTACCTCTGACTTTGCAAACTCAGATTTGCTCTTCTTCACATAAAATTTGCTATGTCGGAGTAACAAAAAAACCTTGCGCAAATGCACCTTATGCTCCTTCATATTCTTGCTAAAAACAAGAATATCGTCCAAGAAAATCTCTACAAACTCATGAAGATAATGCCCAAATACCTCCATCATTAATCGAGAAAATTTGGCTAGTGCATTTGTCAAACCAAATGGCATAACTGTAAACTCAAAATGTCTGAAACTTGTGTTAAATGTCGTTTTGGAGATAGATGCATCATCCATTGCAATTTGATGATATCCATTCCTCAGATCAATCTTGGTAAACACTCGTGCTTCACCAAACTTGTCTAGGATATCATCCACATGTGGCATCAGCATCTTATCCTTCACTGTCTTCTTGTTTAAAGCGTGGTAGTCAATACACATCCGCATTGAACTATCCTTCTTCTTCACAAGCAAGACTAGAGCACCAAATAAAGACTTACTTGGCTGAATAAATTCAAACTCAAGTAACTCCTTGACTTGCCGTTGAACATATTGCTCTTCCGCATAACTTAACCGAAATGGACACTAGTAAATTGGCCGTGTCCTCGGCTCCAATATAATCCCATGCTCCACACCACTTAATGGAAGCAACCTATAAGGAAGTTCAAATGGAAAATCATCAGAAAACTTGTTAAGTACATCCCATATTGCTGCTTCTCCCCCACACGTGCTTTGGTCCTCCAAGTCATAAACAAATAGCAAGTAACTTGAAAGTGCTTTTCCATTATGACAAGCCCATTTCAAAGATGTAGTAGAGAACATAACAACTGGTGGTTGAATGCCCTCGCCAAACCACACATCTTTAACGCCACCATACTCTAGCAAGACAAGTTTAATACTCCACTTTATCTTTGGATTCACCTTCACCAACCATGGCATCCCAAGAATGAGATCTATATGATGGATATCTGCGTGTATCACACTTGAATTTAGAGCCAAACTCCAAGCCTATTGTGCTACGAAACGAGGGTCCGGTACAATCCCATGAGCACCAGCTCCCGTATCCAGCATTTGCACACATAATGGTGTCAGACGGAGTCTGGCACAATTTTGGCATATCAGTGGCCTAACGCAAGGAGGAGGGTACCCCACCAACTAGAGCAACGTGGAGCTTGGGCTTAAACCCAAGTTGGATGCAGAATAAGGAATGACATAGCCCAGCAGAAGTCAAACTAATGTCTCAGGTGGTCACACATGCATTCTAACCACTATCCCTACTATACATTTAGAACCCCCCACAGCCCCCCCCCCCCCGGAACACACGCTTTTTGAGACAAGCTTGAAACTTACTAAATATGGAATGTCTTTAGATTGTGAATTTGGACACAGGACAAACACCATTGTGTTCAAGCCAACCTCTACATTCCGTAGATATGCCAAATGAGCAAATCTAGACACTTTCCATAAACAGCATTTGGAATTGAAATGAGACCAACACAAAGGGCATGATAACGGGGGTATTTGGCAAACACGGTAAATTATCATTCAGCGATATTGAGGGACTAGTTTTAATACACAAGGGTTCTTGATATTAGCAAGTGCAAGCCAATGACAGGAGTTTCTCAAACCAGGCCGAGTATGCTCAACAAGAAACACATAGGGTTCCTACCTTATGTTTATCCGATTTAAGTACATGGTCATTGACCAGTTTCTCAACTAGCTCAAGTGGGAACAATAAAGGGAACCAACTGTACCGACCTTCTACTGTCATGGCAGTAAAGAAAGAGTGTCCGTAAGGACTAGCCAACAAGTATCTTTTGATACCCGAAGTCACATTCGCGACATTCTCCCCCCCTTGGGGAAGATCGACGTCCTCATCGATGCATACCCGAGTCTAGCAAACCGTCAAGGAAACAACTTCGAAAGTTAACGAAAAGCACACTATATGGGAAATGCACCGACTTAAATGAGTTATGGAATGGCCTCTCCTCTATGTCCAAAGACATTAAGACTCAGACACTCTTCAGCCGTCACCGACAAGGAAATGACTAACAGAGTTAGCCACCCATGCTGCTCTGAGTACCACTCGGATTACAAAGGAATGATACATCCCTGCCCGCAGGGATATAGAGAGAAAGCTAGAGGCCCAACTTCCTCTGAGCAAGAAATCAATCATGTCGGGAAGATTTAGACAATTATTATAAACTGGTTGATTAAGTTGTTTACATGAGCATGCCTCTTTTCGAAAATGAGTCATCAAGAGAGAGGTGAGGACTTGTGATTAGTCTATAATAGTATCCTCATGGTTATGGATTGGACCCATGCACCGAAGTGCCAAAGTCAACCTGCCAAAACTGACTTAAGTACGAGACGAAACTTTGATTTATAGAAATATATTACTTTATTGATTTGCAAGATTTATTACAAGATTTTACAAAAGCTATTTATTAGTTATTACTATTCTCATACTCTGTGACAAGCTCATGAGCATGTGTAAGATTCCTAAGAGGTTCCCAAGTTGATTCACAAGTCGGGTAACCTTTCCACTTAACTAGATATTCCTTGGAACGACCACCACGAGCTTTGTAGGACAAGAGAATTGCCTCGACCTCATACTCCATGTCACCATTCACAACTTCCGGAGGGGGATGAATGTCCATAGAGCGATCCGCATCAACACGATATGGTGCCAGTAAATTGACATGAAACACATCATGTACATAGGACAACTCATCTGAAATATCCAACTTATAGGATATATCACCAACTTGCTTCAATACCTGATAGGGTCCAACATATCTTGGTAATAGCTTTCAGGACAAGAAGACCTTAATATTCAAGTTTCGGGAAGATAGCCACACCTGATCTCCCACTTGATTGGATACATCCTGACAATGCTGATCCTTATCATGTCGATACCTATCTTGAGCTTTGCCCATCGCCTCAGTAGCTCTAGACCAACCTTGGCGTAGCTGCTCCACATAAGTCTCAATGGCCAGGACCAACACTTCGGACATTGGTTTCGGTACAACAAGCTGTTGAGGGACCCCATGAGCATTTCCTTGCAGCATCTCCCATGGAGAATAGCCAAGAGTGCTGTGAAATGTGTTATTATAACAAATTTCTGCTGTGTCTAAATGCTCAACTCAGTTGCGCTGGTTTGCTGTGACATAGTACCGCAGATAATCCTCAACTTGGGCATTCACGTGTTCAGTCTGCCCACCAGTCTGAGGATGATAAGCCATATTGAATTTCAGCTTGGTACCGAACAACTGGAATAGTGTGCCCCAAAACTTCCCCGTAAACCTTGAATCTCTATCTGAGATCATCTCTTCGAGAAGACCATAAACCCGCACTACTTCATGGAAAAAGAGCTTTGCTGCTTGTTTCGCATTTACTGTTCCCACAGTTGGAATGAAGTGTGCAATCTTCGACAATCGATCCACAACCACCATCAAAGTATCATAACCCTTAGACTTCGGCAAGCAAGTGATGAAATCAAGTGTCACACTCTGAAATAGCCATGCCAGTGCTGGAATGCACTACAACTTTCTAGCTTACTTCTCAGTTTTGCACTTACATTGCTGGCATATAGGGCAGTAGGGACATAGTCCACTATATCACCTTCCATACCAGACCAAAAAAATCCCTTTTTAAATGAAGTTAGAGTTTTTCGCTTCCCACCATGTCTTGCTGCTGAAACATCATGATGTTCCCGCAAAAACAACTACTACAGATCCTTAGAGGGAAGATACAATTTTTCTTGCTTATAGAATATAAGCCCATCCCAAATCGAGTAGTGATGCTTCACATTTGTTCGACTAGCAACTTTCACTACTTTGCTACTAGGGTTCTACTTCAACAATTCCACACAGTGCAAGATTGCCTTCGCCAATGGATCATTTCCATATGAAGCTCGAACATCCTTTAACCAATCCGAACTGATTGCCGATATTGCCCAGAACTGATCCTAGCAACTCAATGCATCCGGGACAATATTGTCTTTACCAAGTTTATATATGATTTCAATATCATATGTAGCGAGCTTCTCTTGCCAACGAGCCTGCTTTAGTGTAAGCTTAGGCTGCATAGCAAAGTAGCTCAGCGTGTTACTATCTGTATAAACCTTGGTATGTCCACCCAAGTAGTGTCTCTAGTGTTCTAGGACTGACACTATAGCAAACATCTCTTTTTCATGTGTTGGCCATCTTCATTGAGTTTCATCCAATTTCTTGGAATAGAATGCAATGAGACAACCATGTCACCTTAGCATAACACCAACCGCTTTGTCACAATCTTGCTGCAACATGGCACCAATAGCATAGCCAGATGCATCACAATGCACTTTATCAAGATATGAGATCTTGAAAACAGGAACCGTAATCAAGATCTCCTTCAACTGTACAAAAGCATGTTGACAAGCCGGTGTCCAATGAAACAGAATATTACTCTTCGTCAACTTAGTCAATGGAAGAGCAATTCTTGCAAAATTGCAGACAAACTTGCAATAGTATCCCACCAAACTGAGAAAAGAATGAACATCTGATACAGTGGTCAAGACTTCCCAGGACTTCACCACTTCCACTTTCTTTGGATTGACCTCAATTATGCTACCACTAATTATATAACCGAGAAAGTTTACACGCAATTGTCCAAAAACGCATTTACTTTCCTTCATACAATTAGTGTTCACGCAATTTCTGAAACACTAGCTCCAAGTGTTTCAAATGATCCTCCAACATTTCATTGAAGACTAGAACATCGTCAATATATAGGACAACAAATGTGTCTAAATAGTCTCCGAATATTCTATCCATCATAGTGCTGAACATTGCCAGAATATTACATAACCCAAATGGCATGACAAGGAACTCATAAGATCTATACCAGGTCTTAAACTTTGTCTTCTCCACATCCTGATCCACCACCCGTATCTGATGATACTTAGATTGCAAATCAAGTTGCGTAAAATACTTAGCCTTTAAGAGTTGGTCAAACAAGTCATTAATGCAAGGCAAAGGATAACTATTTTTGATCGTGATCTTGTTGAGTGCTTGATAATCGATACACATCCTCATGGTTCCATCCTTTTTCATAACAAAAAGGATTGTGCTCCATAAGGTGACTTGCTTGGTCGGATATGACCTTTGTCAAGAAGCTCTGTAAGTTACTTTTTGAGTTCAGCCATCTCCTTGATGTTCAAACAATATGGAGCTTTTGTAGGTGGTTTAGAACCCGGAATAACCTCAATCCGATAATCAACCTCATGGCTATGGTTGTGTTCCGGGGTGCCTCCACCAAGGCAAACATGTGTGTCAATCGAATCTTGTTTGGAGAGCTACCAAGGACATCACTTACAAGCCTAAGCTCTTGCCTCCACCTATTCCAACTAGAGCCTTGACTACATCTCCCAAGGTATGAGCTACACACACCAAGTTGTGGAGGTGTGTCCAAATGCATCACTTCTACTCATTGGGTGCTGGACTCATAGTTCTCGTCTAGGTATCACTCAATGGACCTGCTGTTGTTGTTGCTATCAGCAGCCCGGGAGCTGGAGGCTCACTGCGGTTGTGGTCCTTTTAGCTCTCTTAGGAGATGAATTGTAACATGGCTGAGATTGGAAACAAGTGGGATTCCATGTTCATAGCATCATGGGACAACAAGTTGGCATGGTTTGTTTGGTGTAGCACTAGGGAGCATCGGACAGTGCAGCTTGTTCAGTGAGTGATGGGAGCTCCTTCTAGACACAAAGCCTGAATGAGATTCTCGATAAACTACAGATAGGAGACAAGTCTATGTGTTTAGTGCATTAGAGAGCGAGTGTGTGCTAGAAAAACTTATTGTGCATCTATGAGATGTGTGTGACTTGCATTAAACAGCCATCCTGGATTTGCTAGAATGCAACACATGCCTAAAGAACCATCACAATGTTAGTCCTTTTTCAAAAATAACAAAGCTCACTAGATTCTGTTGTATTGATCACAATGCCATTGATCAGTTTCACTGGACTAGAGAAACATCGGTAGTGATATCTTAAAGACTTAATTATCAGAAAAAAATCTTAGATTAGAAATAAAAGTATTCTAAGTAAGTTATCATCTGATAAACTAGTATTAAAGTATAGGAACCACCAAGATCACTATAGTTGAAAAACATAAGATTCACTATCCAATAAAATTTAATAGTAAGTGTATCATTAAGAAAACTCAATGATAAAACTTAACTACTAAAGATTGTAGACATTATACCAAAAAACTTACAAAAGATAACTAAAAGAACACAAAGTATCATTGACAGATAAACAAAATGCTCATGAATGTATTACCCAAAGAAAATAACATTCTAATCTATCAAAACTAATTTAAGCAATAGCCAACAGAACAAAATGAATGTGGCAAGATCAATAAATACTCATTCATGCCAACTATCACACCAGCTAATCTGAATACATCTTGGTCAACAATTCAAAAAAACTCAAATTGCTTAAGTAAGCATCAGCAACATCCTACCAATGTCTCAAACCCAAGAAACCAATCCAAAGCAAACCACAAAGAATATGTGATAATGTGAAAAGGCAAAAGCCATCAAACAGAACAACTAACTATCATGATAGATTATCAATTATCCTATCAATAAAAAGATACATAATCATTTTAAAAAAATAATCTATCATCATGAAAAATGGCAAATCATTCAATGCCAACAATAATTTAGCAGTATCTTTAACAAGGATAATTAACTATTCTAGATGATAGTTAATCATCACCAATGATTGCCAGATGCAAATATTAATTTCAATATTGAAGATAATAAGCCAAAATGCCTTCTCTAACAACTTCTAACAAATGGAACAATGAGCATAAAACTTAAAAAACCAAAAACTCAAAAAAACTTATAGCTAAATCTTGCCGAACAATGATCACAAGTCTCACATAACTAATTGCAATGCTAAAGAAGAAATCATGGTACAACCCATAATATCTTTCTCAACACATCCAAAAGCTAAACTTTATAATGCAAAGAGTATGTTTGCATCAATTCAAAAGTATGCTCAATAAGGGATCACCAAACGATCCTCTATGAATCAATCTATAGCAAGATGTAACTCACTTCATAACAAGCACAAGAAAAGTTATCAATGATTGATTTATCTTTAACTCAAATTCAACAAGGACTCAACATCTTCAATATCAATCACTAACTCTTTTTCTCATAAAGTCAATATAGTCTATGACTAAATCACTTTTCAAGAAAAAACTCAAAACTCAACATCTACTCAACAATCTTATCTTAGAACACAGCTAACTCAAATTTGCCACTCAGTTAATTTGAACGTTAATACAGTTGCTAACTAGCAAATGTATAAATGTTAATAACACAAAGTTACAACCAAATTATCAATATTATCTTTATCGAGACTAATGAAACTCAATATCAATTCTACAGAGAGACATCTCACTTTACTTGAATCACAATAACAATAATATCAACGACAAGGCATCACTTCATTGTCACCAACACCAAAACAAAACTAAAAGAAAGCAAGAGTGAATTCCCAAAACTTTCTAGCAATTAAGCTAACTAAAGTCAAAAATACTTTAATCAGTATATGAGACCAATCATTCAGCAAAACTCAGTTACAAATAACACTTTATCAAGGAGTGAATCACCACATCCAAAACTCAATGAAATCCAACACTACGAACTAAGTGCAACCAAATGATATTAACAAAGATAAAGTTGATATATCAATATGGAAAAACCATGTAAGTCTAACGACACAATCCTCCACAACACCATCTAGTAAACAAGCCCATCACTGATAAATCTTCATTGAGTAAAGCAAGTGTCAATAGTCCTCAACAAAATTTATAAGCAATTACTAGTTGCTAAGCAACTAACAATTGCTCTTCAACTTGCCTTCATAAGACCCAAACACTAAACTTACGTTATTGAGTCATATACTTGTCCAACATGAACATAATACCTCAGATATGAGATATAAGAACATGGATAAGCATAAACTAAATGACCACTCGAATCCAATTGAATTGCAATAAACTCACCAACACATATAGCTAATAGCTCTAAATATGCCTTAAAGAGCTATGCATGATCAACACTTAGTCGAAACTAAAGTGAAGACCATGAGATGAACTCATATCAGTATGAAGGATGATTATTGTCTAATGTTGAAGGCCAATAAGAGAGCTTACACATTTTCTTCTTTCGAGCCATATAAACCTCCTTATAGACAAAATAATAGTACAAACATCTCAACCTCAAACAACTAAGTTGGATATCACTATACTCAGCCAAGACATAAGGCTACCAAGACCAAGTCAAGATTAGTGAGAGCTTATTACTCTCATAGAGTTTAATAAAATGCAAGGTGACAATTTACCACTTAACATAACATTATAGAAGAAAGTCACAAGGGTCACCCTTCTTAGAAAAGCACAATAGCCACTTTTCTACACCAACTCTAAATTTTATCCAACTTAATTGCCTTAGCCTCAAAGGTTAACATCCCTTTTTGGTTGCATTATATAAATTATTTACTAAGGTTTAGGCTAATCAAAGTGAATTCTAACCCCTTCACTAGTTTGTACTAACTTACAAAAATAGAATGGTTTTCGAGCAAAGTGATCAATAGATCAACCATTGGAAAAACCTAAGAAAATTTATGGAAAATTTTCCAACCTAGAAAAAGAATCACTCTCAGTCTAAGAATACAAACTTTTAAGCCTCAACAAACTTCCTCCTACTAACAACTTCATATAAGTTCACCTCAACACAAACTTTCATGACCCAATAGTATGTTTAAGCATTGAACATCTTTACCCATATATCCGACATTCAACATTGACATCTGCCAAAATGCAAAATGAACATTTAAGGTTTGATCATGAAGACCATATTTTCAGATATCCACATTGCACTAACACTCTTCTTCAATCACCTTTAAAATCCAATATGAAGCTAAAACACTAACAAAAAAAATGATATAGAAAATCAAGTTCTAAAGAAAATTCCTTATTAGTCGAAACAACAATGCCACTTTCATTAACATAAGTGCTAGCGATGTCAATGCCTCAATTACACATTTTCTCCATTCAACAATTTACACAAGTGCTAACAGATAACCAACAAGTCATAGCAAGTGAATGGTATAACCCTTTCCAACACCTCAATAGGCAAACCTTTAAAGAAATAAAGTATCAATTTAAGTTTAGCATAATGGATCATTATTAGAATCTAGTCAAAGTTACTGCAATACTGCTATGTGCAAGTAGATTAGCTTCACTATCAACTATTTTGGGGTTGATCATCGTTTGACTAAGAAACTTCGTAACCATATTACTCACTTTCACATGAATATGATACGGAAGTCACATTGACTTGATCATCAATTGAGCAACACCACAAGCAATGCCCATATCATTACTTCAAAGTTTATGTGAATATTAAGTGCCAACTCAATTTGATAGAATGCAACATAAATGTCATACCCCATTGATAGAGATTTACAACACCGAAGACCATTAACTTTATTCACAATATAGACAAGTTCATGTCACTCTTTTTCCGACCAAACTCAAAACTAATCCAACACTAAGCTACTCAAAAAGCAATAGCAAGGTTCCCTAGAAAAGAATTGAGCATTGCAATTCAATCTTCAATAGTAAGCCTAGATAAAATGGTTTAATGCTTCATTGTTATCCATTCCACAACTCACCACTTATAAGACTATCATTTCCAGCATGCATCAAAGTAGGGACTCTCAATTGCATAATATAAACACTAGCAATGAATCACACTTCATTGCAAATCATCTTTACTAGTAAAGAAAATGATTTACATGTTTGATCCTTCATCCCTGACAACTTTCTTTTTGGTCTCATCTTTGATCAAACCTCAAACTTGCGTTAGCATTGCCTTTAGTTCAATCTAAGAAAAGTTTATAAGAGAGCACAGTAATGATTACTTGAACCATTAGACTAATCCCTACAGTCTTGATTGATCCACTTATAATCATGCCTAGGAAGGATTCACTAGTGCTGTGCTAAATCGCTATAGACTAGTTTATTTTCCACTTATAACAAACCTAAGGGAGGTTTACTTTTACCTATAGTACATGGAACAACTTATGGAACCACTAATAGGTTAACATTAATCTTGCCAACTCAAAGTGTAATTTTGAATTGTTAATATGCCTCTCTCACAAGCCCAAACGCAAACTTGTGCAAATGAAACATTTCATTCCATCATATTGTAAGCCATAAATTTTTTTTTTTCCAATTTGCCAGTTTACCTTGTCTATCTAACCAACACCACTTTGACCTTAGCTAAATTCCCTTTCCAAGGTTCTCGCCTATTCTACTAACTTTTACTTGGTCCTATAGTTTCAACTACTCACTGCATGAGCAATGGAGCATTAACCATCCATCTATGGATTCCCAATCTCTTCCAATCCCCCTCCTTGAGTTACATTGGACTTAAGGTTTGGCTACACTCCTCACAGGCACGAGCCGCCAAGCACACTAAACCTCTAGGTTCCTAACATCCTTTGGTACAATAAGATTTGATCATGGGACTCTCTAAACCCCAAACTTTGGGTGCAACACTTGCTTCGGGACGCTGGGGGGAAACATTACGGCCTAACGCCCTGGTATGGGTACCCCTACTCCCCCACTTTTATCCCGAGGGAAAGGCCCAAGCCCCTAGGAAGGGTGAGGACCAATGAGCCATAAGGTACTCAAGTGGGGCACCACTCCATATGAGCCAGGAGCATCATAGTCTATTTCCCTTCTGGGAGTGGGAGCTGCTCTTGAGCACTTCCCGATCTTGGACTCAGTTTCAGAGTTGGTCTTGGACTTGATCTCAGACTCAGTCCTATCAGATGAATTTTTTTTTATTTTGGTTGTGTTTTCAGGGATCCTTTAGCCTATGACACCTCGGGGAGTTAGTTCCTTACAATTCCACCACCCATAGAAGAAGTTCAATACTCACATCAAACATCTCTTTTTTAATCCTATGACTTGTTGCTTATGTCTCCAGGGGCATCTCCCCACTTAGCGGTGTGCCTAAATTAGCCTCCCTAGCCAAGAGCCCATGACAATAGAATATAAGTGTCCCTATACCCCTCACCTCACCAAACCCTAGTATGGGGTTGGGACTTGAACCCAACCTTGCTTTACTAGGGGACTCGAACCCAACTCTGTAGAATATGTCTATGGATTCGACATCCCTGTGGGGAGTCAGGTGTAGTTCCCTACGCCTGGTCAACTTAGTTAACCCATGCTAATTAGCTTACCTTTGGCGCGCATTTGGGTCCCAACATATGACATTGCTCAATTTCTCAAAATAGAGTTTTTTATTGAATTTTGCATAAATACATAAAGTTCTACGTTGCAAAAATTCCTCCACTAGATCCCACATGTTCATTAGGTTTTCCTCCAATTCCCATGTTACTTCGTAGTGTGGAAATCCTTTCCACTTCACATGGAACTCCCTCACCTCACATCCTTGTCACTTGCTCTTGCGCACATTGAGAATGGCCTCGACTTCGTATTCTTCTTCCCCTTGGATAACCTTAGGTAAAGATCTCATTTGGTCCTTGCGAAGCAGATCCTCAAAATACGGCTTGAGTAAGTTCACATGGAACACAAGTGTATCTTCCCCATCTCTCGAGGAAGTTGGAGGTGGTAAACCACCTATCCAATTTGTGCCTCAATCTCGTAAGGCCTCACAAACCTGCTCAAGGGACTCCAGATCAGTTCATTTCCAGGAATACATGCATTTTTACCTTTGGGTCAGCTTCTGACTGATCCCACTTGGTAACCTTAGGTTCTTGGTGTTCAGCCACACCTTCTCCCCAAGTTGGAACTCCACGTCTTGGTGCTTTTGGTTTGCATACTTGGTCTGCCTTTGTTGAGTCTGTTCCAAGGAATCCTTCACTAAATTCCAAATGTTGAGTCTTTCCTCCGTGAATGCCTCCACTGCGAGTAACTCTCCATGATATTCAGTCATGCCGAGTTCCACATGACCTTCAATAGCTCGCCCATTGATGACTTCCCATGGACTCACCCTGATACTCAAGTGTGGTGAGTTGTTATAGCACATTTCTGCAAGTCCCAAATGACTTACCCAATCGGTCTGGTCTCCTGAGACATAGCATTGCAAATAATCCCCCAGCTGCCTATTCACCCTTTTCATTTGTCTGTTTGTCAAGAAGTGGGTGATAGGATGTGCTGAATTTCAACTTGGTGCAATACTATTTCAAGAGAGTTTTTCAGAACCTACTAGTGAAGATTTTATCTCGATCTGAGATAAGCTCTTCTGGCCTTCCCCACACTCAAACCACTTATTCGAAGAACAGCTTCGCCACACCTTCTGCATCCACTTCCATTGTGGTGGTGTGAGACATAAAATCCCTAGGCCCCAAAGTGGAGCCGGAAGGGCGCCACATGGTAGTGGCCGAAGCGAGAGCCAAACGAGCGTAACACGTTTGGACCAAAAGCTCCGACTTGAAAAGTCAAGAGCGGGAGTGGAACTCCCAACGAAGTGCTCGAGGAACGAGCACGAAGCGAGCAAAAGGCGAGGCTCCAAAAAGGGACCCAAAAGGACCAACACATGACACGTGGGAGTGTCCGAGATGGACTCGAGTTGGAGTCCGAAGTGGAGTCCGAGATGGACTCGAGTTGGAGTCCGAAGTGGAGTCCGAGATGGACCCGAGTTGGAGTCCGAAGTGGAGTCCGAGATGGACTCGAGTTGGAGTCCGAAGTGGAGTCCGAGATGGACCCGAGTTGGAGTCCGAAGTGGAGTCCGAGATGGACTCGAGTTGGAGTCCAAAGTGGAGTCCGAGATGGACCCGAGTTGGAGTCCGAAGTGGAGTCCGAGGTGGACCCAAGATGGACCCGAGTTGGAGTCCGAAGTGGAGTCCGAGATGGAGTCCGAGATGGAGTCCGAGATGGAGTCCGAGGTGGACCCGAGATGGACCCGAGTTGGAGTCCGAAGTGGAGTCCGAGATGGACCCGAGATGGAGTTTGAGGTGGACCCGAGATGGACTCGAAATGGAGTCCGAGATGGAGTCCGAGATGGAGTCCGAAGTCGAGACCGAGACCGGGACCGAGACCGGGACCGAGACCGAGACCGAGACCGAGATCGGGACCGAGACCGAGACCGAGGCCGAGGCCGAGCCCGAGTCCGAGTCCGAATCCGAGTCCGAGTCCGAGTCCGAGTCCGAGTCCGAGTCCGAGTCCGAGTCCGAGCCCGAGTCCAGAGCCTGAGAGGGTGAAAGCCCAAAGCGTTCGTCTCCCAGACCCTGGGGGGTTTGGTGAGCCCCAAAAGTATAGTAGGGGGAGGACTGCAGTGGAGCCAGTTTGGCCAGGAAAGGCCAGTTTGGCCCAGGAAGGCCGGACCCAGTGTTGGGTGATGAGCTGCCCACTGGGAAGTCCAAGACTAGAGTGAACACGGACCGACAAGCGGGGTAGCTTGGTGAAGTGTTCAAGAGCCGGCTCTAGTTCCCCCGGGAGATCGACTGGCCGATGCTCCCAGTCCAAGTGTGGGTGGCACTACCTACTTGGATACCAGGTGTGGCTCAACGGAACCTCGCTCTAAGCCCATGGCTAGAGCACCTAAAGGCGAAAGGCGGGGAGAGTACCCAGGTGGCTCGCGTAAGGCCACGGTGTTCCGAAATGTTGTCCCAAAGGCCTAGACTGTGGAAAGGAAGAGGAGCAGTCCTCTGGGGTAGTGACCAGGGACACAGTCGTGTGGTGAGGAAGTCCCAAAGGACCATGGGACTTAGTGGTCGGGCCTGTGGGCCTCGATCCAGTGGCAGTGTTGGCCAACACAGCCAAGGGCAGAAAGGGACCTGGTAGGAACTGACAAAGGGACTTTGGGGAAGGTGATTTCCCAGGTCTGTGGGCATCCTAAGGATGCTAAGGAGTGGATCTAGGATGACCACTCGTGGACACATGGCCCAGTCTTGGAGAGATGGGATGGTGATGCAAGTGGTGTTGGACCACTAGTGCAGCAAAAGTGAGTGGGCATGGCCGTAGCGTAACGGGCCGAGATGTCAGTGGTACCTTTGGGTGTCGGTCTTGGGACCGGACACGTGGAGCACTTGGACCATGTGCAAGTGTTGAGTGGCAAGGATGCCATTCTCGGGGCTAGCAAGTCCCAAGTCCTGAATTGGGCTAAGGAGGTTGTGAGTGAGACGCCTCCAAGTGGTCGAAGGTGTGGTTAAGTGACTAAAGTAGAATGGAAAATTTAGTCGCTTACAACTTGGTATCGGAGCTGTTCCTTAGTCCGACTTTTATTGGTGCTCAATTATATCACCACTAGTGTTGGCATCGGAAGGTCCAAGGAGTGGGTCTATCGTTGAGGAGTAGCAAGTTGGGAAGACATGGCTCTCCATTACAGTTCATGTGTGAACTTGTAGACGAGGTGGTGGATAGAAAAGTGCCAATAATGGAACGACTTTGGGATCTTGGGAACAGTGCAAGGTTTTCCTCATTGAGTTGAGGATGTGATCCGGATGAGCATTTGTCTCAGCAAATTGGCTAAGGTTGTTGTGGTAAACAACTAAAGTTGGGATCATGGGAAAGATAGAGACTCCAAAACAATAAAGGAGTCACAAGATTATCCTCATGTAGCTGAGGTTGGTGCTCATGAATGTGAGACCAAAGGTAATGACCGTGGAAGGTCAAATACGGAAGAGGACTCAAGTCCTTGAAATGGTAGCCGGGGCTACCTCTAATAAATGCTGGAACAACCCAAGGAGTTGGGGGTGTATTGAGTGGATGAGTTGGTATTCTCATCACATGGACAAGTAGTCCTAAGGGGCAAAGGTTGCCCCCAGAGAACAAAATCAAGTGTCGGAGTAACACTTGTGAAAATAGTCCTTTTGAGTAGGACAGGAATGCAAGAAGTGTATTCCAGTGAGCTAGTGCCTCACAAGTAGGACCTTACGGGTCTGTGGATTAACCAAGTCCAAAATTGCTAGATGACTCAAGTAGAGTCAACGGATGGTCCTAAAAGGACTGATGGAAACATTTGGACTGAGGTGTGTTGTACCCCACAAAGGATGGGGGGGGATCATAGGATCCAAGGATGAGAACAGAGGGTATCTCATCAATGGCAAAATATGCCATGCTAAAGTTATGGGAAAGGTGTTCCCAGAAGAAAACAACTCTGACATAAAGTTGTGTGTGACCTCTATGGTGCAGTGCTAACGGATGGTTGGCATGAGAAAGAGCGGTGTTGGTCTTGGCAAAGACTTAGACACGAAGGGGAAATGTCATAGAGGTAGGCTCGTGGAGCCGATGGTGTGGAGACACCAAATGTGCCAAGGTGTGATACTTTGAGGCTATGTTGGTGGGTTCATGAGAACCCCTTGCCAAAGGAATCCCAATGGAAATGGGAATAGCATAGCCTAAGCTGCAGAGCATGCAGTTGGAGTGTGGTGACCCAGATAATGATGGAGGTGTGAAAGCACCAAGCAATGAGTTGTAGGACTTGACAACTATGAGGCAACTAAGCAAGAGGTGCAAAATAACTGGTTAAACGGGTAGAAGGTAGCTACCCAAGACTTCTTAATAGCATAAGGAAGTTGGATATACCCTTACGGGGGATAAGTTGCTTATGTTGCAATATAGTAAGTCAATGTCATAAAAGGAAATACTCATTGTCAAAAAAGCCATCATTGGGACACCCGGACACTCTAGAACACCAGAAGGTGGTGTTTGATGTCGCGAGGGCAATGGATAAAGCCCAAGGGATTAAGTCTCTAGCGAATGATGGATAGAAGGTGCTATCCAAATGTCCAAGGTTGCGGAGACAGGAGAGGACTGTCTACCCGAATTGGACAAAGCCAAAAATGGAATTTTGGCAAGGCTAGTGATGGGCATGTAAAGGCCCATAAGCAACAATGTAATCCCAGTGTGGGATTATAAGGTGAGCATACCCGGATTGAGGAACCACTCCCTAGGCTATTGGGTAGGTTCATCCCTAAGAATACTTGCTAAAGCATGATAGAAAGTGCAAAGCTATCCTCTTGGTCTGGAGGAGAATGACCGAAGGAAAGGTGTGAAGCCAAAAGCAAGTAGTATTGGGATGGAATTGAACCATAGAAATCAAAGGGCATATCCAACAGTGGTTATGAAAGTTGGGAGTGGAGAATCAAGAGGGTGCTCGAGGGTGTTGTTGCTAACAACCGTGATGCCATGGAGAGTCTAAAATATGGAATTGTCCATGTTAGACTATATGGCAACTATAAAGCTTGCGAAAGGGGAGGCCTTAGCAAGCTGAGGGACAGAGTTCCTTCAAGGTTCCCAAAGACGATTCTAGGTAGCGTAGTACCTAGAAAGGCCAAGTGTAAATGGTTCATGGAACGCGCGAAATCAGAGTGGCGCAACAGAAGCGTGGTCTTGAAGCTTGCCATGAGGCAAGGTTATCAAGGTTAGGGAAGTAGTTCCCGAGTGTTCAAAGAGAGGGCTTTGAACGAAAGTCGATGGTCAAGGACTTTCACGCTTATGCAGGAACCATGTTACAATGGTCGGAGGACTTGCCAAGTGAGATTGGCACGTCGGGGGAACAAAGACCCTAGTTGAAGGTGATAACTTCAAAAAGGGTGGGCCATGGGGCCGAGCACGGAGGAGTCCATGCATGATCACAGGCATGTCAAGTGAGAGGACTTGGCAGTGTGGAGGAACTAGGTTCCTAAGCTGTGATCTGTAGCGCGCTTTAAAAATAGGTTGGTGCACCGGTGTGGGGAGTCACGCCAGGCATCTTGGGTGATGCCGTCCGTAGATGCATATACGGAGGTTGGGTTCGAGTCCCGACCCTCTAGTGCTTGGGTTCGAGTCCCAAATCACTAGGGCGTGGTGATGGTTTGGAATATGAGGACACTCATATTTTGGTGGTCATGGACTCTCAGTCGGGAGACTGGTTTGGGCACACCGCCAAGCGAGGGATGCCTCGGAGTCGTGATGCACGGTTAGATTGCTTAGTGTGAAAGCTCAGCATATCTAACTTGAACACTTTGGTGCAAGTGGCACCAAGGTCGTGGTGAGTGAGATGGGGACACCTAATCTCAGTTGCTATGAACCCTTGGCCGTAAGGGCTAGCTTGGGTGCACCGCCAAGTGTGGGGGATGCCCCCGGGGTTATAGTCAACAACTTGGAGGTCTAGAAAACCAAGTACCTCTTGGCAAATCTGTTAAGGTGCCAAGGTGAGATCACTAGGTGATCTTATGGCCAGATAAGGACAAGGTCCTTGGTTGGCTAAGGAATGAAGTTCCTGGTTCAAAATGTTGAAATTGAACTGTTTAAGGTGGTGTGGCTTGGTCGTGATAACCAAGTGGGAAGAGCACCTAAGGGAAATAAACTATGTCTGTGCGATGGCATAGTGAGTCCGAGGAAAGTAGTCTCTATAAGAGACCCATGGGAGGGTCACGAAGTTGGGCCGTGGATAGAGCCCATAGCAGAAGATGCTAAAGAGACGTACTAGGGGTGAACATCCTCTGGACTTGGCAAAGAGGAGTCTTTGCTATGGAACCGAAACAATACCTCAAGGAGGGAGGTAGAGATTCAATGTTGCTTGGTGCAACAATCAACGGATAGGAGCAAAAGATGAGTGGCCAAGATAGGGCCGTGGAATCCCTTGGAAGGAATCCAAGTGACAAAGTTAGGCGAGGAACACTAATGTGTTGGACGCTAACAAGTTGCGGGAAAGGAAGTGTGTTTCCAAGGAGGGATTCCGAAATGCTCCGATTTGGCGAAAGTGGAAGCTCCAAGGGAGGGAGTGGTAAGGTAGCCAAATGATAGGGCCATGAACAGCCCTAGCACAAAGTATGATAACTGGAACTTTGGCACGAAATAGAAGAGAGGATGATGGTGCCCTCGAGTAGAGAACTTCCTAGGATGGGAAGTGGAGTTGCACAAAAGGTGCAAGGCAAGGTGTCGGAGACACCTAGGAAATTGACTCCAAGAAGTCAAAATTCAAAGTTCCAAAGTGCAAAGGTTATATCGATGGAAATTGAGACTACTTGAGAAGGAGTAGTGGGATTGACTTAGAGAAGGGTCTCTAAGAGGTTTAGCGAGAACTAAACCAATAAAAGGAGAGAACCATTACATGTGGTCCAATCAGTCTCTAAGTTGGAGAGACTATGCTCCTTAAAAGATGGACAAGGCATGGTGAGCCTTTGATGTCAAACCATAGACAAAGATTGGCTAGGTGCCAAGGATGGAAATGGTAACACGTGTGGGTGTTACTTTATGAAAGGGTTTACCGTTCGATGAGGACATCGAACTTCGTCTATGGGTGGTGGAGTTGTGAGACACAAAATCCCTAGGCCCCAAAGTGGAGCCGGAAGGGCGCCACATGGTAGTGGCCGAAGCGAGAGCCAAACGAGCGTAACACGTTTGGACCAAAAGCTCCGACTTGAAAAGTCAAGAGCGGGAGTGGAACTCCCAACGAAGTGCTCGAGGAACGAGCACGAAGCGAGCAAAAGGCGAGGCTCCAAAAAGGGACCCAAAAGGACCAACACATGACACGTGGGAGTGTCCGAGATGGACTCGAGTTGGAGTCCGAAGTGGAGTCCGAGATGGACCCGAGTTGGAGTCCGAAGTGGAGTCCGAGATGGACCCGAGTTGGAGTCCGAAGTGGAGTCCGAGATGGACCCGAGTTGGAGTCCGAAGTGGAGTCCGAGGTGGACCCGAGATGGACCCGAGTTGGAGTCCGAAGTGGAGTCCGAGATGGAGTCCGAGATGGAGTCCGAGATGGAGTCCGAGGTGGACCCGAGATGGACCCGAGTCGGAGTCCGAAGTGGAGTCCGAGATGGACCCGAGATGGAGTCTGAGGTGGACCCGAGATGGACCCGAAATGGAGTCCGAGATGGAGTCCGAGATGGACCCGAGATGGAGTCCGAGATGGAGTCCGAGATGGAGTCCGAGATGGACCCGAGATGGAGTCCGAGATGGAGTCCGAGATGGAGTCCGAGATGGAGTCCGAGATGGAGTCCGAAGTCGAGACCGAGACCGGGACCGAGACCGGGACCGAGACCGAGACCGAGACCGCGATCGGGACCGAGACCGAGACCGAGGCCGAGGCCGAGGCCGAGTCCGAGTCCAAATCCGAGTCCAAGTCCGAGTCCGAGTCCGAGTCCGAGTCCGAGTCCGAGTCCGAGTCCGAGTCCGAGCCCGAGTCCAGAGCCTGAGAGGGTGAAAGCCCAAAGCGTTCGTCTCCCAGACCCTGGGGGGTTTGGTGAGCCCCAAAAGTATAGTAGGGGGAGGACTGTAGTGGAGCCAGTTTGGCCAGGAAAGGCCAGTTTGGCCCAGGAAGGCCGGACCCAGTGTTGGGTGATGAGCTGCCCACTGGGAAGTCCAAGACTAGAGTGAACACGGACCGACAAGCGGGGTAGCTTGGTGAAGTGTTCAAGAGCCGGCTCTAGTTCCCCCGGGAGATCGACTGGCCGATGCTCCCAGTCCAAGTGTGGGTGGCACTACCTACTTGGATACCAGGTGTGGCTCAACGGAACCTCGCTCTAAGCCCATGGCTAGAGCACCTAAAGGCGAAAGGCGGGGAGAGTACCCAGGTGGCTCGCGTAAGGCCATGGTGTTCCGAAATGTTGTCCCAAAGGCCTAGACTGTGGAAAGGAAGAGGAGCAGTCCTCTGGGGTAGTGACCAGGGACACAGTCGTGTGGTGAGGAAGTCCCAAAGGACCATGGGACTTAGTGGTCGGGCCTGTGGGCCTCGATCCAGTGGCAGTGTTGGCCAACACAGCCAAGGGCAGAAAGGGACCTGGTAGGAACTGACAAAGGGACTTTGGGGAAGGCGATTTCCCAGGTCTGTGGGCATCCTAAGGATGCTAAGGAGTGGATCTAGGATGACCACTCGTGGACACATGGCCCAGTCTTGGAGAGATGGGATGGTGATGCAAGTGGTGTTGGACCACTAGTGCAGCAAAAGTGAGTGGGCATGGCCGTAGCGTAACGGGCCGAGATGTCAGTGGTACCTTTGGGTGTCGGTCTTGGGACCGGACACGTGGAGCACTTGGACCATGTGCAAGTGTTGAGTGGCAAGGATGCCATTCTCGGGGCTAGCAAGTCCCAAGTCCTGAATTGGGCTAAGGAGGTTGTGAGTGAGACGCCTCCAAGTGGTCGAAGGTGTGGTTAAGTGACTAAAGTAGAATGGAAAATTTAGTCGCTTACAGGTGGGTATGAAATGTGCCATTTTAAAAAATCGGTCCACCACTATGAATATTGCATCAAACCCCTCACTTGGAGGGGATTCCCGTGATGAAGTCTATCGTAAAACATTTTTAGCGCCCCCTACAGCATTTGTAACAAGCCCCCACTAGCCTTAGTCACGGCTTTGACCTACTAACATGTTGGACATGTCTTTATATAATCTTGAACGTCCTTAACCATATCTAACCAGTGATACTTCCTTTTGAGTAAACCTATTGTCTTGGGCACTCCACCGTATCTTGCAAGAGGTCTATCATGACACTCTTCTAAGGCTACCTTAATTCCCTTTCTAAAACATACACCCTTGTTTGTTTATAATAAATGAGTCCATTGCGTTCCGCATAACCTATTTTCTCTTTTGTTGGCAGCTCACCTCTTTGGTGAGCTTCTCGCACCTCTTGGTTCCTCAGCAACACTTCTTGTGCTAGACCATTGTTCTTATACACTGTTCGCACATCGTCCCAAAAACTTGCTGTCGCGCTAAATATCTCCAACTTCAAGCTCAATTTTCGACTTAGAGCATCCACCACAATGTTGTTCTTCACAGGTTTATACAGAATCTCACAATCAAACTCAGCTAAACCTTTGGCCCACCAAACTTGTTTCCCTCTTAGGTTGGGTTGCGACAAGAAGTGTTTCGTTGCCACATTATCCATGTAAATTTTGAAGTGCTCCCAAGGTAATATTGCCACTAAGCTCTATTTCGTTAAAGTGGGATTTATTCAGTAAAATGGGACTAGGTACAAATTTTCAAGTATTTGAAAATGACGTGAAATTATATGTTTTTTGTCCAGGGGCTAGACATATCTGGGGCACGGTGACTAGCGCGGTGACTTTGTGTCCAGACTGAGTCCATCTGGTTGTATAATAAATCTCATTGTCAAGGTGAACAAGCCGAATCTGAAGCTAAAAAAGAGCGATGGCATGCGCGCACACACTATTTGTTTGTTCATTGAGCGTGTGGTGAGCTTTCCAAGATGAACGTCATTCCTATTAGCCAGACATATAACTTAATGGTGAGAACATTTAGATATTATTCAATGTTATCTTTTTCTAACGAATCTAATTGTGAAGGTGTAGCAAGAGGCATTGCTAGTCTGGAGAAGTCATTTAACTCATTTGACCCTTAGTGTATTTTCATGAAACTAAATAACATTCATATTATTAAGGAATTTCTCTAGTACCTTTTTTTTACGACATAGAGGCTTGCATTTCTTTCAAAGGTGATTTAGTAAAAGGCCTGAGGGCACATGCCATTCTATTTCTCAGACCGTATTAAGATATACTAGTGCAAAGGGAAAAAGGTATTTGGTGATCAAGTAAATGGCATGAGGGCACACGCCATTATAAGCCTAAGCGCTAGTGGACACCTCCTTTTTGGTACTCTCAGTGATACTATCATCCTTCTCCGGTCAGTTGTTTTGCTTTGGATTGTTGTCTCTGACGTTACTGGGGCGTTCTCGATAGTTGTTAATGTTGCCGTTTGTTCAGAAAAATGATCACCTGGAGTATAGTACGGGGAGTTTGGAAGACTTATATATTCTACATCTTCACCTATCTCCTTCTCCGTCTCCTTTTTTGCCTCACTTACAGATTTTGTGCTTGCCATGAGAACGCTCTTCACCCTAAAATATGGAGTTCGTTGTGTTATAAAAGGAAACCAACACACACGCTGCAAGGGAATGATGGTATATAAAGCACGTAAGCCCACAATATGGGTTTATGTGCCATTAATATGGGCCACACGCCATATTATTAGATTTATGCAAGTGTGATTGGTAAATGCATATGTCACATCATCTTTGTTTTACCTCACACACTATATCAGGCCTAATGAACCATATCACATGTGCGCACATGCTATATATATGGAGAAGTATTATGCAAGGATAGAAAAATTCAATGCATGATTGTGGAGAGCAATGGCATGAAGCCACATGCTAAATAACATTTTAGAGAAAGAATTAAAATAGAAACATGCAAACAGTACTGAGTGGACCAAGACTTAGAAGTGCACAATTGAATGAGGTATTTCTAATAAATATTTCACTCATCTCATATAGGAATGGCTACCACTCTCAAATGGCGTATCGCCTCATGCCATCACCTCGCAATTTGTTATAACAATCCGATGAATTCATATTCGGCTTGTTCACCTTGAACTTTAAGTAAGATTTGCTAGAACAACTAAGAATTTATACTTGTTATTTGTATCATCTCACCTAGGAATGGCGTAAGGCCACATGCCATCACGCCTCCTCTGATTCAGATTCGGATTGTTCACCTTGAAATAAAATACATTAGAAACTTAGTAAAGGAATATTAATGAATCTCACCTTGAACCCGGGTTATGAATGCTCTTGCTGCATCTCTTGCATGGTCTAGCAAGGTGATGGTGGCACTCTGCTTCCGCATCCAACCATGCACAACATTATCCACCGATATGCTCATGCTGGGATCCCTTGGATTCAGCACCCATCTCTTTTCTAGGCAATCCTTCGTATATCTGGAACTTGGCTTGAACCACTCCACAGTTACATTGAAGGAGTTAGTTTCCGCGTCCTCCTCTGCATCAATGATGCAGCGCCCCACCCATATCATTTGTTTTTTATTACTGGGTCTGACAAGCACGACCATTCCTTTGCAGACCTGTACTGGATTGAATGCTGAATCCGGCTTCTTGTTCCTCGGCCCACAATAGTGATCCTCAACATCGTTATCTGTCACTGCATTTCTAGAGGACATTATTCCGCTACTATCTGGTGCTCTAGGTTCTAGCCAAAAGGACTCTTCCAATTCTTCATATACAACCGGCCCATTTTGGATAGCAGATATAATCTTCTCCCAGTATTCGAGCAAAGGCTTGCACCTCTGAAAATAGGATTCTCCACCAAACACCAACCCCCTCTTCCAGAAGGCAATATGCTGTCTAATCCCGGCCACTATACTTTCCTGGTCTTTGAGTCCATCCGGGTGCATCGTCCATGGGGAACCCTGAGGAATCATAGGTTCCCCAGTTATGGGATCTCTCTTGAAGAGTTCAATGCCGTCCACTGGCAGCCACACTGTGTCCCATTCTCTCATCTTGTACCTCATCACTGGAGCACCGTCATGCATGCTGAAATGAAACTGAAGAGGCTTGGAGTGGCCAATCAGCGTTTCGGATCCATCCCTGATGTAGCCTTTTACAAACCCCTTAAAGTCTGGAACCTCTGTCACAAGTGCAGCTTCAACAGTGCCTTTGATGCAATTTTGGAATTCATCGTAGAGTTGTGGGAGGGTGAGGACATTGGATCACCGAAGGGACTCTGCCAGGTGACTGAACATGGCATCGACGTCTTCATGAGTGTGCTCAACCATGAGAAAGCCAAGTGTAACCGTTTCAAATATGCCTTTGGCAACAAGCATCGCCAAGTACGCGAAGACGTACATGTTTTTGTTCTCACTGCCAGCATTGTCTATTTGGAGCAGAAGATGGGGTGGAAGGCCACATCAGCCGCAAGAACTTCCTTGAGATTCTGCTTCGTTTGGATGAGGCTGTGCATTCACCGGGCGACCAGCCTCGTCGGAATGGCATGAGGCCTCACGTGATAACCCTACAATCTGACGGCCAACATATTCACTGGGATGGCATGGGGCCCCACACGATACTGCAAGCCTTTGCTCCTCCTCCAGCTGAACCCTGTATGGGGTTCGATCGACAAGGGCCTTATGCAAGGGTTGGCCGTTCAGCTCATTCTACGCACTTTGCAGAGACCTTAAGTGTTTTGCTAGGGACGCAATCATCATGTTTGCACCCCCGCCACCCCATAAAGGTACAAAGAAGTTCCCATAGTTCTGGGCACCATGCCCATGAGCGATTATGCCAAACAGAGACACAGGCAGCTGCATGGATGAAGAGATTGCCTTGGGGGCAAGATTGAGTCGAGGTAAGCACGTCTTTTTCTGGTCCATTTTGTCGTGGATGATGCAGAGGTAAGAGTCAGGTCTCTCCATGAAGAGAATCCTATTATGATAATATGCAGTCCTGCAACTTCTCTGCTCGATGTTGTGGTCGAGCCGCCTTCTAACCAACGTCTCTCGCTCTTGAGCGATGCAAGAATTTTTCGACAAAGCCATTTTGATAGTAGTGCACTCTTCACACTTTGAAAAACTGGAGTACTTTCCTATACTCACATCCCTGAACCTGTTGCTCCACAATCTACTAAATCTAGATTGGCTCAACTTCCTGTAGCCATTACTCTGGAGTTCTCGATTCACATCTTCCAATATGGCCCCCTTGGTATACATGGAAGGGAGAACTCGTTGGGTGTCTCATGTTCCATCTTCCAAGAGGTGGGTTTTATGTGGTTGCTGCTCGCTACATGTCTCGACAAACCTCTTGAAGATTGCCTCTCCATATACAACATGACCCCTGGTTTTGTGTGTACCGTCGTTCCCATGGACTGCCTATTGAACCCTTTGTTCCTCGAACTCAGTTTTGATTCTATAGAATGTGGTTCGAGGGACTCCATAAATGATTCTCCATGCCTTCATGCAGACCAAACCCCTCTGGAAGACCATGCCCCCCACCTGATGTTCTGAAGCATCAACAGATGACCGTAATGCCTCATACACAAAATTGCGAGCTGCCTTCCAGGACAATGTCTTGTATCTTGCTCTCTCCTCTTCAATAGCATCCCAATCAGCATGTTGACAGCACCTCCTCTTGCAACAAGCAACTGTCGAGACCATTCGAACCTCCATCGCCATTTTCTGCCTTGTCGGTTCGTTGCTCAGATCCCTTTGGCTGCGCTTTAGGAAGGTGTACTTTCTTTTCCCATGAAGAGATGTTCTGTCATCAGTTGTAGTGGTGTTTGATTGTGAATCCTTCACATTCTCAAACACTAAGTGTCTCAATTTCCATTGCACAATGCTTCCAATAGTCAGACTGTTTTCTTCTGTGTCAACAACCTCTAAAATCGCAACTCTAATATCATCTCAGCCCAATTCTTGATTAGCAACCGCATCTCTTGGATCGACAACTGTGGCTAAGCCCTCAGCTACCACCTCCCCCTCGGGGTTGTTTAGAAACACCTTTGCCTGAATCCATGTAGCACGGTTCTTAAGATCCACGGAGGGAACATGCGCCGCACTTGCGCTATCCCCAACATCTGCTTTCTTCTGAAGATTTTTCAAGGCAACAACAACATTTACCCCGAAGACCATCTCTCCTCGTTCAATAGCGACCACATTCCCATCGAAGACAGTCTCTATTGATACAGCAGCATTGCCTTCCCCAAGCCTTTGACAGTGTATAACAAAGTTCCGATCCATAGACATAAGGGTCGCTTTTGCAACTCTCTTCCCACCATTCAAAATGTAAACCTTTTCCCCAACCCTGAAGGCCATTCTGAAAGTGCAGAAAAGAAGTTAAGACTATACAAAAAATGATTGGAGAATGGCCTAAATCATAACATACCAAACAACCTCAATAGCATGAGGCCACATGCCATTATTCAAACATGCTATTGACACCCACGTGAAATTTCGCATTCACAAAATTGGCATGAGGCCTCATGCCATCTTGATAAACACACAGCTACAGGCAGGTAAAGAAACTATTGGCAATATGCTAGTGATGAACTAAGATGGCATGAAGTGGTACCGTAGCACCGCTCGCACCACCGCAACTACTCGTAGCGCCGCTCGCACAAACTGCCACTCGCATAAATTGCCGCTCACAATGCCGCAACCGCTCGTAGACGCATAAACCACAGCTCACAACGCCGCTTACACAAGCAGCGCTCACTGCGCTCAGCGGAACCAAGAACACGGCGCACAAAAATGATAGACCTAGGAATGAGTTCGAGAATTCAAAAATAACACACGCTTGAACGTCACATCAAATCCTCTGACAAGCCAGATCTTATGATTCCTCTGACAAATTTCAAACTGAGTAGCTTCTAGACTTTGCTGTCGGATGTTGAACTTTGTCACATCATGTCCTTGCCTCGATCCAGCTATGCCATGTCAGTGATTCGAACTTTGCCATGCCATGTCAGCGATCTGCGCCAAGATTATTCACCGTGTAAAGGAATAATTATGTTGTGTGTGTACGTCCATTTATGGCAATATAAGGCCACACGCCATTCAAAGAATAATGCTAGTCGAGCATTTTTTGGTGCATTTTTGGGTTCAAAATTGCATGAGCCCACACGCTATAAAGTTTACCTGTACCAAAAATAGAAACAACTTTATTTACTTGGGAATTTAAGTGGTTGAGGCATTTTTAAACTTACAAACACATGCCCTACTTACATTCCTTTGGTTGCTTAAAATTCAAAAATATTATAAACCTTTCTTTTTGCATTTTCAATGTTTTCAATTATGGTTTTTGATTTTCGCAGGACTAGCCTAGTAATCTATTTGCATCCCGTCATGTTTATAGCTAGCTTTCGTTTGTCCCCTTCGCTAGCCTGAGATACATCTGTTCGGCATCTGCCTCTTACAGCATTTGCCCAGAAAGGGCATCTTTCTTCACACAGCATTTGCCAAATGTTTAGGGTTTAGGGTTTAGGGTTTAGCAATTCAGTAGCTTGATAAACATGCAAATACAGAACTTGATGCAAAATCTTTTGATATGTCACAATGCCCCTATGACCATAAACACATTTCAATAGAGAGGGTCCTTTCATTTCATAACTCCTTACGTAGATCTTGGTGAAACCAGAGTTAGTGAAGTTGGTTTCTTGTGATCCCGCATCTGATTGTGATGTCCCTTTGTAGTATCGATGGAAAGGTCAATGCACACCAAACTGTAGAATCTTGGAGCAAAATAACGGTCGGATCTATGGCAAATGCCCCTGAAACATTGTAAGGCTCATGTGGTCTCATGTGGTGTCCGATCGAGATGCTTCTTTGCAGGGTCATCAAGAAGGACATTGTATACCATTCTTTATTTAGCTGAACATCTGGCATTTTTGGAAATACAAGATGCTTTAGAACATCCAATCATGCATGGTATAAATATAGCGAGGGTATTAAATGATATCCCAATCATGATCTTTCTTTTGGATTTCACGTGCATGCAGTCCGAGGAAAATGATGACGTTGCGGATTTCTTTTGGATTTCACCTGCATGCATGCGTGCGGCGATCCAGAAATTAATGGTGGCGCCCAAGTCCGAGGAATGATGACGTTGCGGGATTACCAACCGTCGTGACATTTCGCGCGTGTGAAGTTAGGTTTTGCATTTTGCTTCGTACTCACGCACGCACACTCATGCTCACATTCGCGCTCATCTACCTTCTTTACAGGTTTCTCGTGTGCATCGGCATCCACTCGTGCTTGCATCACACTTGCGCTTGCATCGCGCTCGTGTGCATCGGCGTCCACTTCAAGACACACCCAGTTTGTAACTTCGCCGCCAACTCCGCCGCCCACTCTGCCACCCACACACATCCCACTTGGCGTCCTGGGAGATTTCAGTGCCACTCTCCAACTATAAGTGGCAGAGTAGCCTTGATGCTACGATCCGCTGCACACACAGTGCACATTCGCCAGCGAGTCCGGCCTCAATTGTCATGCCTCCATTCAGCTTCAAATGGTAAGTCGTTTAGGCCAAGTAGAAAATGGCATGAGGCCACATGCCATTCAGTAGCAACATTGGCATGCACCAATTGGGCTCTCAAGTGCAGTCCGGTTACAGATGGCGTGTAGCCTCACGCCATCTTAGGATGCAGCCTCAAGACATCTGATGCAGTGGTGAATGGCGTGTGGCCCCACGTTATTTCCAGCTGCTAGCTTTTCATCTGTCAGCTCTAATTTTTGTGCATTTCTGAACAGGCGAGGAATTGCATTTTTCTTCCAGCCACTGTCAATGTGGATGCAGAGAAGGGGGAGGAGCTCACGAGTTGGACTTTCGGGATGGAAGGCGAGGATCTGAGGCTGTACAACACAGATGGTGGGAGAAAAGAATGCATGGGGATCCTCATCCAAGTGACAGACACTCCATGCAGTTCCATGCAAGAATGTGGACTGGCACTTGTGGTAGAGACAGCATCCGCCTTCAAGATTCACCTTGCACATCCTAGCGGCTTCCCGGAGGGGGGCAGCGGCTATGAGGAATTCCTAGAGGGAGCTAGGGAGAGGTTGTCCAGGAGGCCCACAATTTCAAAGACGCTGCGGGTCTATGAAGATCACATGGAATCCACGGACCTCACCTACGGCGATGTTCAAAAACTATATTCCAACATTGAGCCGTTGAGAGTGACTCCAGTTCGCGAAGCGAAGGGGAAGGGGGTTGATCTGGAAACTACCCCGAAGCAGAAAAGGGTGGTCAAGCTCAAGCCGACGTCCGACTCTTCTGCTCCAAAAAAGAAGCTACTCAGTGATGCCATTGCCTCGGGTTCGAACACTACACCCACCAAAAAGAAGAGCCGCAAAGAGCAGAAAGAGCAAGAAGAGGCAGCAAAAATCATCGCAGATAATAGTACTTGTTACTATTCCAACAAAGTATATACAATCGACGTGAGCCACATCGACATCCAAAGCAAATACAACCACAGGCTAGTATCTGATGAGTGGGTGGAGAAACTGAAGCAGAAGATGCTGGCAAGTCTAGTAACACCCGACATCGCAGATATGATCCCCTACTACTGAACAATGAATGGCGAGACGAGGTTTCCAGACTTGATCAATAGGAAGGTGTTGGACGATCAAAACATCCGGTTCTATGCCGTCTCCAGACAGCATTCTAGCTTGGCAATGCAAGAGATAGTTGTGGATATTATGGTGGGCGAGGAGGTGAAGAAAGTCTTCAAGACAAGAGTTGTCCGCCTGATAAAAGGCAACTCGCCCCTCCGATCTATCATATACATCTCCCACGCGCAGAATGTCAAGCAAGAAACGTGCTACAAATCGGGTCTGCACGAGACATTGGCACGAACACGGAAGCTCTGGGTTCAACTGAAGAAGCCACAAAAACCAGGACAAGGACGTGCACTAGCAACTAGTGCCTGGCAGGTAAGCCTCGTTGCATGTGGCATAGCATGTGGCCTCACGCCATTTCCATTGCAGGAATTCTCGAGTCTTCTCTCGAAAACACTGGGGGTCAATGACACACTCAGCATCCATAACATTCTACTCGCGACAAAAGTTGTTTTTGACAAATGGGTAGATGTGCTGAGGAGGTACCATGACGGGGAGTTGCTAAACTCAATTTGTGTGGAGGACGGCCGGAAGCCCAATGATTTGAAGCTCAACGCCTTGTGTTTCTCGCGGTCTCTAGACGACGACGACCTTCTGATAGTGGCTAATGCTCTTCTAAGTGGTGAGGTAGTCTTCAACAAGACCAAAATAACTCTCGGCCATATTGTGACATACGAGGACTTGTGCACGACTCTGAGAGCTTGTGCGCTATTGAAGGATTGGATCTTCGAGCAAGTGGCCGTGGAGAGGGTGAGCATCGACACCACGCAAGAGATGATGGAAGAGCTAGAGTTGTCAAATGAAGACATTGACGAGTACGTGAAGGGGGCCCCCAAGTTCATCGATCTGCTGCGGGATGCCACGAAAAGTAAAGCTGAGAAGTTGGATCAGTATCCAAATTTCATTAAGAGGGATGTCGACCCCTGGCTTCAGAAACAGCTCGACCCCGCAGCAAAGGCCTATTGAGAACCTTACCGGGTATACGTGAATTCGGATGAGGATCAAAGGTGGAGGAGCATCGTTTCCCACGGAGATGAGCAGGTCAAGAACATCTTTTGTGTGATGGACTTCACAAACGAGGAGATCACTCATGCAGACGAAGTCAGCTCCATCATTGACTTAATGGTGGGACTTGCGGAGGTGGAATCTTCAGTCCACTATATGATCTACGACTCCGAATCCTATCACAAGTTCTGGAAGGCCTTGAACAAGGTGAAGGCTCGGTTGAAAGGCAAGGAGATGCGGGAGATCCATGGGATAATGGCTAAGAAGAAGATACTGACAAATGTCCGCATCTTCACACTCGCCCTTGTTATTGGTCCTGCAGCAGAGTGTGACTGGAGTGACTTCCCAGCTTCGTTCGACAAGGCCAATCGAATTGATCTGAGGGAGGTCAATTTACCCGTGCCTGAGGAACTGAAGACGGCTATAGAGCTTTCAAATCCAGAGAAAGCTCCAGGTGCAGCATGGGAAATGCTCAGCTGGGTCTTCAACGCAATAGCGGGTGGGTCACCTGCTTCCGACTCCAAGGGCAAATGCGTTGTCGAGTACAACTACGGCGGACTATTCTTTCGAGCTGCACTACTCAAGGGTGTCCCGTGTGTTGCGGTGACAAACTCCATTGAAGAGGTGACTTCAATGGAGCATATAATTACAGTTGCCAAAGAAAAACAGTATCTTCTCTGCAAACCTGGTGAGTACACACTTTAAGTTTAAATGTTATCTCACAAGCTCTGTATGCAGGAGCGTGGCCACCCCTAGATGCTGAAACGACGTTAACAGCTACTATTGAAGATACCCATGTTGGGCCGAGCTCACAACTTGCACAAGGTAAGGTCACGTGAGGCCTCACGCCATTTTGATTATAGATCGTTGTGAATATTCAGACACGAGGACTGAAAAGCGCACTGGTGGCGTGTCAAAGAAGGACAAACAGACAAGCAATAGGAAAAAAGGAGGTACAAATTATATTTGCAATGGCGTGTGGTCTCATGCCATTCCTTGCAGGAGACACTTCTTCAAAGGCAAAACAGGCAAGCACCAGCCAAGTACAACGGACGAGAGGTACCAATCATTTTTGTTATACGTGAATTCTCATGCCATTGCTTCTTGCAGCTCAAATTCCAAAGAGACTAGGGCAAGCAGCGCAGGCCTCACGACAAGAACTTGAAGGTTTGATGGCGTGTGGCCCCACGCAATTAACTAATGTTCTTGCAGATCGCGTCGAGGAAATCGAATGGAACAACGTGCCTCCAGTGGAGGAGGGGGAGGCCTCGGAGAGTGATAAGGAGAGTTCTGAAACAGGTACTATCATGACATATGGCCCCATGCACTTATCTAAGTTTGTATTTCAGGGGAACGAGTTGAACCAATGGAAAACTTTATGAAAGGTAACTTAAAAATATTATGGGATGTTGCATGTGTTGATGCAATAATATACAGTTGAAGTGCCAAGGAGACGTCGTGAACCTCAAATTAGGCTACCTACAAAACAGCTTTCAGACGCTGTAGACAAAGAGATGGACAACCGACCAGGGCAGAGGAGGAAGGGTAAAAGCATATATAAAGGTTTGGAAACCTTATTTTACAAGTGGGATAATGACAATTCCCACTTTAACGAAATAGAGCTTCACTCCTTGAGTGCCTTGACCACCGCAAATAATTCCTTCTCGTAGGCAAGCCATTTTCGCTGAGCTTTGTCCAACTTCTTCGAGAAGAACGCCACTAGATGGTTGTCTTGCTTCAAAATTGCGCCCAACATAAAGTCTAAAGCATTTATTTCTACCTCAAAATTCTTTCCAAAGTCTGGTAATGCCAACACAGGGGTCTTCCTCAACTTCCCTTTGAGGTGGATAAATGCTACTTTGCATTCCGTTGTCCATACCATCTTCCCTTTACTCGTTTGGTCTGTTAAGGGTAAGGCTACTCTCGAATAGTGTTTGATAAACTTTTAGTAGTAGTTGCATAGCTCAAAGACTGCCCTCAACTCATGTACATTTGATGGTCAATCCCATTCCTGGATCACTTGGACCTTCTCAGGGTCCACCTTGAGTCCATCTTGGCCCACCACATGCTTGAAAAACTTTACCTCTTATTGAGCAAAGTCACATTTGCTCTCTTTAGCATACAGCTTGTGTTCCCTTAGTTTCTCAAACACCTTCATCAAGTGTTTGTCATGCTCTTCTAGCATCTCGCTATAGATTAGGATGTCATCAATATAGACGACTACAAAGTGATTCAGATAAAGTACAAAAATGTGGTTCATCAATACTAAGAACGTTGCTGGTGCATTGCACAGCCCAAAAGGCATCACTAAAAACTCTAAGCTTCCATACTTTGTCTGACAGGTTGTTTTCTTGACATCTTCCTCTGCTACTCTGATCTGGTAGTATCCTGACCTTAGATCGATCCTCGAGAAGTATTTTGCTTTTCCCAACCTATCGAACAAGTCCTCAATCCTTGGTAAAGGGTATTTGTTCTTCTTTGTATACTTGTTGAGCAACCGATAGTCTATGCACATGCGCATAGATCCATCTTTCTTTTTCATAAATAACACTGGTGCACCATTGTTATGATCCGGCGCAAAAAGATAGAGATTTAGTTGCCCTAGACTATGCTATGCCACCTCTTGAGGTCCCTCACCACCCAACCACCCCCGAGCTACCTCAAAAGCTCCACTGTGAGCCCCCAGGGTAGGTTAAGTCCCTTACCCTAACATGCCTTAATATACTCTTGAGCCTCCCTTTGACCAATGTTGACCACGTAGTCAAAGTTGGCGCCTAACAATTCTTCCCCCAAACAAAGTCCTTGTCCCAAGGACGAGTTGTACCAGTGATCACCCTTTCTGGGGAACTCTGCTCAAGCTCCTCGTCCATCGTCCACAGCCGTATACATCAAGGATGCATTGGTCTTGTCACTCTGAGATAGTACATCTTTCAACTAGCTGACATAAAATACCGGATGAATTTTCACCTCAGCTAGCAGCCGCACCCTACAAGCCGCTTTACCAATGTGCTCCAGCACTTCAAATGGACCAACATATCGATAGAAAAGTTTATCACTCTTCCCTATCTGTAAAGGCACCAAGGTGTTCTGCCGCTCACTTGATGGAAAGATCATGCGCACAAAGACGAGATCACCCACCTTATATTCCCAGAATTGGCGATGCTCATTGGCAAACTTCTCTGCTCTATCCTGAGCTGCTTGCAAATTCCGTTTGCACACCACCAGAATCTCATCAAGTTCTGTGGCCAGATCAGTTACCTCGGAATCAAGCTTATCTTGAACGTCCACTATTGTTCGAGGATGCTTTCCAAACATGGCAAAGTAAGGACTTAGCTTGGTTCCACTATGTTGGCTATTGTTGTAAGCAAATTGCACCAACAGAAGATATAAATCCCATTGTCCTTACCTTTGACCAATGCTACAACATAGCATATCCTCCACCACTTGATTCACACGCTCGGTTTGCCCATCTGTCTGAGGATGATCTCCACTCAAGAGTTTCAAAGTCACTTGCATAGCCTTTGCAAAGTTTTTCCAAAATCCACTGGTGAACTTTGAATCTCGATCATTAATGATGTCCTCCGGCAAACCAAAATCAGGAAAAACCTTCTCCAAGTAAACTGCAGCCAAGTCTGAGGCAGTGACATTCTTCCAAAGAGCCAACAATCGCACATACTTTGTTAACCGATCCACTATGATCCATACTTGCTCCTTTTGCCTCTGTATTCGTGGCAAACAAGTGATGAAGTCCATAGAGATACTACACCAACAGCTCTGAGGAATAGGTAAAGGTTGCAAAAGTCCCCCCGGCTTCTCCAATGGCACCTTAACCCGCTGACAAAGCTTGCATGATTTACAATACTTGAGGATATCAGCCTTCATATTCCTCCAATAAAAGTTGTGCTTAATCAACTCATACGTCTTCTTCCCCCCAAAATGACCGGCCTCTAGACGATCATGATAGTGGAATAAAACTTGAGTAATTAACACATCCACCCATGGCAAATATACACGGCCATTGTAGTAGAGAATCCCATCCACCAATGAGAAAGGAACTTCCATCTGGTCTCGCAAAGAGGCCACCTCAGCATCCTAAGCCTGAGCATGCTCAACCAACTGCCCAAACTCGTTGACCACCTTACTCAAATGATGACAAAATCGTGTTTGTAACGTCGTCACATGACGAACACGAGATAAAGCATCTGCCACCATATTTGATTTTCCCGGACGATGCTCAATAGGAAACTCCCCAAACTCCATAAGTTTGACCATCCAATGAGCTTGCTGAGTGTTCAACTCCTTCTGTGTGAAAAGATATACAAGGGGTTTATGATCTGTTAACACCACGAACATTGCACCATAAAGATAGTGCCGCCACGTCCGCAAAGCATGAACAATAGAGAGTAACTCTTGCTCATATGTGAAATAGCGTTGCTCTGCGGAATTCAAAGTTCGACTCTCATATGCAATAGGCTGTCCCTCTAGCATGAGAACTCCTCCTAGTGCATAACCACTCACATCACATGTCACTTCGTAAGGTTTTGATGGATCAGCAATGCAAAGCACTGGAGTCTCGCTCAACAATCGTTTTAGCGCCACAAAACTCTCCTCTTGTGGCTGCTTCCACTCAAATGACACATTCTTGCGTAACAACCGCGTCAAAGGAATAGCCACCTCTGCAAACTTATGCTGGAAACATTGGTAGTAACTAGCTATACCAAGAAAACTGTGCAACTCGGCCACTATAGTTGGTGTAGGCTAGTTTTCCACCACAGCCACCTTCCTTGGATCCGTCTTGACACCCTTATATGTCACAATATGGCCAAGATATTCAAAGTTTGCTGTCTCGGAGTAACAAAAGAACCTTGCTCAAATGCACCCTATGCTCCTCCATATTCTTGCTAAAAACAAGAATATCGTTCAAGAAAATCTCCATAAACTCATGAAGATAACGTCTAAATACCTTCGTCATCAACCAAGTAAATGTGGCCAGTGCATTTGTCAAACCAAACGGCATAATTGTAAACTCAAAATGTCTGAAGCTTGTGTTGAATGCCGTCTTGGAGATAGATGCATCATCCATTGCAATCTAATTATATCCACTCCTCCGATCAATCTTGGTAAACACTCGTGCTTCACCAAGCTTGTTTAAGATATCATCCACACGTGGCATTGGCATATTGTCCTTCACTGTCTTCTTGTTTAAAGTGCGGTAGTCAATACACATCCGCATTGAACCGTCCTTCTTCTTCACAAGCAAGATCGGAGCACCAAACAGAAACTTACTTGGCTGAATAAATCCAAACACAAGTAACTCCTTGACTTGTCATTGAACTTCTTGCTCCTCTGCATAACTTAACTAAAATGGACGTCGGTAAATTGGCCGCGTCCCTAGCTCCAATGTAATCCCATGCTCCACACCTCGTAACGGAGGCAATCCATGAGAAAGTTTAGATGGAAAAATATCAGAAAACTTGTCAAGTACATCCCGTACTGCTGCTTCTCCCCCACATGTGCCTAGATCCCCCAAGTCATGAATAAACAACAAGTAACTCGAAAGTGCTTTTCCATTACGACAAGTCCACTTCAAAGATGTAGTAGAGAGCATAATAACTGGTGGTTGAACGCCCTCACCAAACCACACATCTTTAATGCCACCATACTCCAGCGAGATACGTTTAATACTCCACTTTATCTCGGGATCCACCTTCACCAACCATGGCATCCCAAAAATGAGATCCACACGATGGATATCCGCAAGATAAAAAGTCTCCATAAGTGGTTTTGCCAACCAACACTTCCACACAAGCATTGAAATGCTGAGTAGAGGTAGCTACACCCTCCACTGTGTATGGAAGAACTCCGCACGTGACCAAGCCATTCTCCACAACAAACTTTGTTGAAACAAAATTGTCATCGCTCCCACTATCCATTAAAATCTGTATTGGATCGCCATGGAACACGCCCTCCAGCATTAAAGCTGATTCACGCATATCCTCGAGCTCCATCTTGTTCCACACACAGTTGAGTTGATGAGCAATGATCAAAAGTCGCTTCCTCCGACCGGAATGGTTGTTCTCCTCATCCTCACGCCAATCAGCTTTGTAGTGTCAAAGTTCGCAGCAATGATGACAACCCTGTCTATAATTCTTCACAAAGAACTTCTGTTTCTTGGACCCCTTTGCATCTGAAGTAGTCACCACCGACTTCAACTTGTGATACTTATTCCCATCCTTGTGTCCATAGCGATCATCACGACGATTCTCGACAGAAGGACTCCGTGAACGCTTGCGAAACTTGTGCTTGTCATTGTCAAGTCAACGAGCTGCATCAAAGAGCTCCTCCAAACTCTTTGTAGGCTAAGAATGACGCAAGTGTTGCCGCATGCTCTCACTATGTAGGCCATCAATGAAATAGGACTTGTTCTGATCTGGATCCTTCGTTGGAACACGACTAATCAAGTGAGTAAGCTTCTCAATATAGTCCTTGAGCGTCATTTTCCCTTGCTGGAAATGTCAAAGTTCTGTATTCTCCATGTCGTAATGAGGGGCAAAACGTAAATGGAAAGCAGCCTCAAACTCATCCATGGTAGACACTGGTGGTTTCTTATCCGCAACACGGGACTCCTCAAGCCAATTCCACCATTGAAGACCCGCATCATGCAAAACCATCAAAATAGCCACTAAAGCCTCTGCATCTGGAGTTCCTCTAGCAGCCAAGAACTTCTTCACATTGGCTAGCCAAGCGAGACACTTGTCCACACCACCATCACTAGAAAAAGTTGGAATCTTGAGTCGATCTACCAAAGAAGGCTTACTTAAAGTGCTACCTTGTCCAGCCTCGAGTGCCTCAACATGCCCACGCATGGTATCCATCATGCCATGCATCTCATCTTGCATCTCTTGCTAATTTCGATTAAGGGCTCGCAGTTCATGAACCACATCTTGAATGGTCCAAATCTCCGTAGCTTCGTCGGCACCATCGTCAGCACCACCATCGACAATAGGATTCCAGCATTCAGCTTGGTCAGCCATCGCAACTAACTCCTTTGATACCAATGTTATGATCTGGCGCAAAAAGACAGAGATCTAGTTGCCCTAGACTATGCTACACCACCTCTTGAGGTTCCTCACCACCCAACCACCCCCGAGCTACCTCAAAAGCTCCATTACGCCGCCACTCCACTGTGAGCCCCTAGGGTAGGTTAAGTCCCTTACCCTAACATGCCTTAATATCCCTTTGACTGACATTGACCACATAGTCAAAGTTGGCACCTAACAACTATATGATGATTTGCTCATCCTAACATACCCTTTTTCCACAAACTCCTCAAGTTGGTGTTTGAGCTCTTCAAATTCTTTTTCATTCAACTGATAGAGGGGACAAACCACTGTCTTAGCACCCTCGACTAGCTCGATCTTATGCTTTATTGGTTGTTTAGGGGGTAACCTTGTTGGTATCTCCTCCAGCATGGTATCTTAGAATTGGTCCAACACCCATTGGATCACCAAAGGCACTTCTTTTGTTCTTGTCTTTTTATCACTCTTCATCGAGAGTAAACACAACAATGTTGCCTTGGTTCTTTTAGTGAGTTGTCTTCTCGTGGACACCAGATTCAAGCAGGAGTCTTTGGCCTTACATTGCCCTACCTTTAGATCTTAATCCTCCACCCTAGATCGTTCTCCTCGAGCATTTGCCAGTACCACAAGGTTCTTACTATGTCCATGCAGGGCTACTACAAACCGATTGAATTAATCCATCCTGAAGATTATGTCAAATTCCGCCATGTCCAACACGGTGAAATCCATGTCTACTTTCCATGTCCCTACTTCGACTCTTGTTTGTCGAAGTACCTTATTGATGCTTTGACTACCTTGAATAAACTCTATAATCCTTAGTTTGCCCAACCACTGCACCATTAGTCCAGCTTGCCAGACTATGTCTACAACCACAAAATTATCTGAAGCACTCATATTAATAAGGGTCTTAACAAAGTTACCTCCGAGCTTCCCTTGGAGGGTTAGTAGATGTTGCGAATAACTCTCTACCAAAGTTGCTCGTGTAATGAGTAACTTTGGGCTAGGGACTAGATTACGTATCTCAGTTTAAATTTCATCTAACTTAATGGCCATATTGGCTTTAGCCTTTTTCGGATATGGACATTCCTTCGAAAAGTGTCCCACTTCAAAACAGTTGAAGCATACGTTATTTCCCATACTATTAACAGACTTAATCTTCTTATCTATGGGTTTGTCTTTTTTCGCTTGACTACCCCACGTACTTGCTCGTTAGCCACTGGATTTGCCTTTCTAAAACCCCGAGGACTCATTCTTAGAGAAACTCTTCTTGAATTTCCCTTTGCCATATGTCCCCCTTGGTTTGGCCCCTTTCTTAAATGTGGACCCCGACCCCGTCGTGTTCCCCTTTCGCAGGTTATTATTGAAATGCACCTTGATGGCTGCATCCAACACTTCCTTATAGTTGGTTGGGTTCCAACGCATCACCTCGCCTCGAGCCCAGGTTTGCAAGCTTAATATGAAGGCATAGAACACATCCATGTCACCCATATCCATGACAAGTATCTTCTTTGCCATAAACCCATTCACATACTCTTGAATGGTTCCGGTCTGCTTCAGCCTACTCAACTCATCCCTTAGGAGCAAAGTAGCATTTGGAGGAACGTAAGTCGCGCAGATCCTCGCCTTCATCATTTCCCATGTGGCCACCGGTCCTTCGTTGGCCTCTGCTGTTCTCCACCAAGATTTAGCATTGTCTGCCAAGTATGGTTTTGCACATGGGACCTTCTCCGAGCTCGATAACTGCAACACTTAGAAGTAATCCTCTATATTGTAAAATCAATCCTCCACCACGTTATAGTCAGTCACTCCCTTAAAGACTGGTTTGTACTTGGGAACTGCTTGAGGGACTGATTCCACTTTAGTCTGTTTAACCTTGTTTGGTTCCACCTTAGTCCCTGCTGAAGGGTCCACTGCGCTACCAGCATCTGTAGTCTTTTGCTTTTTCTTCCGCTTCTCGTCACACTTTAGCTTGCGTACGAGAATCTCCAGTAGGGCATTGGTCTCTATTAATTGTCTTTTTAGAACACTCAATCAAGCCTTGGACGACTGAACCTCACCATCGGACTCCTATTTTGAAGTTTCCCCACTGGAGTCCTCCTCGTGCAAGGATTCCTCATGCATAAGTTCTTGTTCGACCAGAGGCTCCAGCTTTGGAGGAGATTTTGTCTCCGCCTTGGTTCATTTAAGCTTTGCCTTTGCCATCTCTTAGCAATTTGCCTCTATCCTTCGCTAGAACTGAGGAAAAAGCTCCAATACCAAATTGTAAACTACAAAATTTTTCCTTTCCAATTTGCCAGCTTACCTCGTCTATCCAACTAACACCGCTTTGGCTTTAGCTAAGTTCCCTTGCCAAGGTTCCTGCCTATTGTCAATGGGGTTTTTTTAATTTATCCTCTATAAACCATAGAGTCCGATTTCGACATGCTCGAAACCGGGAAAGAGCTCTTCAAGTTTTTAGGGGGGGTGGGACAAGGGGGACAAAGTAGAATTGGTACTCAAGCCCGTGATGTCTGATCTCCAAACTCTTGAAGTTCCTGGTGTGGAACTCTGTCGACTCAGAGAGGTACACATACTGTTGTTCCTGAACATGTGCTGCCAAATCCATAATGGTGGCTTCCACATCCATTCTTCTTCTCCAGCCTAGCTTCTTCCTCTAAAAAATGGCCACAGCTCCTTCTCCTTCGCTATCTTCCCTTCCACACCTCGTTTGATCAGCGTGTCCAAGCAGGCCGCGAGTGAGACGATCAATCTGGACCAGACCTTTGAGATAGTTGCTCGAGCCGAGGGGTCCGTGTCTTCGAACAGCCTGGTGCAGCAAGCCTTCCATATCTCTGCTAGTGTGCATCCTTGAAGCGCATCGAAGAGCTCCTGGTGGAGATGCTTAGTGTGTGTCTGGGTTTGGTTGAGTTGATCAAAGTGTGGGGCCTCGTTGTGTCTCCACTTCCAAGCATCAGGATTCTTTGTTTTTCCCTGGATGAAACTACCTCAGAGCGCTGATTCATATGTGATTGCCGCTCCTTCGGTTGATGTTCGTTTGAGTACCGCTGCTGCTCCTTCCTATACTTCTTGTGCTGCCGGACATTCCCATAAGATGTGTTGCTGTGTTTCAGTGGCGCCACATGTCTTGCAGGCTGTGTTTGGAAGATGTATGGCCGCCAAAGAGGGAAGATGTTCCTGTTGGGCCAACCACATGAAGTAGCGGTTCTTGGCTGACCAGCGCCCCTTCCAGATCTTGTTGATGCAGTGTGAGTGGTTCCTGGAGTGGATCTGTTGGGCCTTTGCTTTCTGGATGAGGGAGGATCAAGTCGGCACCCTGATCAGTTTCCGGCCCAGCTTGGTCTCGTACTAGAAGAAGTCCTTGCATGTGGTTACTCTCCATTGCCACTCTGCGGGATCCCACTTGAGTTCATCCAGGGTTTGTTGGCAGAACCAGTAGAGGTGAGCATATTGGTTTTCTGGGATCAATGGATCAACGTTGGCCATTTTTTTCTCCATTTGAATCACTCTGATCAGTTTAGCTCTGCTCATATCAGGGAGGTCCTCGTACCCGGGGGTGACGATGGGGTACAGGCGTCCAGCCTGTCCTGCCTCGAAGATTAGTCCCGATGTCATGCTGGGGAGGGCGCATATGATCGACTCGTCCACCTTCCACCATCAATGGTATTGATCTTCTTGCAAGTTCAGTCGTTCAAGGCATGCATGTTTGGCTGCTAAAAAGGCTGTCTGGAATTTGCGCATCCTGTGTTCCGAGATGGTTAGTCCATAGAAAGCACTGATTCGGTCGCGGTTTTTGGTCGTCTGGTTGGGCTGGATCATGGTGTCTGCCTCTGTGAAGGTTCTCATCCCTGCTCTGTGCAGGTCTCTGCATGTCTGGTCCAGGCCGCGATCCTCTGAAGCTCTGAGCATTTTACCTTTGACAGCAAAGAGTTTGCTCAGGAAAATTGGCTGCCGGTCCAGTTGTTCTTTGGTATGAGGTGGTTTACGTTCTAGCTTGCACTTGAATTGCCTCCAGAGCTTGAACAACTTTCCTAAGAACGTGTGGGCTTTTGTCATTTTGAGTTTGGTGTCTGAGAAGAGCCATTGTTCGTCTGTCACCCAGTTTTGTCTAGTGTGCTCATTCTTGTCCGGGAGGGCTTTCAAAAGTTGTGCTCGCAGCAGTATTCTCCATGGTTGGTTGCCTAGCATGAGCATCCTTGTGAAAATCTTGAAGAGGAGAGCCTTGCATTGTTCTTCGATGTCAATAATATTGAGGCCCCCTTCGTGCTTCGGAAGTGTTACTGACCGCCAGTTGACCTTTGCTCCACCACGCGACACTTAGGAGGAGCCTTTGCAAACATAGGTTCAAATGAGTTGGTTCATTTCCTGGATCGTTCGCCTGTCCATGTTCCAGCATGCTGCCAGGAACCAGATCACTCCAAGCAGGATGCTGTTAGCCACCACACAGCGTGCGGAGAATGATAGTTTTCTGCTCACCCAGAACTTGAGTTGATCCCTTATTTTTGTAACTGCTTTTTGGTTCTGAGGTTCTGGATCATACTGGTGTCCGACTTGGAAGCCAAGGTAGCGGGTGGTCTCCTCCGTGTCCAGCCATTTGAAACCCAGCTCTGTGCCCTATTTTGGAGGTCTGCCAGGGGGGAGCTATAATCCTACCGATTTGTGCTAGTTTATTTTTGATCCCATGGCCTCGTTGAAGAAGTCCAGGTCCCTTTTAACGTTTGAGAGGTTCTCCGGTGATCCCTCCACAATCAGGCTTGTGTCGTCTGCAAAGGCTGAGGATAGGATGTCCTCCTTTGAGGCTTCGATCATGTCCTGAAGCGCGGAGCCGCAGCCTGGAAGGGGCATACCTTTCGGGCCCTCTGTTCGGGCGAGGTAGTAGGCCAGAGCATCTGCCACAAACAGGAATAGGTATGGCGCGAGGGGGCATCCTTGGCGGACCGATCTTTCAAGTTTGAAGGACTGTCCCATGGTTCCATTGATTGTAACCGTGCTCGATGCCGAGTGGTACAGGGATGCTGTCCATTCCACGAACTGCAGAGGGACTCCTTGCTTGATCATTATGGCTTGGAGAACTTTCCGATCCACCCGGTTGTAAGCTTTTTCAAAGTCCAGGAGAATGATTGTGATCTGCTCTACCATGTCTTTGGTGTGTTCTTGCGCCAGCAGGACTGTTAGGAGATTGTCCACAATTTGCCTGCCATCCACGAAACCGTTCTGTGTCTCCTTGATCGTTTCTGGGAGCAGAGGCTTGAGGCCTGATGCCAAGGCTTTTGCTACGATCTTGTACAAGGTGTTCAACATGGAGATGGGCCTCCAGTTCTTGAGGTGGGACATGTCTCCTTTTTTTGGTATCAGCGCAATAATCCCATCCGTAGCTCCTTCCGGCCACTTCCCAGCTCGCATGGTTTCCTGCCACATTCTGAGAACTTCTGGTCCGATCCATTCCCAGTTTTGTTTGTAGAAGGCTGGTGGCATACCGTCCTCCCCTGGCATCTTGTCGTCCTTGAGGTCATCCAGGGCATCCTTTAATTCTCGCAGCGTGAAAGGTCTCGTTACTCTGGTGTTCATTGCTGGGGTGTACTTGGTCGGGATATGCTCCAGCACTCACTCAAGTTTCTCTTGTCTGACCTCATCCCATGGTTCCTCCTTGAACAGTTGGGAGTAGTAGTGTTCTGCCATATTGTGCATGTCGTCGATCTCTGTGTGCAATTGCCCTTGTTCGTCCTTCAATCTGAACATCGGTGGGGAGACTACTTTAGATCTTATGGAGCGATAGAACTCCCTGTTCAGTGCGAGCTCACTTGTGTGCCATCTGATGTGTCCTGCTTTTAGGAAGGCTTCCATCTTGTCAGCCTCTATCCTTTCCAGCTGGTGCTTAACCTGGATTTTTTGAGCTTAAGCTCTATTTCGTTAAAGTGGGATTTATTCAGTAAAATGGGACTATGTACAAATTTTCAAGTATTTGAAAATGATGTGAAATTATATGTTTTTTGTCCAGGGGCTAGACATATCTGGGGCATGGTGACTAGCGCGGTGACTTTGTGTCCAGACTGAGTCCATCTAGTTGTATAATAAATCTCATTGTCAAGGTGAACAAGCCGAATCTGAAGCTAAAGAAGAGCGATGGCATGCGCGCACACACTATTTGTTTGTTCATTGAGCGTGTGGTGAGCTTTCCAAGATGAACGTCATTCCTATTAGCCAGACATATAACTTAATGGTGAGAACATTTAGATATTATTCAATGTTATCTTTTTCTAACGAATCTAATTGTGAAGGTGTAGCAAGAGGCATTGCTAGTCTGGAGAAGTCATTTAACTCATTTGACCCTTAGTGTATTTTCATGAAACTAAATAACATTCATATTATTAAGGAATTTCTCTAGTACCTTTTTTTTACGACATAGAGGCTTGCATTTCTTTCAAAAGTGATTTAGTAAAAGGCCTGAGGGCACATGCCATTCTATTTCTCAGACCGGTATTAAGATATACTAGTGCAAAGGGCCACATGCCATCACGCCTCCTCTGATTCAGATTCGAATTGTTCACCTTGAAATAAAATACATTATAAACTTAGTAAAGGAATATTAATGAATCTCACCTTGAACCCGAGTTATGAATGCTCTTGCTGCATCTCTTGCATGGTCTGGCAAGGTGATGGTGGCACTCTGCTTCCGCATCCAACCATGCACAACATTATCCACCAATATGCTCATGCTGGGATCCCTTGGATTCAGCACCCATTTCTTTTTTAGGCAATCCTTTGTATATCCGGAACTTGGCTTGAACCACTCCACAGTTACATTGAAGGAGTTAGTTTCCGCATCCTCCTCTGCATCAGTGATGCAGCGCCCCACCCATATCATTTGTTTTTTATTACTGGGTCTGACAAGCACGACCATTCCTTTGCAGAGCTGTACTGGATTGAATGCTGAATCCAGCTTCTTGTTCCTCGGCCCACAATAGTGATCCTCAACATCGTTATCTGTCACTGCATTTCCAAAGGACATTGTTCCGCTACTATCTGGTGCTCTGGGTTCTGGCCAAAAAGACTCTTCCAATTCTTCATATACAACCAGCCCATTTTGGATAGCAGATATAATCTTCTCCCAGTATTCGAGCAAAGGCTTGCACCTCTTAAAATAGGATTCCCCACCAAACACCAACCCCCTCTTCCAGAAGGCAATATGCTGTCTAATCCCGGCCACTATACTTTCCTGGTCTTTGAGTCCATCCGGGTGCATCGGCCGTGGGGAACCCTGAGGAATCATAGGTTCCCCAGTTATGGGATCTCTCTTGAAGAGTTCAATGCCATCCACTGGCAGCCACACTGTGTCCCATTCTCTCATCTTGTACCTCATCACTGGAGCACCGTCACGCATGCTGAAATGAAACTGAAGAGGCTTGGAGTGGCCAATCAGCGTTTCGGATCCGTCCCTGATGTAGCATTTTACAAACCCCTTAAAGTCTGGAACCTCTGTCACAAGTGCAGCTTCAACAGTGCCTTTGATGCAATTTTGGAATTCATCGTAGAGTTGTGGGAGGGTGAGGACATTGGATCGCCGGAGGGACTTTGCCAGGTGACTGAACATGGCATCGACGTCTTCATGAGTGTGCCCAACCATGAGAAAGCCAAGTGTAACCGTTTCAAATATGCCTTTGGCAACAAGCATCGCCAAGTACGCGAAGACGTACATATTTTTGTTCTCACTGCCAGTATTGTCTGTTTGGAGCAGAAGATGGGGTGGAAGGCCACATCGGCCGCAAGAACTTCCTTGAGATTCTACTTCGTTTGGATGAGGCTGTGCATTCACCGGGCGACCAGCCTCGTTAGAATGGCATGAGGCCTCACGTGATAACCCTACAATCTGACGGCCAACATATTCACTGGGATGGCATGGGGCCCCACGCGATACTGCAAGCCTTTGCTCCTCCTCCAGCTGAACCCTGTATGGGGTTCGACCGACAAGGGCCTTATGCAAGGGTTGGCCGTTCAGCTCAGTCTGCGCACTTTGCAGAGACCTTAAGTGTTTTGCTAAGGACGCAATCATCATGTTTGCACCCCCGCCACCCCATAGAGGTACAAAGAAGTTCCCATAGTTCTGGGCACCATGCCCATGAGCGATTATGCCAAACAGAGACACAGGCAGCTGCATGGATGAAGAGATTGCCTTGGGGGCAGGATTGAGTCGAGGTAAGCACGTCTTTTTCTGGTCCATTTTGTCGTGGATGATGCAGAGGTAAGAGTCAGGTCTCTCCATGAAGAGAATCCTGTTATGATAATATGCAGTCTTGCAGCTTCTCTGCTCGATGTTGTGGTCGAGCCGCCTTCTAACCAACGTCTCTCACTCTTGAGCGCTGCAAGAATTCTTCGACAAAGCCATTTTGATAGCAGTGCACTCGTCACACTTTGAAAAGCTGGAGTACTTTCCTATACTCACATCCCTGAACCTGTTGCTCCACAATCTACTAAATCTAGATTGGCTCAGCTTCCTGTAGCCATTACTCTAGAGTTCCCGATTCACATCTTCCAATATGGCCCCCTTGGTATACATGGAAAGGAGAACTCGTTGGGTGTCTCGTGTTCCATCTTCCAAGAGGCGGGTTTTATGTGGTTGCTGCTCGCTACATGTCTCGACAAACCTCTTGAAGATTGCCTCTCCATATACAACATGACCCCTGGTTTTGTGCGTACCGTCGTTCCCATGGACTGCCTGTTGTACCCTTTGTTCCTCGAACTCAGTTTTGATTCTGTAGAATGTGGTTCGAGGGACTCCATAAATGATTCTCCATGCCTTCATGCAGACCAAACCCCTCTGGAAGACCATGCCCCCCACCTGATGTTCTGAAGCATCAACAGATGACCGTAATGCCTCATACACAAAATTGCAAGCTGCCTTCCAGGACAATGTCTTGTATCTTGCTCTCTCCTCTTCAATAGCATCCCAATCAGCATGTTGACAGCACCTCCTCTTGCAACAAGCAACTGTCGAGACCATTCGAACCTCCATCGCCATTTTCTGCCTTGTCGGTTCGTTGCTCAGATCCCTTTGGCTGCGCTTTAGGAAGGTGTACTTTCTTTTCCCATGAAGAGATGTTCTGTCATCAGTTGTAGTGGTGTTTGATTGTGAATCCTTCACATTCTCAAACACTAAATGCCTCAATGTCCACCGCACAATGCTTCCAATAGTCAGACTGTTTTCTTCTGTGTCAACAACCTCTAAAATCGCAACTCCAATATCATCCCAGCCCAATTCTTGATTAGCAACCGCATCTCTTGGATCGACAACTGTGGCTAAGCCCTCAGCTACCACCTCCCCCTCGGGGTTGTTTAGAAACACCTTTGCCTGAATCCATGTAGCACGGTTCTTAAGATCCACGGAGGGAACATGCGTCGCACTTGCGCTGTCCCCAACATCTGCTTTCTTCTAAAGATTTTTCAAGGCGACAACAACATTTACCCCGATGACCATCTGTCCTTGTTCAATAGCGACCACATTCCCATCGAAGACAGTCTCTACTGATACAGCAGCATTGCCTTCCCCAAGCCTTTCACAGTGTATAACAAAGTTCCGATCCATAGACACAAGGGTCCCTTTTGCAACTCTCTTCCCACCATTCAAAATGTAAACTTTTTCCCCAACCCTGAAGGCCATTCTGAAAGTGCAAAAAAGAAGTTAAGACCATACAAAAAATGATTGGAGAATGGCCTAAATTATAACATACCAAATAGCATGAGGCCACATGCCATTATTCAAACATGCTATTGACACCCATGTGAAATTTCGCATTCACAAAATTGGCATGAGGCCTCATGCCATCTTGATATACACACAGCTGCAGGCAAGTAAAAACATACATGACAATACGCTAGCCATGAAATTGCAAGGGCCCAAGATGGCATGTGGCCTCATGCCATTTCTAAATGTGGTCCTAAACCATTCCATGGTGAACATACCAGGAAGCACAAGTGCCGAATATCAAGAGGAAGCGGTAGCCACACCAAAGACAGTGCCGCTCGCAACACTGCAACTACTCGTAGCGCCGCTCACAACACCACAACTGCTCGTAGCGCCGCTCGCACAAACTGCCACTCGCATAAACTGCCGCTCGCAATGGCGCTCGCAATGCCGCAACCGCTTGTAGACGCATAAACCACAGCTCACAACGCCGCTTACACAAGCAGCGCTCACTGCGCTCAGCGGAACCAAGAACACGGCGCACAAAAATGATAGACCTAGGAATGAGTTTGAGAATTCAAAAATAACATACGCTTGAACGTCACATCAAATCCTCTGACAAACCAGATCTTATGATTCCTCTGACAAATTTCAAACTGAGTAGCTTCTAGACTTTGCTGTCGGAGGTTGAACTTTGTCACATCATGTCCTTGCCTCGATCCAGCTGTGCCATGTCAGTGATTCGAACTTTGCCATGCCATGTCAGTGATCCGCGCCAAGATTATTCACCGTGTAAAGGAATAATTATGCTGTGTGTGTACGTCCATTTATGGCAATATAAGGCCACACGCCATACAAAGAATAATGCTAGTCGAGCATTTTTTGGTGCATTTTTGGGTTCAAAATTGCATGAGCCCACACGCTATAAAGTTTACTTGTACCAAAAATAGAAACAGCTTTATTTACTTGGGAATGTCCGATCGAGATGCTTCTTTGCAGGGTCATCAAGAAGGACATTGTATACCATTCTGTAAAATCTAGTTGCGATCTAACGGTTGGATCTCCAGGAAACTCAAAACAATCTCGCGCGTGTCAGAATATTCTAGGAATATACTCCTATGTGCTCCTGAAAATGGCATGCGGCCCCACGCCACTCAAGAGATAACGCTAGATGACGCCGAGCATTTTTTGGTGCATTTTTTGGGATCAAAATTGCATGAGCCCACACGCTTGAACGTCACATCAAATCCTCTGACAATTTATTTAGCTGAACATCTGGCATTTTTGGAAATACAAGATGCTTTGGAATATCCAATCATGCATGGTATAAATATAGCGAGAGTATTAAATGATATCCCAATCATGATCTTTCTTTTGGATTTCGCGTGCATGCAGTCCGAGGAATGATGACGTTGCGGATTTCTTTTGGATTTCACGCATGCGCGCGCTGATCCAGAAATTAATAGTGGCGCCCAAGTCCGAGGAATGATGACGTGGCGGGATTACCAACCGTCGTGACATTTCACGTGTGTGAGGTTAGGTTTTGCATTTTGCTTCGTACTCGCGCTTGCACACGCGCGCTCACATCGCGCTCCCACTTCTCTACAGGTTTCTCGTGTGCATCGGCGTCCACTCGCGCTCGCATCGCACTCGCATCACGGTCGTGTGCATCGGCGTCCACTTCAAGACACACCCAGTTTGTAACTTCGCCGCCAACTCCGCCGCCCACTCCGCCACCCACACGTAGCCCACTTGGTGTCCCGGGAGATTTCAGCGCCACTCTCCAACTGTAAGTGGCAGAGTAGCCTTGCTGCTATGATCCGCTGCACACACAGTGCACATTCACCAGCGAGTCCGGTTGTCACGCCTCCATTCGGCTTCAAATGGTAAGTCTTTTAGGCCAAGTAGAAAATGTCATGAGGCCACATGCCATTCAGTAGCAACATTGGCATGCACCGATTGGGCTCTCGAGTGCAGTCCGGTTACAGATGGCGTGTAGCCTCATGCCATCTTAGGATGCAGCCTCAAGACATCTGATGCAGTGGTGAATGGCGTGTGGCCTCACGTTATTTCCAGCTGCTAGCTTTTCATCTGTCAGCTCTAATTGTTGTGCATTTCTGAACAGGCGAGGAATTGCGTTCTTCTTCCAGCCACTGTCAATGTGGATGTAGAGAAGGGGGAGGAGCTCACCAGTTGGACTTTCGGGATGGAAGGCGAGGATCTGAGGCTGTACAACACAGATGGTGGGAGAAAAGAATGCATGGGGATCCTCATCCAAGTGACAGACACTCCATGCAGTTCCATGCAAGAATATGGACTGGCACTTGTGGTAGAGACAGCGTCTGCCTTCAAGATCCACCTTGCACATCCTAGCGGCTTCCCGGAGGGGGGCAGCGGCTATGAGGAATTCTTAGAGGGAGCTAGGGAGAGGTTGTCCAGGAGGCCCACAATTTCAAAGACGCTGCGGGTCTATGAAGATCACATGGAATCCATGGACCTCACCTACGGCGATGTTCAAAAACTATATTCCAACATTGAGCCGTTGAGAGTGACTCCAGTTCGCGAAGCAAAGGGGAAGGGGGTCTATCTAGAAACTACCCCGAAGCAGAAAAGGGTGGTCAAGCTCAAGCCGACGTCCGACTCTCCTCCAAAAAAGAAGCTACTCGGTGATGCCATTGCCTCGGGTTCGAACACTACACCCACCAAAAAGAAGAGCCGCAAAGAGCAGAAAGAGCAAGAAGAGGCAGCAAAAATCGTCGCAGATAATAGTACTTGTTACTATTCCAACAAAGTATATACAATTGACGTGAGCCGTATCGACATCCAAAGCAAATACAACCACAGGCTAGTATCTGATGAGTGGGTGGAGAAACTGAAGCAGAAGATGCTGGCAAGTCCAGTAACACCCGACATCGCAGACGTGATCCCCTACTACCGAACAATGAAGGGCGAGACGAGGTTTCCAGACTTGATCAATAGGAAGGTGTTGGACGATCAGAACATCCGGTTCTATGCCGTCTCCGGGCAGCATTCTAACTTGGCGATGCAAGAGATAGTTGTGGATATTATGGTGGGCGAGGAGGTGAAGAAAGTCTTCAAGACAAGAGTTGTCCGCCTGATAAAAGGCAACTCGCCCCTCCGATCTATCATATACATCTCCCACGCGCAGAATGTCAAGCAAGAAACGTGCTACAAATCGGGTCTGCACGAGACATTGGCACGAACACAGAAGCTCTGGGTTCAACTAAAGAAGCCACAAAAACCAGGACAAGGACGTGCACTAGCAACTAGCGCCTGGCAGGTAAGCCTCGTTGCATGTGGCATAGCATGTGGCCTCACGCCATTTCCATTGCAGGAATTCTCGAGTCTTCTCTTGAAAACACTAGGGGTCAATGACACACTCAGCATCCATAACATTCTACTCTCGACAAAAGTTGTTTTTGACAAATGGGTAGATGTGCTGAGGAGGTACCATGACGGGGAGTTGCCAAACTCAATGGGTGTGGAGGACGGCCGGAAGCCCAATGATTTGAAGCTCAACGCCTTGCGTTTCTCGCGGTCTCTAGACGACGATGACCTTCTGACAGTGGCTAATGCTCTTCTACGTGGTGAGGTAGTCTTCAACAAGACCAAAATGACTCTCGGCCATATTGTGACATACGAGGACTTGTGCACGACTCTGAGAGCTCGTGCGCTATTGAAGGATTGGATCTTTGAGCAAGTGGCCGTGGAGAGGGTGAGCATCGACACCACGCAAGAGATGATGGAAGTGCTGGATTTGTCAAATGAAGACATCGACGAGTACGTGAAGGGGGCCCCCAAGTTCATCGATCTGCTGCGGGATGCCACGAAAAGTAAAGCTGAGAAGTTGGATCAGTATCCAAATTTCATTAAGATTGATGTCGACCGCCGGCTTCAGAAACAGCTCGACCCCGCAGCAGAGGCCTATCGAGAACCTTACCGGGTATACTTGAATTTGGATGAGGATCAAAGGTGGAGGAGCATCGTTTCCCGTGGAGATGAGCAGGTCAAAAACATCTTTTATGTGATGGACTTCACAAACGAGGAGATCACTCATGCAGACGAAGTCAGATCCATCATTGACTTAATGGTGGGACTTGCGGAGGTGGAATCTTCAGTCCACTATATGATCTATGACTCCGAATTCTATCACAAGTTCTAGAAGGCCTTGAACGAGGTGAAGGCTCGGTTGAAAGGCAAGGAGATGCGGGAGATCCATGGGATAATGGCTAAGAAGAAGATACCGACGAATGTCCGCATCTTCACACTCGCCCTTGTTATTGGTCCTGCAACAGAGTGGGACTGGAGTGACTTCCCAGCTTCGTTCGACAAGGCCAATCGAATTGATCTGAGGGAGGTCAATTTACCCGTGCCTGAGGAACTGAAGACGGCTATGGAGCTTTCGAATCCAAAGAAAGCTCCAGGTGCAGCATGGGAAATGCTCAGCTGGGTCTTCAACGCAATAGCGGGTGGGTCACCTGCTTCCGACTCCAAGGGCAAATGCGTTGTCGAGTACAACTGTGGCGGACTATTCTTTTGAGCCGCACTACTCAAGGGTGTCCCGTGTGTTGCGGTGACAAACTCCATTGAAGAGGTGACTTCAATGGAGCATATAATTACAGTTGCCAAAGAAAAACAGTATCTTCTCTGCGAACCTGGTGAGTACACACTTTAAGTTTAAATGTTATCTCACAAGCTCTGTATGTAGGAGCGTGGCCACCCCCAGATGCTGAAACGGCGATAACAGCTACTGTTGAAGATACCCATGTTGGGCCGAGCTCACAACCTGCACAAGGTAAGGTCACGTGAGGCCTCACGCCATTTTGATTATAGATCGTTGTGAATATTCAGACACGAGGACTGAAAAGTGCACTGGTGGCGCATCGAAGAAGGACAAACAGACAAGCAATAGGAAAAAAGGAGGTACAAATTATATTTGCAATGGCGTGTGGTCTCATGCCATTCCTTGCAGGAGACACTTCTTCAAAGGCAAAACAGGCAAGCACCAGCCAAGCTCAAACTGACAGTGGTCATAAAAAGCGAAAGCACGTTGGACAGTCGTCGAGATCAGAGGCATTTGATTCGAAAAGGAAAAAGGGCAACGAAAAGATGATAGGTAATGCCTCGCGGTTATGGCGTGTGTGCTCATGCCATTCATTGCAGATCAAGGGCTGAGTGAAAGCAGGCAGTCACCACCTCCTGACTCAGATTCCTATGGCGGACTCCCCTTCCCCAATCTCAATGGAGAGGTACAATGGATGAGGGATGTTTTTCAAGTCAGGGCCACGTTTTTCTCATCTCGTCGTCTTCGAAGGGTGCAAGAACGTGCAGAAACCATGTTAAGACAGTTGGGTGAGGATACGGTCCTAGGTCACGCACTAAAACAGGCTATGGATGTCTTGTATTTTGAGATGGAGACTCGGCCAGATGATTTTCCCAAGATGGTCCTGGAAGAACAAGCCATCCAGCCTGAGCAGCCTATGGAAGAAATGCAGGAGGGGGATGAGGAGCCAGAGAAAGATAATGAGCAGGAAGAGCAGAAGGACGAAGAGGAGGACAAAGAAGAGGAGGACGAAGAAGAGGAGGACGAAGAGGACTTGGATGGTCCTCACAATGGTGACGATCAGAATAACAACGACGACGATGATGACGACGATGGCCAGCCTGAGGTGGCCAAAGAGCAGCGGAGGAAGGTCATACAAGACAAACCATCAGGTAAATAATAGTACATCCATTCCTAACCTTTTACCATTTCTAACATTGTCCATGTAGGTCGCAGAGCAAATGGTAAGTAGAGATTATTCAGTTGAATTTACAAACTCTAGCCTTTAGTGTCGAGGAAGGATAGTGCCAAGCAAGGGTCGAAACGTATGTCCAATCCTTCAGAATCAGCAGTGCACCCAAGTGATATCGGTCCTAGTTCCTCAATAGCAGTTGATGGCAAATACAGTATAGTCGATTCAATGTGCTAATGAGTTTGTTTTTAGTAGCACGGGAGGATACCATCTCAATCGAAGGGAGATATTTGGACATGCATATGGATCCACCAGTGGACTCTACTTACCTGAAAGAGTCATCAGAGCTGGTGGAGGCTACTATCCATATCAACGCCAAGCAAGCTGACCACGCTCCACTTGATGCTGCCCATACCACTGAGTCAATCTTGTCCACGTATCCAACTGACGGTGACCAGGCGCCATTGGACCCGCATGAGGCCGCCCCAGCCGCCGAGCCGGTCGTATCCTCATTTCCAACGGACTCAACGTGTGCCTAATCGTCTGACTACGCGCCGTTGGAACCTCCCTACACCACCCCTGCTGCCTGTTCGGTCATGTCCACTTTGCCAACGGAGGCACCAGCTGAAATGGCGTGTGATCACACGCCATCAGAACCACCCCATGCCACTGTTGAGCCAGTTGTACCAGAGTCTACAGCTGAAATGGCATGTGCCCACACGCCATCGGATGCGATTGACCCCACATTGCAGAGGAGAGTATTTCCGCCCTTCACGTTTCCTCGACCAAAACCCTCTCAACGACCATCGAGAGCACCATTCGCTAATATTGTAGATGGTAAAATTGACTTGTACCATTTTTTATGCTGACGCATTTCATTTCAGAGTCACGGCGAAGGTACTGTATCATTTTTGATCTGAACGGTGTCCTTTTCTCCCATGAGCGTGGCTCGTCCTCGAATGTCATTGCACCCTCCAAAGCCTGCGGTCGCAAGTTGGTCAAAAGAGACAGATTCACATTAATCACACGGGAGAAACTGCGGGATCTAATAATGACCATGCGACACTTAAAACAGAGGGCCGGGTTCAATTTGCAATTGGGAGTTTGGACATCCATGATGCGCCACAATGCATTAACGTTGCTACAGATGATGCACGATCAGACGCGAGTAATATTACCATTTGACTTTCTCCTAACGCAGGAGGATTGCTTGACTATGGTCCATGTGAGGGGTAGCAAGCCCATCTTCGTCAAGCCAGAGGCTGTAGTGATGAACCGGACTGCTAGCTCAAGTGAAATCCTCATCATCAATGACTCGCCGATTAAAACTGCAGCGAACACGCACACATATGCAGTGCACCCCATCTCTTGCAGTATGGAAACTAGGGAGAAGAAACCGTATGTTCTGGGGGACCTTGCAAAACGGCTTGGAGCGATGGTGATAGAGAACCGGCCAGTCCAGGAGGTGGCTGCAGAAATCAACCAAATGGCAAATGGAACGGTATATCAGAAGCCATTTGATCGGACAGACACCAGTCATCATTTATGGCATGTATATTGTCTAGCCAAGCACTATCCGCATCTCCATAATCTACTCAACCGGATGGGTTCTTCAACCACTGAACATGAGCGTGGACGTATTAGAGAAGAGATGGCATTACTATTGGGTTTAAATCCTGATAGTGTGGAGAGTGATGAAATTCCAAGATTATTGTATAGGCGTTGGAGGCAAAAAATAACAGTCTGAGATGGCATGTATTTATTTAAAAATGTAACTTATTATGGCATGGGGTTCCATGCCATTGTATTAATATTAAAAGACAATTCTTTGAGAGGATTTGCATTACACTAGAAGTGTTACAGCATGTTATTGGAAGTCTACGAAGTTGTTTTATTAATAAGGGGAAAGTAAAGATTGAATGGGGACTTGGGCTCCACCTAGACTCGGAGCAACTGAGCCAATATTAAAAGGATGGAAAGAAATTGGACGATGATGACAAGGAGAAGAGAGAGGTGAAGTAGTGGCAGGGGGAGGAGAAGTGATTGAGTAGACATTTCCTTGTTTAAAATAAAATGGCATGTGCCTCAATGCAGTTGAATTTTGTTATATTTATATACTATATAAAGGTTTGGAAACCTTATTTTACAAGTGGGATAATAACAATTCCCACTTTAACAAAATAGAGCTTGCTTGTAGTCATCCAGATTGCTACGAAGGTCAGTGTTGATCGAGGCCAGGACACTCCGAACCTTTTGGACTGTGTTAAAGACGCCTCTCCTATCTTTCCAGATCTTGGCTCGAGCCTCTTGAGCGATTTGAAGGGTGAAGGAGTGTAGGTTCCCCTTGTGTTTTTCCCATTGCTCGTGCGCCTGGTTATTGTTGGCTTGCTCCTCAAAGAACTTCTTGGGTATGGCAACTGGCTTCCTTGGACCTCTCGATCTTCGAAAGGGAAGTGTGAGTCTGATCGGATGGTGGTCCGAGAAGTCCGTGTAGGTGTTGTCGATGTCCAACTTCCCCCCTTGCATGCACAGGTCCATGGTGAGGTAGAAGTGGTCCAGACGACGTTGTATGCCTCTGGGTTTATGTTCTCGCCATGTGAAGCATGGTTCATGTGTCACAAAACCTGGGATCTCGTAGGCGTCGCAGGTGCCAATTTGTAAGAGGAATGAGTTCCATGCAAGGCGTTCCGCACGTGTACATCTGTCCTGGATTATGCCTCCCCATTTATCCTCCTCGTGATCCACGAAGTTGAAGTCACCAGCCAGGATCCAATCATCGATTTTGGTTGGAAGGCGACGCTGCAGGACTCGGAAGAAGTGTGCTCGTGAGGTGGAGCGGGATGCCGGGGTGTAGATGTTCAACAGGCCTATGGTTCGGGCATTTACTTTTATCACTATCATGTGAGCACGTCCAGGGATTAGGATCTAGTGCAAGGTGCCGAGGGACTGCCATGGTCCTTTGGCAATGATGAGGGTGCCTCCTCTCCTTCCAACTGTAGGGTTCCAGAAGTGTTCACCTTGTGAAAACTTAAAGATTGTCTAGTGTTCTTGCATTCTATGCTCCTGGAAACAGAAAAAGTCACACTTTCCTATCACTCCTTCTAACTGGCAATGGTACTGTTGTAGCCTTGCCTTCTTGTCATTCCATAGCACTCCGTCCTTACTAATGCCTCCTACGTTCCACGAGAGTACGCTGAGATCAGTCATTGTCATTGTTGATTGAGATTCGACCGCGTTCCACCCACGAGAATTCGCGATCTCTCCCTCCTCTCGCGGGGGTGACACCACTTTTGGTGAGGAGGGCTGCATACAGGTCCATGTTGCTGCCCACTATAGTGCACTTGTCCACTTCCACTCGGTACGGGATGTCGTTGATGATTTCAGAGGCCTGAAGGAAAGCATGAAGGCCTTGGTCCGGGAGCTGATTCCGTGCCATATGGAAGGATGGGAGAGTGTACCCTATGGGTGAACCATGCCACACTGCCAGGTACTGCCTTGGTCGTGAGGTGCTGACATGCATCCAGCAGGCGCTGAGAGGACCTAGAGACGGATTCTTTGGCGTGGGGTTGGGTGTTCACTTCCGGCGACCGTTCCAAGTGAGGCTGGGTTGGAGAGGGCGACCGTTGAGCTGATGGCGCAGCACCCCATCCTAAGGAGCGATTGGGCGAATCTCTCCATCCCTGTGCGCGTCCGGTGTGGTGCACTGAATCCTGGCCAGGTGGTCTCTTTGAGGTTCCAGTCCGAGGGTCCGGGCTTCGCTTGCATTTGCGGCTCTCAACTTGTGCGGATGGTGCTGGTGTGGTTGTGGGTGTTGTGCGAGACTCCACGATGTGGACTAAGTACACCTTGCCAAGCATTCGAATCTTGTAGGGGATGGGAGCTTTACCTGTGAACAGGACATGGATGAGATGTCCGCCTAATTCCTCCCGAGTGGCCTTTTTCCCCAGGTACTGTGCAAACCCTTCAACAATCATGGCTAGAAACACCGGGGTGTTGTTGGTTTCGGAGAGGTCGTCGATGATGAGGTCCAGTTCCATCGTCAGCCTATGGATCGTCTCCTTTTGGCTTGGTGAGAAGCCCGGCGGGTAGCGGTAGAAGAAGCACTCGTAGGTTGGCCGTGTGATTCGTTGTGTGGTGATGAGTGTGTGGCAGTTCATCTCGGTGCAGACTTCGATGGTGTAGCAGTTGCAGCCGAGGAATGTGACCTGCCGACCCCGAAAAGCAACTCCTACCTCTTGGAAGCATTCGTCCAACCACTGCATGGCTAGCTCCCGGTCTGGTTTGCCTCCTTCAAAGATTGCAAGGATGATTGTCTTGGCTTCTAGGACTTGGCGTTGTTGTAGCTCCATGAGGATCTCATTGGCTTCGACTTGGATCTCCCCCAGAATTGGGACTGTGACATCGGATAGGGTGGGTGCCGCATTGGACCAGTTGGAAGTTGCCTTGTCGACTTCGACATTTAGTTCCTCGACGCGCGTCCATCCCAGATACAGCACCTCTGATTCCTTCATTTTTGCGAGCTGTGGCAGTGAGGCTGACACGTGCTCCGTTGGGCGTGGACTTTCCTGGGCAGGGGAGAGCTCAACTACTGGGATGGTTGGAGGCGCAGGACCGGAGCTGGTGCCAATATATAGGCGTGGCGCTAGAGCAGTGAGCCGTGTGGATTCCTTTGGGGTTGGCGAATCAAGATGTGTGCCTTCGGTACTGGGATCTCCCAGCAGGGCCTGAGTGAGTTGGTCCCGCTGTTGTGTGTTCAGGATAAGGTCACTGCCCGTTGGGGAGGGGGCGTGTGAGTCTGATGGTTGTCCTTGGGTCTCATCAGCTCCTTCGTCTTCATAGGTGCCGAGGCCTTCTAGTGCCGGGCGGAGGGGGGGGGACCGTGGCTGGTGTCAGTGCAGCTGTAGACCTCGTGGCTGGGGCTTGTCTGGATGAGGATGCAGCGGTTCCTCCTTTCAGCTTCTTGGGATTCTTCCCCACTGGCTTTTTCCTTGGAACTTTAACTGTGTCCGCTAAGGAGGCTGGGGAAGAAGTTGGATCGCTTGTTGGTTGCGCCATGTCTGGTTCGTTCTCCACGGGGGGAGCATCAGGCTTTGGTGGTGGCGGGGGACATTGCTTGAGCTTGATGGACAGTTTCATCCCCGTGTTCTTTGCTGCCGAGAGCGGGGTGGGTACTAGTTCGGGCGCTTCCTCGTCCTCTGTCCGGTTCTGGATTGTGTTCGGGCGCGCCAGGTGCTCCTTGAGCGGAGCTTGAGTGATCGTGTCTCCTGTCGAGTGTTCCTCCTCGTCCACGAGGATCCCACATTTGCGTGCGTGCTTTGTTCTTGGCATGTTCCGTTGACTCCGAGTGGCTGCAAGATGTTTGAGGATCAATGCCGCGCCGAAGAGGAGAAGCGAGACTCCTGTGTCCAATGAACGATGTGGGACAATGGTGTAGGGGAGAGGAGGCGTGGCAGTGGAAGAAGCTTGTGCTGGGGGGCAGATTGGAGAAAAGAGGGCGGGTGTCAGCGGGGAAATGGTGGGGAGGGTGGGGGAGAGCAAGGGGAAGAGGGGAGCTGTAGTCACGGGGAGGTGCGAGAAAGGGAGAGGGTTGACCTTTGCTTTGGTGCAGGACGGCGGGTGCTTGTTTTCTCTCCATTTCGTGCTCCCGTGTTGGCGCCGGCGAGGAGAACTGTGGACTTGTCTTTTTTTGGTGCGGAGAGGAATTTTTATCGTCTGGGGTTTGTGGATGGTGACCGGGGTACATGGCGCTTCCCTGGGGGTGGCATGTGTCAGCGTGGGGTGTGTGGCCCATTGGTTCCTGCCTATTGTACTAGCTCCTTCTTGGTCCTACTTGGTTTCAATTACTCACTGCACGAGTAACGGAGCATTAGCCATCCATCCATAGATTCCCAATCTCTCCCAATCCCCCTCCCTGGGTTAGATTGGATTTAAGGTTCGGCTACACTCCCCACAGGCACAAACTGCCAAACACACCAAGCCTCCAGATTCCTAACATCACTTGGTACACATCCCCCCCCCCCCCTCAGGAGACACATGCTTTGGGCTTTCATCCCTCAACCTATATTAGTACTCGGACTCGATCTCGGACTTGACCTTGGACCCAATCTTAGATTCAACCTCGAACTTGACCTTAGATTTAGTCTCGGACCTGATCTTGGACTTTGTCTCGAACTCAGTCTTGAACCTTGTCTCGAACTTAGTCTCGAACTTGGTCTCAAACTCGGCCACGAAGTTGGCCCCAAACTTGATCCTGGATTTGTCTCGAACTCGGTCTCAAAGTCGGTCTTGGACTCAATCTCAAACTCAGTCCCATCCGATGAACTTTTTATCATTTTGGTCGTGCTTTTGGGGATCCTTTAACCTATAACACCTTGGGGAGTTGATTCCTTACACGTATAAGCCCAAGAGCAAGCTCACATCATATGGTATAAAGATGTAACTAAATCCATACCCAAGGAATGATTGCAAAGCCTTTGCACCCAAACGTGTACCCACTCGGATCATTGTTTTCATTTTTGTGTATATAATGAGTTTCATTGCCCAATCTCATCAGATAATACTTGTTGAGACATATTCTCTGATACCAAATGTAGTGCACATGGTTTTCACCCTTGATTCTATGGTGATTTACCATAGGATAACCACAAAGCAAAACCTAAACCCTCTATGTGCCACGTGTTATATGCCATGTGACACATGCCATGTGTCCAAAGGATAGTGGAGCAGAACCTGAGTTTCAGGACCTTGGGCCACTGAATGAAGGAACGAAGCCAAACTCCTAAACATGGAGCCAAGGAGTGAAGATACTAGAACATATAATAACTCCTGAGTATATAACCCAAAGAGCAAAGGGACAGGAGCACGGAGCAATTTGGAACAGTCCTAGAGCATTCAACATTCCAATGTTAGGACCAAAACACAAAATGAAGCTAAATGGAGTTTGATGCTATTTTAGCATACCAATGGCATAATGCGAGGATATGGGTACTCCACCAACTAACATGGTAATTGAACTTGGGCTTAAACTCAAGTCGGATGCAAAACAAAGACAAGTATGCAAGCGGGAGTTAGACTATGCCTCAGGTTGGTTAGCCATATCTGACCTATCTGACCTACCCAATATCCTTACTATACATTTAGAATCCCCCATATCCACCCCCCCCCCCCCCCCCC